>NC_133116.1:16011049-16353427 GCF_022965805.1 Primulina eburnea
CTTAAACACGTTAACATGCTTAATCAACAAAGAGAGACTTGAAAAGTAAGTGCTTGCGAGAAGTAAAAAGACACTAGGTTTTTTATGGATGTTCGGAGAATAAATACTCTACGTCACCCTTTCTTCCTCTTTAGGAAGGATTCCACTAAAAGACTTTGGCTTAACAAATTCTTTGCAACAGCCCACTCCAATCATGACTTATCATACTGCCTGTTTTGGAACTCTTAGTTATCACTTTACACTTTTGGATTTTTAGGAACACTCAGTACACCAGACACCAAGACTTAATCAAATAACCAAAAGGTTATTGATATAAATAAATAATTTGGTTTGAGTAGCACAAAGATGATCCTTATATTATCGAGGTTATTTATGTTTATGGCGTGCTGATTGAGCGATGAAGTGTGTAGAATTTTGATAGCGCTCTTGGGTTTTTAGAGTATGCAAGCTAGCGATGATTTTTCAGCTGTGAAGAAGTTTTTTTCTGCTAGAATACTTCTCTGTTGATATAGCCGATTTTCTTAACGGTCGGGAAGGACAAGCAACATTAACCTGATCCTTTGAACAGATGTGTTGTTGTCGACTTTATGAGCATTAATTATTCTTCAATAAACGCATTTAATGTTCCTTTTGCTCAGCATAGTTCTAAAGCACTTTTCTTGAGGAGTTCCTTTTATAGTAACTGTTTTTAGCATCAGAACTTGAAGTTTATACTTGATATTCCTTTTGTGGCATAGAGACATAAATGCAGATCATTCTTTGGACTGGTGTAAGGATAAGTTGACTTCGAGGCGGTGTAATACTTTGAATGTGTAGAGCCGGTCAGAGAATGTCTTTGAGCAATAAATAGTTCTCTTTAATGATCCGGTTCTGAGGAAGATCATCTACGTCAAAGCTTCTTTTTATTCAGACGATTGAATTTGCCAGCGGTCTAAAAAATTTAGGCGGTTTAGACTTCTTGAGCTTTATTTTGTTTGAAATATATTCCTTATGTTGAGCTGGGCGGTTGAACTGACACCTGTTACAAATATGAAACACAGCTGTTTCCATGTTGTCTTGATTTTGTCATACACCAAAATTCTTCGGAAATAATAAATTTTTAACAATTTTCCCCTTTTTGGTGATGAAAAAAACCCAGCTGCAAGGCTCTACAACACAATGATTTTTAAGGAGATATATAAGAGCTAAAATATTGTATTTTATTAAGTAAATGAAATTACAATTTTCAAAATAACCAACTTAATGTTTCTTTTGACCTGAACTTTGTTCTATTGCTTTGGCCATGTCTTCCTTTTCTTTAATCTCATGCAATTCTTTCATTACAGATAATTCTGCTTCTTGAATTACCTTTTGCCGCTTTCTTTCCCCCTTTTTGACATTACCATGAACAAAGAACTCCATAATTTCCGCAAGTTGAGCACCTTGGGCATCGATACGTTGTTCTAGATTTGTTTGAAGACGAGTTATTTGTTCTGATAGGCCAAGGCATATGTTTAGATGTGTAGAATTATGTTTTGCTTGCTGGAGGGAAACACTTGTTTTCAGGGTGGAAAAATATTTGCAGAGATCAGACTTCATTGTTTGAAAGGCCTCCTTTAGATCAAAATGTTTGCGATTTAGAGCCAGAATGGATTGATACATAGTGATAAGTCTGGTCAGAATCTGATGTTTGCAATTTTCTTCTAAGAATTCTTGTTCTCCAAGTTCACCTTGATCAGATAATATCCTGTTCTTGAAAGAGACCAGTTGAGAGGAAGATGGTTTACCAGCAGAATTTGATGGCTCGGGCTCATGGAATTCAGCCGTTATTGCCTCAATGATTTGGTCAATATCTTCTGTCGAAGCTGAGGGTTTAGAGCCGGTGACTTCTGGTTCATCTGGTTTTGCTGATGGAGGACGAGGTGGAGGTGAATGAGTAGTCATTGATGAAGTTGTCAATTCGGCTACCTGTAACTCTTTGGGAGAGGTCATCACTAGTCCTTGGAGAACGGTTGGATTATCATCAGTGAAAGGGGCTTTTGGGGAAACCGATTTCTCTTTAAATGTGGCAGCTTCATCAAAGTCAGATAAAAACTTTACTGCCTCGTCGACTGAAAGAGTTTGGTCTTCTAAAGGATGAACCAGAGGCGGTTGAGCAGAAGCATTAGTGTCAGAGATTGTGTGTGAAACAGATAGGAGGGCTGGAGCAATATGATGGCATTGTTGGTCAGCACTGGAAATGTCCTTCGTGATATTTTCAGAGGGAGGTAAAGTGTTCTCCTCATGATTCAATTGAGCGGTTTCGGTAAGTACTCCTGGAGATGAAGGCTTAGTTCTCGAACCGGATGATGTAGATGAATGATCCTGAATGGTAGATGTATCTTTGAGCTGTTCCGAACATGGGTCTTTATGTAGTTCCAATGTTGAGTCAAGCTTACTCTGTTCTGTAACTGCTGGAAGATGAAGATCATGTCGCTTTAGAGCAACAATCGTAGCAAGCGATAAGGCATCCATCTCAAGTTGAGAGATACCGGCTGAATCATCCTCTCTAGTAGGGCAGAAGGGATCAAAATTTTTCCTTATTTAATTGAATGATGGCTCGGATAGTACTTTCTTTCATCTAAATCATTGAGTAAAAGGTTACAACGGTTCGATATTGAATCCATTGATCAAACATTTCTATCTTCTTCTGAATGGCCTCATTGACACGTTCACTGGTGAGGACTATGGTTGTATGTACCGAATTGCTTGTTGGTGGATTTTTGATCAAGACTTGTTTACCCTGGTCTGTGGAGAGAATAATAGGAACTCCTGAGTAAGAGGACTCAATCTCTGTTTCAGTAATTTGAATTACACGTAGCTTTTTGGTGGGGACTGCGGGGATCGAGGAAGGGATTAGTGGTGCAGAAAGATGTTTAACCAGTTTGATCTTCGTTGTTTTTTTTATTTTCAGTCCGTTTCTTCGTGAAAACTTGAGAGACAGGAATGTCGTCCTTGGATTCATCATCGGAACTGGATTTTAAGATCAGCTTCCTCTTAGTTTCTTTGGGAGTGGAAAAAGTCTTTGATTTCTTTTTTTGTTTCACAAATTCTACCCTAGTCTCGGTTTTGATGGAGACTATTTCCTCATCAGCAGGTCGATTTTTCTTGATGAATTTTTCAACCGTTACCCTGTTGAACAGCTTGGTCTCTCCAACTTCAGTCATATCAACCGGTTGAACCCTTGCATCAATCAGCACGTGGAATATTTGAACCGCAAAGCCTTGCGATTCGTTTTATTTCTTGATCATAGCTACCAATGTCTTGAATAGAACATCAGACCAGTTGATCCGCAGTTCAGATGAGAACGTGGCCATAACAAGAAATTTCTCTAAATTTATCTTGTCATATGCACCAGCCTTGGCAAGAATTCTTTTTGCCACAACATCAGCCAACAGTCTGAATTCGATATTCAAATCGTGTTTTTGACAGGTTGGAGATGAAATCAGAGAGTTTGTGATTGAGAAGGTACTTTGCCAAATGTCAATATTTCCTTCTGGAAGTATGGAAAAATCAGTAATTCCAGCCGCGGGTAAGTTGTACAAATCAGCAAACATCTTTTGGGTGAATTGGAGGTTGTTGTTTTGAAAAATACAGACAATTTCTCCGTTTTTCATGCATGCAGAATCGAAGAATTCCTTCAATAATGTGTCGGAGTAATTGTAGCTGCAACCCAGAAAAGAACGAAGCCCAGAATGTTCTAACATACGAAACATGGCTTGCATAGGCTTGTTGGGCATGGCAAATACTGATGCGAAGTTAACAGCAAATGTGTTTTGAGCAATGGAGGCAGCCATAATCTTGATTGACAGAGAAAGATCGAGATAAACTCTTGCAAGATGAGCTTAAACGCAATCGAGTATGATAATAGCAAGGTAAAACTAAGAATGCTGCAATTTTTTATTATGTATTTTTGGTTCAGAGAATCACAAGTCAGTCCATGTGGAGGACTGTTAGTGGAGGAATTTTTGAAAGTTTTGAAAAATTTTGGACGGCGGTAAAATCATTGATTTCAAATTTCAAAAAGATAACCGTCACGTAAATCAGGGGCAGTCGAAGAGTTTAAGTAATTTTTACGAAATGACGTGGAAGTAACGTGTCCCAAAAAAAATTAACCGGATGAATAATGTGATTAGAGAGGAAGTGGTTGAGAAGTCTATTTATTTATTTACTTAACCAATGTGTCCCCTAAACATGTGAATTAAAACTATTCTTGGGAGATGAACCTGCGGTAGCTTTGACAGAAAGCTTCTTCAAACCCTCGTGTCAGTCATAATGAGAGAGACCTTTCGTATGGTTCTTATCTATAAATACAGATCGAGCGGTTGGTTACACAATTACTTGAAAAACAAAATAGATAAAATCAGGATGGCTAAGGAAAGCAGTTCAAGCGAGTTAGACTTAGCAGAGGCATTCATGGAATCGATTGTTGCCTCCCGCAAAGCAGCTTTGGAGGACACCGTCTTTGAGAAGACGCTGTCAACCATGACTAAGGTCCAGGAGCTTCAGTCCTCTCTCAAGGGAGCACTAGTTGCTACCCTCAAAGGGGTGGCAACTCTGAAGAAATATCAGCGATGCCTCCGCGTAGCTAATACTGCAGACGTCTTCTCTGAGGACTGATAGGGGATCGGTTACGGTGGCCGGAAACGCAACGGAAGCACAAAAATTTTCGATTTTAGCATATAAATTTCGGCCACCTCAAGATTGTGTAGGAAATACAATAAAACACAAAAATGACATTCATAGTGTGTTTAGAAATAGTTACCTATCAACCTCTTAAGGTTGATGATGGCTCCAACTTAGTTGATATACAACTAAGCTCTTGATGGCAAGACAATCTACAAGCTTCACCTTGTTCTTGAATCTTTCCTTCAAAATTAGGCCCACCACTAGCAAACTAGAACCCTTTTTATTTTGCACTAGAAAAATAAAAGGATTTTTCAAGGAGAAGTATTTTTCTTCCTCAACACTTGAAGAGAAAAATTGAGAGAAAACTTGAGAGAATTGTGTTCAATATTTCGGCCATTGTAGCTTGAATGAGGGGGAAGGGAGACTTGTCTTGGACTTGCAAAAAGTAGAGACAAAAGTAGCATGCCAAGCCTTGATATTTGAAAAAGTTGTCTCCAACCCTTCACCTCCCATGCATGCATATTATATGGTTTATTATCAAAATAAAAACCATGGACTAAATTTAATTATCTCAAACATATTTGAGACTAATTAAATATTACTTGAATTTACTCAAGTCCACTAGTTAAATAATTTATTTAAATTGAGCTCTACAAGACTCAATTAGATTTAATTAATTCAACCCTTGAATTAATTTAATTATTTGGACTCTACTAGGTCCACTAGTGTTTAAATAATTCAACACTTGAATTAATTTAATTTAGTCCATAATAACGTTTATGAAAATCACAATTTTCAAATACATTATTCAATTGGCCAAATTTTAATTTAGGAACACTTCCATAAATTAAAATTTACATTTCTCTCATAGAAGTCATACTTCTATTTTTCCATACACTTATAAACTCATTTATAAGTCGTTCAACACATTGAACTAATTTTACTTCTCAACGGGATCTAGAAAGCCAGCACTTGTGTGGCCGTCAATGGTTCATTGATACAACTAGCCGTGGGTTCACATCTCCATGTGATTCGGAGTAAACATGTCCTTATATGAGCATACCCCAATTGCTCCATTCTTACTTATCAACTCCTTGATAACAAGAACGTCAGAACTCAAGTCTGATAGCACCCAACGAATCATGTTAAACGCCTAGCAACATCGCTTGCATGATTCCCTAGGTATCAAATGATAGTGCCTGCAAGAACCATTCAATTATGGTTAGCGTACAGTACGGTCCCTTCAACTCATATATCCCGACCGATTCGACAACCATTGGTTTATCGAGAGTTGTCAATGAATCGATACTATGTGTCATGTTGTAGTTGCATCGATGGTGTAATCTATGAAACCCCTTTCATAATTACCACCATACTCTGATCAGAGATTTCAATCTACATACACATGAGAACACATAGGATATCCATACCCGAAGGTAAGCGGTGAATCCCCGACTACAATGCATCGACTCCTATATGTTTCGACAGAACACCCAACCTTGCCACCTGATGACCCCATGAGAGTCGGTAAACAAGCCAAAGTGTAATTCTAGCACACAGAGTCTCAATGTTGTCCCGGGTCATAAGGACTAATGGTGTACAACCATAAACTAGGACTATTCCACTCGATAAGTGAGAACCACTTGGAAAGTCCTTTTATGGAGGGTTGTTCAGTGCACTCTACAAGGAGCACCTATCTGCATGTTCGGACATCACAATGTCCCCTACCAATGAAACATGGTACTCACATCGCAGATACTAGTCTCTAACTCGAGCGGCCTATATCCTTCTTAGTGGCGGCTGAATCGACTAGGAACCGTTTAGAATATACAGTATTCCAAATATGAGTTTCATGATACTCATCATATGAGCATCTCATATTCTTTCTACTATTTGTATATTCAAGGACTTTATCTATGCAACTAGCATGGGTATACAGATAAAGATGCGCCAATATAATAAATTCAAATATTATTAAAATAAAGATCGTTTATACATAGAGTTTCATCGTGAACACTCGGCCAACACTTGGCTCGACGGGCACCTACTCTAACAATCTCCCACTTGCACTAGAGCCAACTACCCATATACTTCAGACCCATTGATTCGCGATGCTTCTCGAATGATGGTCCTGGTAAAGGCTTAGTTAGTGGATCAGCAACATTATCTGCGGAGTCGACTTTGTCAATCATGACATCTCCTCTTTCCACGATCTCTCTGAGGATGTGGTACTTTCTCAATACGTGTTTGGACTTCTGATGAGACCTCGGCTACTTTGCTTGAGCAATCGCTCCCGTGTTGTCACAAAACACAGGGACAGGAGCAACTCCATTAGGAATGACGCCCAACTATTGGACGAAATTCCTTATCCAAACTGCCTCCTTTGCTGCAGCTGATGCAGCAATGTATTCTGCCTCAGTGGTGGAATCCGCTGTACTGTCTTGCTTGGAACTCTTGCAAGAGACAGCAGCACCATTGAGCATGAATATGAATCCAGAGGTTGACTTTGAGTCATCAATATCGCTTTGGAAGCTAGAGTCGGTATAGCCTTCCAATTTCAGTTCTCCACCCCCATAGACCAAGAACAATTTATTGGTCCTTCTCAAATACTTGAGGATGTCTTTCACAGCTTTCCAGTGTGGAAGACCAGGGTTGGATTGATATCTACTCAATACACTTAGTGTGAAGGCCACGTCAAGACGTGTAGATATCATCCCATACATGATGCTACTAATTGCAGATGCATATGGAATGCGTGTCATCGCCGCTATCTCTTCATCAGTCTTGGGAGACATGGACTTGGATAGGGCCACGCCATGACACATTGGTAGATGTCCTATCTTGGACTCATCCATCCAGAACCGCTTCAGGATGGTATCAATGTATGTGGACTGGGTGAGACCAAGCAATCTTTTTGATCTATCTCTATAGATCTATATTCCCAATACAAAAGATGCTTCACCCAAGTCTTGCATTGAGAACTTGCTTGCTAACCATATCTTAGTTGATTGCAACATTCCTACATCATTCCCAATGAGTAGAATGTCATCAACATACAGCACCAGGAATGTCACAGCACTCCCACTGACCTTCTTATACACACAAGGTTCCTCAGGATTCTTAGTAAAATCAAACTCTTTGATTGTACTATCGAATCTAAGGATCCAACTCCTAGATGCTTGCTTTAGACCATAAATAGATCTTTGAAGTTTGCATACCATATGCTCACTTCCGATAGATGTAAACCCTTCGGGTTGAGACATGTAAATCTCTTCCTTAATATCCCTATTAAGAAAGGCTGTCTTAACATCCATCTGCCATATCTCATAGTCATACCATGCAGCTATGGCTAGCAAAATCCTTATGGACTTGAACATTGCGACTAGAGAAAAGGTTTCCTTAAAGTCAACTCCTTGTCTTTGAGTATATCCTTTTGCCACCAATCGCGCCTTGAAGGTCAATACCTTCCCATCCGCCCCAAGTTTCCTCTTGTAAATCCATTTGCACCCTATGGGAACAATTCCCTCAGGTGGATCCACGAGATTCCACACTTGGTTCGAATGCATGGAATTCATCTCAGATTCCATTGCTTCAAGCCACTTGGATGAATCGGCATCAGATAATGCTTCCTTGAAGGTCCTTGGATCACATCCTAGGTTAAGCTCATCATGGTCCTCTTCAAGAAGTAGACCATACCTCATAGGTGGTCTCGAGACTCTCTCGGATCTTCTAGGAGCTTGTATCTCCTCTCTTGGCTCTTCGGGTGTGGGTTCTATAATTGTGGGTGTCTCTCGAACTTCTTCGAGTTCTATCATCTCCCCTTTTCTATCCAATAGAAATTCCTTTTCCAAAAAGGTTGCATTCCTAGAAACAAACACTTTTGTTTCTTGGGGATGATAGAAGTAGTATCCAACCGAATTCTTTGAATATCCCACAAAGTAACATAAAATGGATCGACTATCCAATTTATCTCCCACTACCTGCTTCAAATAAGCAGGGCACCCCCATATTCTAAGATAAGAATATTTGGGTGGCTTACCCATCCATATCTCATATGGAGTCTTGTCAACTGCTTTTGAATGGACATTGTCCAACAACAGTGCCGCTGTCTCAAGCGCATATCCCCAAAATGATGGCGGCAACTCCGTGAACCCCATCATAGACCGAACCATGTCCATCAAAGTCCGGTTACGACGCTCCGAAACACCATTCAACTGTGGTGTAGCAGGCGGAGTCCATTGTGAGAGAATCCCATTCTCCCTAAGATACTCGAACTCGGCACTCAAGTACTCACCACCTCGATCCTATCGAAGTGCCTTGATGCTTCGTCCCAATTGCTTCTCTACTTCACTTCTGAATTCTTTGAACCTTTCAAAGGCTTCAGACTTGTATTTCATCAAATACACATACCCATACCTCGAAAATGAAAGCGGACCGGTTACGGTGGCCGGGAGCGCAACGGAAGTCAAAAATTTTAATTTCTAAACATGAAATTTTCGGCCACCATGATTATTTTGTGCAATATTTACAAAACTACAAAACATACATAGGGTGTTAGAAATTTCATTACCTATCAACTTCACAAAGTTGATAATGGCTCCAACTTAGTTGACTAGCAACTAAGCTCTTCTAAGGCAAGAAAGATCTACAAGCTTCCCTCCTCTTCAAGAATTAAGCCCACCACTAACAATGTAAACCCCTTCAAATATTGCACTAGAAATATTTGAAGATTTATCAAAAAGAAGTGAGTATTCTCCAAGAAAATGAAGAACACAAGATGGGAGAAAAATTGAGAGAAAATCCCTTTCAAGTTTCGGCCAAGTTGTGAGAGTGGAGTGTGTGAGACTAGCCTTGGTTGTTGTGTAAAGTTGTCTCTCAAAAGTTGCATGCTTTTGAATTTTTTAATAAAAAGTATTCACAACCTTTCACCTCCCAAGCATGCAAACCCTAGCATGTCTCACATATATTATATGGTTTTTTAACACATTAAAAAAACCATAGACTAAATTTTAATTATCTCAAACACATTTGAGATTAATTAAATACTACTTGAATTTATTCAAGTCCCACTAGTTAAATAATTATTTAATTGAGCTCTACAAGACTCAATATAATTTAATTAATTCAACACTTGAATTATTTTAATTATTTAGACTCTACTAGGTC
Organism: Primulina eburnea; assembly: GCF_022965805.1. Lineage (NCBI taxonomy): Eukaryota > Viridiplantae > Streptophyta > Magnoliopsida > Lamiales > Gesneriaceae > Primulina > Primulina eburnea. The sequence goes on from NC_133116.1 coordinate 16,020,863, forward strand.
CACTAGTGTATAATTAATTCAACACTTGAATTAATTTAATTTAGTCCATAATAATGTTTATGAAAATCACAATTTTCAAATACATTATTCACTTGGCCCAATTTTAATCTAGGAACACTTCCATAAATTAAAATTTATATTTCTCTCATAGAAGTCACACTTCTATTTTTCTTTACGCTTATAAACACATTTATAAGCCGTTCAACACATTGAACTAATTTTACTTCTCTTCGGGATTTACAAAGTTAATACTTGTGTGGCCCTCAATGGTTCATTGATACAACTAGCCGTGGGTTCACATCTCCATGTGATTCGGACTAAACATGTCCTTATACGAGCATACCCCAATTGCCCCATTCTTACTTATCAACACCTTGATAACAAGAACGTCAGAACTCAAGTCTGATAGTACCCAACCAATCACGTTAAACGCCTAGCAGCATCGCTTACGTGATTCCCTAGGTATCACATGATAGTGCCTGCAAGAACCAATCAATTATGGTTAGCGTACAGTACGGTCCCTTCAACTCATATATCTCGACCGATTCGACAACTATTGGTTTATCGAGAGTTGTCAATGAATTGATACTACGTGTCATGTTGTGGTTGCATCGATGGTGTAATCTATGAAACCCCTTTCATAATTACCACCATACTCTGATCAGAGATTTCAACCCACACATACATGAAAAACACATAGGATATCCATACCCGTAGGTAAGCGGTGAATCCCCGGCTACAATGCATCGACTCCTATATGTTTCGCCGTAACACCCAATCTTGCCACCTGATGACCCCATAAGAGTCGGTAAACAAGTCAAAGTGAAACGCTAGCACATAGAGTCTCAATGTTGTCCCGGGTCATAAGGACTAATGGTGTACAACCATAAACTAGGACTTTTCCACTCGATAAGTGAGAACCACTTGGAAAGTCCTTTATAGAGGGTTGTTCAGTGCACTCTACCAGGAGCACCTATCTGCATGCTCGGACATCACAATGTCCCCTACCAATGAAACATGGTACTCACATCGCAGATACTAGTCTCTAACTCGAGCGGCCTTTATCCTTCTTAGTGGCGGCTGAATCGACTAGGAACGGTTTAGAATATACAGTATTCCAAATATGAGTTTCATGATACTCATCATATGAGCATATCATATTCTTTCTACTATTTGTATATTCAAGGACTTTATCTATGCAACTAGCTTGGGTATAAAGATAAAGATGCGCCAAATTAATAAATTCAAATATTATTACAATAAAGATCGTTTATACAAAGAGTTTCATCGTGAACAGTCGGCCAACACTTGGCTCGACGTGCACCTACTCTAACAATCTCCCACTTGCACTAGAGCCAACTACCCATATACTTCAGACCCATTAATTCGCGATGCTTCTCGAACGATGGTCCTAGTAAAGGCTTAGTTAGTGGATCAGCAAATCTGCGGAGCCGACTTTGTCAATCACGACATCTCCTCTTTCCACGATCTCTCTGAGGATGTGGTACTTTCTCAATACGTGTTTGGACTTCTGATGAGACCTTGGCTCCTTCGCCTGAGCTATGGCTCCCGTGTTGTCGCACATCACCGGGATAGGAGCAACTTCATTTGGAATGACGCCCAACTCTTGGACGAAATTCCTAATCCAAACAGCCTCCTTTGCTGCAGCCGATGCAGCAATGTATTCTGCCTCAGTGGTGGAATCCGCAGTACTGTCTTGCTTGGAACTCTTCCAAGAGACAGCACCACCATTGAGCATGAATATGAATCTGGAGATTGACTTCGAGTTATCAACATCGCTTTGGAAGCTAGAGTCGGTATAGCCTTCCAATTTTAGTTCTCCACCCCCATAGACCAAAAACAACTTATTGGTCCTTCTCAAATACTTGAGGATGTCTTTCACAGCTTTCCAGTGTGGAAGACCAGGGTTGAATTGATATCTACTCACAACACTTAGTGCAAATGCCACATCAGGACGTGTAGATATCATCCCATACATGATACTACCAATAGCCGAAGCATACGGAATTCGCGTCATCGCCACTATCTCTGCATCAGTCTTGGGAGACATAGACTTGGATAGGGACACGCCATGACACATTGGTAGATGTCCTCTCTTGGACTCATCCATCGAGAACCGCTTCACGATGGTATCAATGTATGTGGACTGGGTGAGACCAAGCAATCTTCTTGATCTATCTCTATAGATCTGTATTCCCAATACAAAAGATGCTTCACCCAAGTCCTGCATTGAGAACTTACTTGCTAACCATATCTTAGTTGATTGCAACATTCCTACATCATTCCCAATGAGTAGAATGTCATCAACATAAAGAACAAGGAATGTCACAGCACTCCCACTGACCTTCTTATATACACAGGGTTCCTCAGGATTCTTAGTAAAACCAAACTCTTTGATTGTACTATCGAATCTGAGGTTCCAACTCCTAGATGCCTGCTTAAGACCATAAATAGATCTTTGAAGTTTGCATACCATATGCTCACTTCCGATAGATGTAAACCCTTCAGGTTGAGACATGTAAATCTCTTCCTTAATATCCCCATTAAGGAAGGCTGTCTTCACATCCATCTGCCATATCTCATAGTCATACCATGTAGCTATGGCTAGCAATATCCTAATGGACTTGAACATCGCAACTGGAGAAAAGGTTTCCTCATAGTCAACACCTTGCCTTTGAGTATACCCTTTTGCTACCAATCGCGCCTTGAAGGTCAATACCTTCCCATCCGCCCCAAGTTTCCTCTTGTAAATCCATTTACACCCTATGGGAACAGTTCCCTCAGGTGGATCCACAAGATTCCACATTTGGTTCGAATGCATGGAATTCATCTCAGATTCCATTGCTTCAAGCCATTTGGATGAATCGGCATCCGATAACGCTTCCTTGAAGGTCCTTGGATCACATCCAAGATCAGGCTCATCATGGCCCTCTTCAAGAAGCAGACCATACCTCACAGGTGGTCTTGAGACTCTCTCGGTTCTTCTAGGAGCTTGTATCTCCTCACTTGGCTCCTTGGGTGTGGGTTCTACAACTGTGGGTGTTTCTCGAACCTCTTCGAGTTCTATCATCTCTCATTTTCTATCCAATAGAAATTCTTTTCCCAAAAAGGTTGCATTCCTAGAAACAAACACTTTTGTTTCTTTGGGATGATAGAAATAATATCCAGCTGAATTCTTTGGATATCCCACAAAGTAACATAAAATGGATCGACCGTCCAATTTATCTCCCACTACCTGCTTCACATAAGCAGGGCACCCCCATATTCTAAAATAAGAATATTTAGGTGGCTTACCCATCCATATCTCATATGGTGTCTTGTCAACTGCCTTTGTATGGACATTGTTCAACAACAGTGCCGCTGTCTCAAGCGCATATCCCCAAAAGGATGGCGGCAACTCCGTGAACCCCATCATAGACCGAACCATGTCCATCAAAGTCCGGTTACGACGCTCCGAAACACCATTCAACTGCGGTGTAGCGGGCGGAGTCCACTGCGAGAGAATCCCATTCTCTCTAAGATACTCTTGGAACTCGGCACTCAAGTACTCACCACCTCGATCCGATCGAAGTGTCTTGATGCTTCGTCCCAATTGTTTCTCTACTTCACTTCTGAATTCTTTGAACCTTTCAAAGGCTTCAGACTTGTATTTCATCAAATACACATACCCATACCTCGAAAAGTCATCGGTAAAGGTGATGAAGTAGGAATGTCCATGCTTAGTGGTGATGCTAAGTGGACCGCACACGTCGGTATGGATCAAATCCAATAACCCTTTGGCTCGCTCCGCATGGCCCTTAAAGGGAATTTTGGTCATCTTTCCTTTTAGACAGGATTCACAAGTCGTGAGAGCATTAATATCGGACATATCAAACATGCCAACTCCCACTAGCTTGTTCATCCTTCTTAGGGAAATATGACCTAATCGAGCATGCCATAATTGTGCCGAATTAAGAGTATCTTGTTTGCGCTTATTTGTTGTTGTTATCGTTTGGACATTGTTAAGTGGAATATCTTTTAATTTTAAGGTGTAGAGATTGTTTTCAAGTTCACCCGTACCAACTAAACATTCATTCTTGTAAATATTGCAAACACCTTTGCCAAATAAACAAGAAAATCCATCAATATCAAGCATAATAATGGAAATAATGTTTTTAACCAAGTCTGGTACATACAAAACATCTCTCAAAACAAGCTTAAAATCATTGTTCAATATTAAATAAACATCTCCTACGGCTTTGGCAGCAACCCTTGCTCCATTGCCCATCCTCAGGAAGGTCTCACCCTCTCGGAGCCTCCTACTTCTTCCCATCACCTGCAAATCATTACAGAGATGTGAGCCACAGCCGGTATCTAATACCCAAGAAGTAGAATTAATCGAGATATTTACTTCAATATAGAACATACCCTTGCCAGAACCCTTCTGCGCAAGATAATCCCTGCAGTTACGCCTCCAATGTACAGGCTTCTTGCAGTGATGACAGATGTCAACTGTCTTCTCAGCCTTGGCTGGCGCGGCTGCCACTACGGGACTCGGAGTCTGCCTCTTCAAGGGCTCGCTCTTCTTGGGGCGCTTGAAAGAACGCTTCTTTCCTTTCCCAGGTGGACCGGTCTTCGTGCTAGATGAAGAGCCCACATAAAGAACCGACTTCTCCTTTTTGATTGTGGACTCAAAGGTCACAAGCATGTTCACCAACTCTTCAAGGCTGGGCTCGAGCTTGTTCATATTGAAATTCACCACAAAAGGATCGAACGAGTTCAACAGTGACAACAGTAGCACATCCGTGGTCAACTCCGATGGCAAGATCAAATCCATGACAACGAGCTTGTCCACGAGCCCAATCAACTTTAGGCCATGCTCATGGACCGAAGTCCCATCTCGCATGCGTAAAGTGATGAGCTCCTTTACTGTGGCATGCCTCAAAGGCCGAGTCTGCTCACCGAAGAGCTCCTTGAGGTGCATATGAATGTCAGCAGCATTCTTAGCATCCTCGAATCGCCTTTGCAGCTCATCGTTCATCGAAGCCTGCATATAACACCTCGCCTTCAAGTCATGGTCGCACCAATCCTTGTAGGTCTGCAATTCCTCAGGAGTGCAGCTGGTCGGAGCCTCAGCAGGGGGCGACTCAGTCAGTGTGTATGCGATTTTCTCCGAGTTCAAGACAATCTTTAGATTTCTTAGCCAAGTGATATAGTTAGTTCCGGTTAGAACGTGTTTTTCGAGAATAACGGAAAACGGGTTGCGAATTGATGACATTGTCAAAGATTTGTACTGAAAAGTAAAACAGATAAATGTTAATGACTATTTTAAAATATTTAATAAGATATAAAGTTTGGAATTTTACTTTATAAATTATCGCTCCCACTGTTTTGACATTTTCACTACCCTCTAGTGAAAACAGGAAACTCCTTTCCTCAGTAGGTACGTAAGGTCCAATTAGCGAATTATGATCCCGATTATACAGCCAATCACAATTCCTAAAAGGTAGTTTCCCAATTGCATCACAATGCAACCCTTAACGTAAACTTTTGTCTCACGTTTGATTAGGACCCATTATAGACGTCGTTCATCGTTACGTGTCAAGCCTTACCCATCGATGTTGAACCTTAATGGACGGTCGCCATGAGTTCCCTCAATTATCTGAGCCGAAGTCATGGGAGTTCCACATAGTTCACATCACCATGTCAATGAATGTCACAGCTTTCCGGCACTAAGGGCCCCCCCAATAATATGAGTCGAGCCTCGAGTACGGGTAGCGTTCATCATGCACCAATTGTCGATGGAAGACAAGGAAATTATAACCAAATTTATAATTCCCCTTTTCGGACTTGATATTAATTTTGAATCTTATTCAAAATGAGGGTTTTTAATTTTTTGAAAGGTCTCATCATTAATTTTATTTTAAAAGCTCGCCATGTTTGATCGTATGTTTGCCGGATTCATGCAACTTTGTTATTATAATAATAATAACGCACATACTCATTATTTATAACATATCATGCATATATTATAAATAGAAAACAGTACAAGGATGATCAATTGCCCCAATACTAATGGCCCGTGTGAGCTAAACACGGGCCTATGTCCAATCCTAGGGTAAATGCAAGGGATGCAATGCAACTAAATTATTACATTAGCATCCAATATTTCATGTCTTCGATCTTCATAATCACCAAGGCCACCATCTTCCAATCTTGATCTTCCACTATTCTAATATTTACAATTAAATATCCATGGCACATAGGGATACATCTCATGGGGTGGGAACGGTCCATAAACCAAGCCCACTTTAAATTGATAATTATTACAATCATACAACACAAATATCCTAGCATACACCTAGCAAATTGGGCTTGGGATTTTGATCATCCTTCATGCATAATATCACATATCATAATCATCAATTAATTATCACTATAATTAATTGATCCAATATTATATATCTTGATCCAATCACTAACCGCCACAATTATAAATTAAATTAACAAAGTATACAAACTCCTTTGTCTACTTTCAAATTAATTTATTTATAGTCGAATTTCTTGTAAATCACAATTTACTATAAATAATTAAAGTCCAAGTTCAATTATTTATTTTATGAGAAAATATGTGCAACAATTGTAAATTTAAACTTAAGGGCCCAAAACTCATTTTCCACCAAAAATATTTTGGCCCATTTAAATTTCACAAATTACGTTGTCCATCCAATGGCCCAACATCTCAAGGCCCATAACACTAAGATTCACCAAAACACTTTTGGAAACCCTAGTCGTCATTGCCGTCGCCGGATTCCGGCGACAAAAATTTTTTTTTTTTATTTTAAAACCTGCAGTTTTCGGGCAGCCCCTCGGGCTGCCCCTTGCTGCCCGAAATTTAAGGGCAGCTCGGGCAGCAACATGCTGCCCGAAAAAATATATTTTTTTTTTTTGTTTTAGCTTCAAAATTTCGGCCTTGCTATATCCTTGCACCAAAAATTTCTCAAGCGGTTAGAAATCGATCTCAACATAATATTACGTAAATATTACACAAAAACCGTAACCTTAGCTCGGATACCACTTGAAAGCGGACCGGTTACGGTGGCCGGGAGCGCAACGGAAGTCCAAAATTTTAATTTCTAAACATGAAATTTTCGGCCACCATGATTATTTTGTGCAATATTTACAAAACTACAAAACATACATAGGGTGTTAGAAATTTCATTACCTGTCAACTTCACAAAGTTGATAATGGCTCCAACTTAGTTGACTAGCAACTAAGCTCTTCTAAGGCAAGAAAGATCTACAAGCTTCCCTCCTCTTCAAGAATTAAGCCCACCACTAACAATGTAAACCCCTTCAAATATTGCACTAGAAATATTTGAAGATTTATCAAAAAGAAGTGAGTATTCTCCAAGAAAATGAAGAACACAAGATGAGAGAAAAATTGAGAGAAAATCCCTTTCAATTTTTGGCCAAGTTGTGAGAGTGGAGTGTGTGAGACTAGCCTTGGTTGTTGTGTAAAGTTGTCTCTCAAAAGTTGCATGCTTTTAAATTTTTTAATAAAAAGTATTCACAACCTTTCACCTCCCAAGCATGCAAACCCTAGCATGTCTCACATATATTATTTGGTTTTTTAACACATTAAAAAAACCATAGACTAAATTTTAATTATCTCAAACACATTTGAGATTAATTAAATACTACTTGAATTTATTCAAGTCCCACTAGTTAAATAATTATTTAATTGAGCTCTACAAGACTCAATATAATTTAATTAATTCAACACTTGAATTATTTTAATTATTTAGACTCTACTAGGTCCACTAGTGTATAATTAATTCAACACTTGAATTAATTTAATATAGTCCATAATAATGTTTATGAAAATCACAATTTTCAAATACATTATTCACTTGGCCCAATTTTAATCTAGGAACACTTCCATAAATTAAAATTTATATTTCTCTCATAGAAGTCACACTTCTATTTTTCTTTACGCTTATAAACACATTTATAAGCCGTTCAACACATTGAACTAATTTTACTTCTCTTCGGGATTTACAAAGTTAATACTTGTGTGGTCCTCAATGGTTCATTGATACAACTAGCCGTGGGTTCACATCTCCATGTGATTCGGACTAAACATGTCCTTATACGAGCATACCCCAATTGCCCCATTCTTACTTATCAACACCTTGATAACAAGAACGTCAGAACTCAAGTCTGATAGTACCCAACCAATCACGTTAAACGCCTAGCAGCATCGCTTACGTGATTCCCTAGGTATCACATGATAGTGCCTGCAAGAACCAATCAATTATGGTTAGCGTACAGTACGGTCCCTTCAACTCATATATCCCGACCGATTCGACAACTATTGGTTTATCGAGAGTTGTCAATGAATCGATACTATGTGTCATGTTGTGGTTGCATCGATGGTGTAATCTATGAAACCCCTTTCATAATTACCACCATACTCTGATCAGAGATTTCAACCCACACATACATGAAAAACACATAGGATATCCATACCCGTAGGTAAGCGGTGAATCCCCGGCTACAATGCATCGACTCCTATATGTTTCGTCGTAACACCCAATCTTGCCACCTGATGACCCCATAAGAGTCGGTAAACAAGTCAAAGTGAAACGCTAGCACATAGAGTCTCAATGTTGTCCCGGGTCATAAGGACTAATGGTGTACAACCATAAACTAGGACTTTTCCACTCGATAAGTGAGAACCACTTGGAAAGTCCTTTATAGAGGGTTGTTCAGTGCACTCTACCAGGAGCACCTATCTGCATGCTCGGACATCACAATGTCCCCTACCAATGAAACATGGTACTCACATCGCAGATACTAGTCTCTAACTCGAGCGGCCTTTATCCTTCTTAGTGACGGCTGAATCGACTAGGAACGGTTTAGAATATACAGTATTCCAAATATGAGTTTCATGATACTCATCATATGAGCATCTCATATTCTTTCTACTATTTGTATATTCAAGGACTTTATCTATGCAACTAGCATGGGTATAAAGATAAAGATGCGCCAAATTAATAAATTCAAATATTATTAAAATAAAGATCGTTTATACAAAGAGTTTCATCGTGAACAGTCGGCCAACACTTGGCTCGACGTGCACCTACTCTAACAGAAAGTCATCGGTAAAGGTGATGAAGTAGGCATGTCCATGCTTAGTAATGATGCTAAGCGGACCGCACACATCGGTATGGATCAAATCCAATAACCCTTTGGCTCGCTCCACATGGCCCTTAAAGGGAATCTTGGTCATCTTTCCTTTTAGACAGGATTCACAAGTCGTGAGAGCATTAATATCGGACATATCAAACATGCCCACTCCCACTAGCTTGTTCATCCTTCTTAGGGAAATATGTCCTAATCGAGCATGCCATAATTGTGCCGAATTAAGAGTATCTTGTTTGCGCTTATTTGTTGTTGTTATTGCTTGGACATTGTTAATCGGAATATCTTTTAATTTTAAGGTGTAGAGATTGTTTTCAAGCTCTCCGGTACCAACTAAACATTCATTCTTGTAAATATTGCAAACACCTTTGCTAAATAAACAAGAAAATCCATCTTTGTCCAACGTAGAAATGGAAATAATGTTTTTCACCAAATCTGGTACAAACAAAACATCTCTCAAAACAAACTTAAAATCATTGTTCAAATGCAAGTAAACATCTCCTACAGCCTTGGCAGCAACTCTTGCTCCATTGTCCATCCTCAAGAAGGTCTCACCTTCCCAGAGCCTCCTACTTCTTCCCATCACCTGCAAATCATTACAGAGATGTGAGCCACAGCCGGTATCCAATACCCAAGAAGTAGAGTTAATTGAAATGTTTACTTCAATATAGAACATACCTTTTCCAGAACCCTTCTGGGCAAGATATTCCTTGCAATTACGCCTCCAATGTCCAGGCTTCTTGCAGTGATGACAGATGTCAACAGTCTTCTCAGCCTTCACTGGTGTGGCTGCCACTACGGGACTCGGAGTCTGCCTCTTCGAGGGCACGCTCTTCTTGGGGCGCTGGAAAGAAAGTTTCTTTCCCTTCCCAGCTGGACCGGTCTTCTTACCAGATGAAGAGCCCACATAAAGAACCGACTTCTCTTTCTTGATGGTGGACTCAAAAGTCACAAGCATGTTCACCAACTCCTCAAGTGTCGGCTCCATCTTGTTCATATTGAAATTCACCACAAAAGGATCAAATGAGTTAGGCAGCGATAACAGCAACACGTCGGTGGTCAACTCCGAAGGCAACATCAAATCCATGCCAACAAGCTTGTCCACGAGTCCAATCAACTTTAGGCCATGCTCATGGACCGAGGCCCCATCTCGCATGAGCAAAGTGATTAGCTCCTTGACGGTAGCATGCCTGAGAGGCCGAGTTTGCTCACCAAAGAGCTCCTTGAGGTGCAAATGAATGTCAGCAGCACTCTTTGCACCCTCAAAACGCCTCTGCAGCTCATCATTCATAGAAGCCTGCATATAACACTAGACCTTCAAGTCATGGTCACACCAATCCTTGTAGGTCTGCAATTCCTCAGGAGTGCAGTCAGTCGGAGCCTTATCAGGGGGCGACTCAGTCAGTGTATATGCAATCTTTTCCGAGTTCAAGACGATTTTCAGATTTCTTAGCCAAGTGAGGTAGTTAGGTCCGGTTAACACATGTTTTTCGAGTATGGCAGAAAGCGGATTGCGAATTGAAGACATTGTCAAATAGTACTGAAAAGTAAACAGATAAATGTTGATGACTATTTTAAAATATTTAGTAAAATATAAAGTATGGACTTTAACTTTATAAATGTTTACTCCCACTGTTTTGACATCTTTCACTACCCTCTAGTGAAAACGGGAAACTCCTTTCCTCAGTAGGTACGTAAGGTCCAATTAGCAAATCATGATCCCGAATAATATCAGCCAATCATAATTCCTAAAAGGTAGTTTCCAATTGCATCACCATGCAACCCTCTACGTAAACTTTTGTCTCACGTTTGATTAGGACCCAATAATATGACGTCGTTAATCTTTACGTGTCAAGCCTAACCCATCGATATTGAACCTTAATGGACGGTCGCCATGAGTTCCCCCAATAATATGAGCCGAAATCATGGGAGTTCCACGTAGTTCACATCACCATGTCAATGGATGTCACAGCTTTCCGGCACCCAAAGCTCCCCTAATAATATGAGCCGAGCCCCGAGTACGGGTAGCGTTCATCATGCACCCATTGTCGATGGAAGACAAGGAAATTATAAACAAATTTATAATTCCTCTTTTCGGGCTTGATATTAATTTTGAATCTTATTCAAAATGAGGGTTTTTAATTTTGAAAGGTCTCATCATTAATTTTATTTTAAAAGCTCGCCATGTTTGATCGTATGTTTGCTGGATTCATGCAACTTTGTTATTATCATAATAATAACGCACATACTCATTATTTATAACATATCATGCATATATTATAAATAGTAAACAAAACAAGGATGATCAATCGCCCCAATACTAACGGACCGTGTGAGCTAAACACGGGCCTAGGTCCAATCCTAGGGTAAATGCACGGGATGCAATGCAACTATTACATTAGCTTCCAATATTTACATGTCTTCGATCTTCATAATCATCATGGCCACCATCTTCCAATCTTGATCATCCACTATACTAATATTTACAAATAAATATCCATGGCAAATAGGGATACATCTCATGGGGTGGGAACGGGCCATAAACCAAGCCCACTTTATGAATTGATAATTATTACAATCATTCAACACAAAATATCCTAGCATACACCTAGCAAATTGGGCTTGGGCTTTTGATCATCCTTCATGCATAATATCACATATCATACACCATCAATTAATTATCACAATAATTAATTGATCCAATATTATATATCTTGATCCAATCACTAACCGCCACGATTATAAACTAAATTAACAAAGTATACAAACACCTTTGTTTACTTTCAAATTAATTTATTTATAACTGAATTTCTTGTAAATCACCATTTACTATAAATATTTAAAGCCCAACTTAAAATATTTATTTCATGAAAAAATATTTGCAACTTTGTTATTTTAAACTTAAGGGCCCTAAAAATTATTTTTCACCAAAAACGTTTTGGCCTATTTAAAATTCACAAATATGTTAGCCATCTAATGGCCCAACAACTCAAGGCCCATGACACTTTGATAATCCAAAACACTTTTGGAAAACCCTAGTCGTCATCGCCGTCGCCGGAGCTCCGTCGCCGGATTCCGGTAACAACCAAAAAATTATTTTTTTTTATTTTATAGGGGTTTCGGGCAGCCCCTAGGGCTGCCCTTGCTGCCCGTTTCGGGCAGCCCCTCGGGCAGCCCGAGGTGCCCGAAATGGACAGCAACTTGCTGCCCAAAAATGAAGAATTTTCGGCCTTGTTTTTGTTGCAAAAATATTTCTCAAGCGGTTAGAAATCAATCTCAATATAATATCTTGTATTTGCTACACAAAATCGTAACCATAGCTCAGATACCACTTGATAGGGGATCGGTTACGGTGGCCGGAAACGCAACGGAAGCACAAAAATTTTCGATTTTAGCATATAAATTTCGGCCACCTCAAGATTTGTGTAGGAAATACAATAAAACACAAAAATGACATTCATAGTGTGTTTAGAAATAGTTACCTATCAACCTCTTAAGGTTGATGATGGCTCCAACTTAGTTGATATACAACTAAGCTCTTGATGGCAAGACAATCTACAAGCTTCACCTTGTTCTTGAATCTTTCCTTCAAAATTAGGCCCACCACTAGCAAACTAGAACCCCTTTTATTTTGCACTAGAAAAATAAAAGGATTTTTCAAGGAGAAGTATTTTTCTTCCTCAACACTTGAAGAGAAAAATTGAGAGAAAACTTGAGAGAATTGTGTTCAATATTTCGGCCATTGTAGCTTGAATGAGGGGGAAGGGAGACTTGTCTTGGACTTGCAAAAAGTAGAGACAAAAGTAGCATGCCAAGCCTTGATATTTGAAAAAGTTGTCTCCAACCCTTCACCTCCCATGCATGCATATTATATGGTTTATTATCAAAATAAAAACCATGGACTAAATTTAATTATCTCAAACATATTTGAGACTAATTAAATATTACTTGAATTTACTCAAGTCCACTAGTTAAATAATTTATTTAAATTGAGCTCTACAAGACTCAATTAGATTTAATTAATTCAACACTTGAATTAATTTAATTATTTGGACTCTACTAGGTCCACTAGTGTTTAATTAATTCAACACTTGAATTAATTTAATTTAGTCCATAATAATGTTTATGAAAATCACAATTTTCAAATACATTATTCAATTGGCCAAATTTTAATTTAGGAACACTTCCATAAATTAAAATTTACATTTCTCTCATAGAAGTCATACTTCTATTTTTCCATACACTTATAAACTCATTTATAAGTCGTTCAACACATTGAACTAATTTGACTTCTCAACGGGATCTAGAAAGCCAGCACTTGTGTGGCCCTCAATGGTTCATTGATACAACTAGCCGTGGGTTCACATCTCCATGTGATTCGGACTAAACATGTCCTTATATGAGCATACCCCAATTGCTCCATTCTTACTTATCAACTCCTTGATAACAAGAACGTCAGAACTCAAGTCTGATAGCACCCAACGAATCATGTTAAACGCCTAGCAACATCGCTTGCATGATTCCCTAGGTATCAAATGATAGTGCCTGCAAGAACCATTCAATTATGGTTAGCGTACAGTACGGTCCCTTCAACTCATATATCCCGACCGATTCGACAACCATTGGTTTATCGAGAGTTGTCAATGAATCGATACTATGTGTCATGTTGTAGTTGCATCGATGGTGTAATCTATGAAACCCCTTTCATAATTACCACCATACTCTGATCAGAGATTTCAATCTACATACACATGAGAACACATAAGATATCCATACCCGAAGGTAAGCGGTGAATCCCCGACTACAATGCATCGACTCCTATATGTTTCGACAGAACACCCAACCTTGCCACCTGATGACCCCATGAGAGTCGGTAAACAATCCAAAGTGTAATTCTAGCACACAGAGTCTCAATGTTGTCCCGAGTCATAAGGACTAATGGTGTACAACCATAAACTAGGACTATTCCACTCGATAAGTGAGAACCACTTGGAAAGTCCTTTTATGGAGGGTTGTTCAGTGCACTCTACAAGGAGCACCTATCTGCATGTTCGGACATCACAATGTCCCCTACCAATGAAACATGGTACTCACATCGCAGATACTAGTCTCTAACTCGAGCGGACTATATCCTTCTTAGTGGCGGCTGAATCGACTAGGAACCGTTTAGAATATACAGTATTCCAAATATGAGTTTCATGATACTCATCATATGAGCATCTCATATTCTTTCTACTATTTGTATATTCAAGGACTTTATCTATGCAACTAGCACGGATATACAGATAAAGATGCGCCAATATAATAAATTCAAATATTATTAAAATAAAGATCGTTTATACATAGAGTTTCATCGTGAACACTCGGCCAACACTTGGCTCGACGGGCACCTACTCTAACAAGGACGACATCTACCTCCTCATGCTCTTAAAGGAGCGGAGGGCTCTGAGAAGGATTGCCTTCTCAGAGAACTTTTTGCGCACCTCCATCGGAGGGATGACCGCCTGGTTTGCCTAATGGAGGAGGGTGGTTAAGGAAGAAATCTTTGTTGTGCGCGCCCGCTTGAATTAATGTAATTTCCTATTACGTATTACTTATTGTCTTTTTGTCTAATTTTTTTATTTCCTGCATTACAAACTGAACACAAAAAAGAAGTAATCATATCAAGATAAATCAATTAATCCAAGCTTATTTTGGAAATGTGAAAACTTAGCCTCTGGTAGTGGTTTTGTGAAAACATCGGCCATTTTTTGATCGTATGAACATATTCAAGCCGAATCTCTTTCTTCATGACATGTTCTCGGATGAAATGGTGTATGATGTCAATGTGTTTTGTTCGAGAGTGCAAAACTGGGTTTTATGTGATTGCTATTGCGTTGTTGTTGTCGCAAAAGATAGGAGATTCAGTAGCTTGGATTCCATAGTCTTTCAATTGTTGTTGTATCCACAGCATCTGAGCACAATAACTTCCAGCCGCAAGGTATTCTGCTTCATCAGTTGATGTAGCAATTGACATCTGTTTCTTACTAAGCCATGATATTAGTTTTCGCCTAAGAACTGACATGAACCGCTCGTACTTTTCCTGTCGATTTTGCATCCAGTATAATCTGTGTCTGAATATCCTACAAGATTAAGACTTGAATTTTTGGGATACCAAAGACCCACATTATTAGTACCTTTAAGATATTTAAGTATGCGTTTAGAAGCAATAAAATGAGATTGCATAGGTTAGCTTGAAACCGTGCACATAAACATACATCAAACATAATATCCAGTCGACTTGCAGTCAAATATAGTAAAGAACCAATTAATCCCTTGTACATTTTTGTATTCACAGAGATTCCCCCTTCATCTTTATCCAATTTGATTGATGAACTAATTGGGCTGGTGGCTTGAGAGCAATTTTCCATGCCGAATTTCTTTAGCATATCTCGAGTGTATTTAGTTTGATTGATAAATATACTATTTTTGGACTGCTTGACTTGGAGTCCTAAAAGGTAATTTAATTCGCTCATCATGCTCATTTCAAATTTCTCCTGTATTATCTTAGAGAATCTCTCACATAGCTTAGGGTTAGTTGATCCGAAAATAATATCGTCCACATATATTTGTACAAATAGTGAGTGATCATTTTTTGAGAATTTAAACAAAGTTTCGACCGTTCCAATTGAGAAACCATGCTCAAGAAAGAATTTGGTTAATGTGTCATACCATGCTCTCGGAGCCCTCTTTAATCCAAACAGTGCTTTGTCAAGTTTGTAAACATAATCAGGGAGAGTGTGATTAACGAAGCCGGGTGATTGTTCTACATGAACTTGCTCATTTAACAACCCATTTAAAAATGCAGATTTAACATCCATTTGATATACTTTGAAATCCTTTAATGCTGCAAAAGCCAGAAATATTCTAATAGCTTCTAACCTGGCTACTGGGGCAAATGATTCATCAAAGTCTATACATTCCTCTTGTCTATAGCCTTGAGCTACTAGTATAGCCTTGTTTCTTATGATTAAACAGTTTTCATTCATTTTGTTCCTAAATACCCATCTAGTTTCAATCACATTAGTATTATTAGGCCGAGAGACTAGATGCCAAACTTTACTTCTTTCAAATTGATTAAGTTCCTCTTGCATGGCCTCTATCCAATTTATGTCGAGTAATGCATCACCGATTTTCTTAGGTTCTATCTGAGAAACAAACGCAACATGCATGAATTCATTGATCATTTGATTTCTAGTTCTAAGAGGAGCAGTAGGGTTACCGATGACCATATCGAGTGGATGATTCCCATTGGAGACATGGTCCACATGGATTTGGCTTGGTTGGTTGAATGATTTCATCTTCTTGCTCCAGTGCTTCTTTTTCTATTTGTATATTTTTAGTTTTTTGGTTGTCCTCTGGTTCGTTCATCTATTGATTTTGTTCTTGAACGGTTGGATTTTCCTTTGATATGATTTCACCTGTTTTTCTCAGATTTACCTTGTAACGCCCCAGATTCGACGACTGTCCTCACTGTACCAAGACGTGTCTTTCCAGCGTGCTTATGTCCTCACTCACACGCACCCTGAGAAACTTCCCAGGAGGTCACCCAAATCAAAATTGCCCCAAGTCAAGCACGCTTAACTTTTTAGTTCTTATGTGATGAGCTACCGAAAAGAAGATGCACCTTCGTGATATGAGTAGTACCAATAAAATCTTTTAATCCCTCTTCAATTGTACAGTCCATTACATTGAACAGTCTCGGAATCCCTCTCATTCCGGTGTGAGATCGGTTCATTCATGTTCCCTCTACCTAGAAGCCTGACAGGAGCCGCTCATTGTCCGTGCAACCTCATGGCACCGGCGATCACCCCCCGCCCTCTTCGGCCCCGGGCCTCACATACCTCATTATCACTGCTGGATTCAAGGTTAGTAGCATCAAGATTATTTATTAAATTATTTATGCTGCTACTACTATTGCCATGACATATAGAAGATTCATCAAATACAATATGTATGGATTCTTCAACAGTGATAGTTCTTTGGTTATGAGCTCTGTATGCTTTGCTCATTGCTGAATATCCTAAAACGATACCATTATCAGCTTTTACATCAAATGCGGTGAGATGTGTTTTGCCATTAATATGAATGAAACACTTAAAACCAAAAATGCGAAAGTATCCAACTTCTGGCTGCTTGTCGGTCTAGATTTCATATGGAGTCTTTTCATGATTTTTATTGATCATGGACTGGTTTTGAGTGTAACAGGCTGTGTTAATGGCTTCTGCCCAAAACCTTTGTGAAATACTATATTCGGCCAGCATGGTTCTAGCTGCTTCCTTCAATGTGCGGTTTTTTCTTTCAGCTACTCCGTTCTGTTGAGGTGATCTTGCAGCTGACAATTCTTGTTTTATGCCATGATCTTCAAGATAGGATGACAGGAATTGGTTCAGAAGTTCAGTTTCTCTGTCACTCCTGATTCTGTCAATTGCTTCAATTTTCTCATTTTCAAGTCTTTTGAGCAGTTTGATTAGTTGGGCGGGGTTTGATCTTTGGAGATTAGAAATGTTACCCATGTAAATCTAGAGAATTCATCAATTGCTACAATAGTATATTTCTTTCCCCTAAGCTCATAACAGGTATTTGTCCAAACAAATCCATATGAAGAAGTTCCAGACATCTTGCTGATGAGTTTCTACCTTTGCTTTTGAATGTTGAGCGGACTTGTTTATCTAATTGACAGGCATTGCAAATTCTATCTCTGGCAAAGTCAATGTTAGGCAAGCCAGATACCAGTTTAAGTTTGCTAATGGTAGCCATGGATTTAAAATTGAGTTGATTGAGTCGCTTATGCCAAAGCCAATTTTTATTTTCATTTAAGGCATTAAAGCTGGTAGGTGCATTAAGATAATCATAATTCCATTTTACTTAATATGTATTTTTCTCTCTATGACCAGTTAACATGATATTATCAGCAGTGGTTTTAACAATGCATATGAGTTTTTGAAACTCAACGGTGTAACCATTGTCACATTGTTGGCTTATGCTTATCAGGTTATAACATAGATTTTCTACAAGAAGCACATCTTTAATGATAACTTTGCCGTGAATAATCTTACCTTTACCCACAGCTCTACCTTTAGAATTATCACCGAAGGTGATTGTTGGACCTCTTTAGTTGACTACTTCTGATAAAAAATCTTTGTTTCCAGTCATGTGTCTAGAACAACCACTATCTAGGAACCAGATGGATTCCTCCAACTCCTTTTTCTTTGATGCCTGACATTATTGAAATAAAATATTGGTACATTTTTCTATTTGGGTCCTGAGTTTATTAGTCCTTTAGAAATCCACACTTAAATTATCCTGAAGGATTTTTCAAGATGTGTCCTAAGATGAGTGCTGTTATGTGCATAATCAGGTGGTGTATGCAGTGACTTTCTTCTGTCCCAAACTGAACCGTTGTGAACGGTTGTCTTTGGCCTGTGTCTGAGCCATGATCGGTTGGATTTATCATTCTCAATTTCAACGTATCCTAAACCACATCGCCTTAGATTATTTTCAAGATTTACATTCTGAGTGGCTTGATCTTCAGTCTTATCATGTTCATATACCGTACTAGATCTAACCAATTTAACTGGTTTTAAACTGTCTTTTTTTAGCGGTTGAGTTGGTGCTCCAGAAGTGCTGCATTCATTAATGCTATAACCTAGTCTGGTTCTGTCTCTGACCGGTTTCTGCATCTCATGCATCATGTTAAGAGAAATAGAGGACTTGTTCCAAGTGTTGACTGTGTTTATCAACCGTTTATTTTCTTTTAACGTGGCATGGAACAATTTTCGCAGGTCATCACTCTCAGCTGTTAGCAGACTTAGCTTTACTCTTAAACTGTCAACCTCTTTTTAATGTGAACAGCTAGAGAGAGTCAACTTGTTTTCCAAGTTTTGTTTTCTGCTTTAGCTTCATTGAAATGCTATGATAGCCTTTTAAACTCATTTACCATGTCATTTAGCGCGGTGACAAGATCTTCTCGTGTAAATTCATCAGAGTTAAAGTCAAATACCATCTCATCGGTAGATTCTTGATCTTCTTTGGCCATGAGACCTTTTATTGTCTCATCTTCGCATTCACTTGAAGATTCTTCAGAGATGGATTTTTCTGACTCTGATTCAGCCCATTTTCCTTTATCTTCTTCTGCAACTATAACTCGCTGATTCTTCTTTTTAATGAATCTTTTGTTGTCTTTAACCCATCTTCTGTCACTTGATTTCTTTTCATATTTTCTTGGCATGTTGCATTCTACAATAAAATGTTCTTTCTTTTCACAGTTAAAGCGAGCTTGACCATCATCAGTATGGTCTTTATTAAGTGAGGTTTATTCATCTGTGATTGATTCTTACACATGAATTTGCTGATTTTTTTAACAAATAGATACATGACTTCATTACTTAATTGCGACCGATTTCTTACTTGTGGACTCTTCGACTGGAAGAGTCACTGTGGTAGCTGTAAAGGACTTCGTTTGTTGAGAGGTCGATGGTTTTTCTTCAGTTCATTCCAAGCTCAAACTCATACGCTTTAAGGTCGGCAAAGAGATCATGGAGTTCCAGCTTGTTCATATCTTTAGATTCTCGCATTGCTATAGTCTTTACGTCCCACTCTCTGGGAAGAGCTCGCATAACCTTTAAAGCAATTTCTCGGTTAGAATATTCTTTACCTAATGAAATGAGTTAGATGATAATACTGCTGAACCGTTCGTCAAATTCTGCCAGAGTTTCTCCTGGCTTCATTTTTGCATTATCAAACTTTTGGATGGCAACAATCAACTTGTTTTCTTTTGTCTGATCATTGCCTTCACATAATTGAGTGATTTTTTCCAATATTTCCTTAGCAGTAGTGCAAGTCTTGATTTTGGCAAACATATTTTTTGTCCAGAGTCTTGTAGAGGATGTCTTTTGCAACGTTGTCCAGATTTGTCTTCTTTTTTTCCTCAGCTGTCCATTCGGATCTGTGTTTTTTTGCCATCTGAGGAGCACCTTCGGTTGTGGCGACAGCTGTATTTACTTTCAGGATTTTCATCGGCCCATTAATGATAATATACCACATATCGTCATCTTGGGCTGCTAGATTTGTCTGCATAAGAATTATTCAATCATCATAATCTTGTTTAGAAAACATCAGAATTTTGTTGAAAGATTCCATAAGTGAAACGTCTGCTAATTCGTTTTCTTAAAAAGTGCTATGATTTTTTTTTCTTACATATATATAAATACTTTGAAAATACAGTTTTAAAAATAATCAATCAACTAACATTCAAAAATCAAAGGGAAATATTTTAAATTGTAAAACCGTCAAACGTTTTACCAAATCTAAAAGCATTATTTGAAAAGTGTAGCTCATACTAAACTTCTCAAAATCTCTCAAAAAGCATAAATAAAAGTCTTAAAATCTTTAACATAATTATAAGTGCGTAAAATAGAAGAGATGGTCCTCGGGTTATGTGCACCTCTAGTCCAGTCAGGTCAACCATCAAGACCTCTCATATCATAATTATTTATATCACCTGAATCAATCACACCTAGTAAGTCTAAAGACTCAACACATTATATTCTTGATAACAAATAATACGTAATACAGATCACGTACAATAGTGAAAAATACTTGTACTTAAAATAACATTTTCATATTAATGCATAAACTTTAAACATACACATTTTCATAAACATGTAAAATAATAAACATTTTCATATCATCATAAACATATACATATCATCATCAACATATATGTATTCATATTCATGTTCGTGTTTTGTCGAATTCAGATCGTTGATTGTGACTTTCGTGTTTGTATACGTGTTTGGCGATGGGTCCATCTACATGTAACCACAGTACTGGGCAGAAGGGACACCAGCGATACTCTCACCGATCAACTGGGCCTTGGCCTTACATATTAACATATCATCGTATTCGTATTCATATCTGTATCCAAGGAAACACGATCGTCGAGCTCCCATTGGGATCATAATCCTCACGATATTTCCAACATATTATCCTATTTAGTCACAATCTCTTCACGTCCTTTAACATGTTATCATCACTTAATAAAAATCATGCATATACATATCGTTTTTCTTTTAAAACCAAGCATGCAACATATCTTTTAAATGTCCAATAATTAAACCATAAAAATCCATGAACATTTATAAATCATAATTTAACATATAAAAATTCATAAACATTTGAAATAATCATATTATCATATAAAACAGCATTCAGAGCATCGCCATGATGTTTACTAATTTTCAGGTGTAAAATGACCGTTTTACCCCTAGACATAAAATTTCTCGATTTTGACTTCTTCTTAATTTCGTTGACTCTAACATATCCCAAATAATTATTTAAGCCTAAATTAAAATTCTCATAATTTTATTTAGCTTAAATACTAGACTCTTTTATTAATTCGTAATTAGTCGTTTTGAAGGCGTTTTAATCCCGAAAAATTCCATACTTTAATATAAAATTCTCAAATTTAAAAATTATACTTTTTATATTATTTTAGCGCTCGTGAACCACGACCCAACCCCTGTGAGCTGTGTTTCAATTTATTTTAAATTTAAAAACCCTAACTTGACGCATAAAAGTTCACCTCGAGCCATGGTCCGATTTCCTCGAGCCACCCTCGAACCATGCTGGACCAAA
This sequence comes from Primulina eburnea, assembly GCF_022965805.1. NCBI lineage: Eukaryota > Viridiplantae > Streptophyta > Magnoliopsida > Lamiales > Gesneriaceae > Primulina > Primulina eburnea. Next base: position 16,042,748 of record NC_133116.1, read on the forward strand.
CCCTGACCAAACCCTTTGGACACCCTCCTAGAACCCTAGGAACCAATTGACCAGACCCCAGCCACAGAACCGAAGCTAGCCACCCTAAGTGCTGCAGCCGAGAACTCCTACAATGCATGGACTCTACGCTTTTGTATCTAGGACCCTAGCCATCAACCTAACCCCTGAACCAGCCTATTGTGAACCCACCTAGGACCCTAAGGAGTCAACCTAACCCAGCCCACAGCCACCTGGCCGAGCCACCCAACCCCTGCAAGCTTGCACACCACGCACACGATGCATGCGATTCTCGGATGGGAGTCCTAGCACCCGCGGTGATGCAGGGACCGCACCCGCGGTGTGCACCGCACCCGCGGTGCTTGCAGCGCCGCACCGGCGGTGTTCGTGGTTCAGGATTTTTGTGGAGTGCCATGAGCTCAGCGCACCCGCGGCCCTTGTGTTGGCGCACCCGCGGTGGAGGTATGGGCGAGATATTTATAACTTTTTGGAGTGGTTAGCCATCACTTTACCCTTTTCATTCCTCTCATTTTCGAATTTCCTCTCATTTCTTAGGGTTTTCTACCATTTCTTTTGTTCCCTATCTTCAATCCAAGCTTCTTTTCGACGATTCGATTTGAGATCGACGTTCTCCTTGGTGCCGGGAAGCTTAGGTAAGCTTTTGGTGCGATTCTATTAAGGTTTTGAGTTAAGAGTTGACTTGGGTTTGATGTTTTGATGGTTTAATGGATTATTTGACTTGAGTTTTTGGATATAGAGTTGATAATGGTGTTGTTTATGGATTATTGTTGTAGGTGGTGTACCAAGAGTTAGAATCAAGGTGTTATTGTGGTTTGTAAGTGGAATTTCATCCCTTGTGCTCACATGTATATATATGTATTGTGTTTCAAAGGTTTTATTGTGATATTCCCTTACATTTGATCCATAGTATGTATTGATTCAATTGTTATATATATTTGAGGCATTTGATGTCTCAATTGTTCAAAGGGAATACAAAGAGTATAGTTTCTAAAGTGTTGTTTAAATGCCAAAGAGAAAGAGTTTAAATGTTTTATTGGATTGATAGATATATAGTCAGAGATTGCATGCAATTAGTTGATCAACGACCATAGGCTTATATCCCTCAGAGTTATCGGTTTATATCGATTTGGGATACGAGCACCCCAGAGCAGAGATACTATTGATATCAATCCAACCAGAGTAAAGAGAAATACCATCTTATTGCTATGTTATTGCTATGCTATTGCTACAGTATTCAATTTTCAGAGTTGATGGTATTTATGATTTCAAAGCTATGTTTTACAGAGTATATGTTCATTGCTATGTAGAGTTCCACTTGCTGAGATTTATTCTCATTTCAGTTATTTCATGTGATGCAGATCAGAGTGGCGGCCCGGGCCGTTGACTGTGGACAGGGGGGTCATATGCATACACCGTTGGAAGGAAGATTTTGGCATGATCATAGGAATGATGTTTTGTATTTTGTTATGTCATTCAAATGATCATGTATTGTTATTTTGTAAAGATGTTTAAAGAAATGTATTTTGAAACTCCTTCCATATTTTAAAGAAAATTTTAATTTCCGCTGTGTATTTTATTTAAAGAGGTCAGAGGTGTCACATTTAGTGGTATCAGAGCGGTGTTCTTCGGACTAATGCATATGACTTCGTCTACTTTCAACTGTCCGGGTATGTTTTCTTGCATCTATCCATTGTTATATATTGATATGTCTTTTGTGAGCCCATTGTAGAGTAGAGGATGCCACCTAAGAGGAAAGCAGTAGAGGGTGAGGATAGTTCTTCCTCGAGAGTTGTCGACGAGTTCGGCAAGTTGCTTAAAGAGCAGGCCAAGGTCCACAGTGAGCAGATCCAGCAGTTGCTCCGATTGCAAGGAGCAGGTCAGGGCAGAGGTCAAGAGAGAGGCCAAGTTGCTCAGGCTGTTGGCACTGATGCCATATTTTCTGCTTTCAAGAGGATGGATCCACCAGAGTTTTCAGGGAGCGCCGATCCTTTAGTTGCTGTCGAGTGGGTCAAGGCTTTAGAGGCGATCTTCGATCATCTCCACTACGAGGACAGAGACCGTATCAGCTGTGCTGTATTCATGTTGGTTAAAGCTACACGCATTTGGTGGAATGCGACTAAGGTCGGTGTTGATGTCTCGACATTGAAGTGGTCAGAGTTTACAGACTTGTTCTATGACAAGTATTTCCCCGATGCACTTCGAGCGATGAAGGTTACGGAGTTCTTGGAGCTTCGACAGGGGAGCTTGAATGTGGATGAGTATATTCTGAAGTTTGAGGAGGGTTGCTTGTTTGCCCCGTACATTGCATCCAACGACAAAGACAAAGGCGCTCATTTCATTCGAGGCCTTCGTGCAGAGATTTGTAGAGATATCAACATGTCCAAGGCTGTTACTTTCAAGGAGATCGTGTCCAAGGCTTTGTTGGCCGAGCATGACGAGAAGGACATTGCCCGGGAGAGGCAAGCGAGACACCAGGCCATTGCTCAGAGGGGCCAGAGTTCGAGTCAGAGAGGCAGAGATCGATTCAAGGGGAAGGGCAAGATGGACTCGAATCCTAGACCACCGTTAGTTCCAGTTACTCCATCTGATCCCGAGAAGCCTTTGTGTCCCAAGTGTGGGAGACATCATAGGGGAGAGTGCAGATTTGGCACTCATTCTTGCTATTGTTGTGGCACGGCAGGCCACATTGCCCGAGATTGTCCTAGAGGAGCTAGCCAAGAGAAGGTTCAGGGTCGCATCTTTACGATGACTAAGGAAGGTATAAATCATGATTCTTCTGTGATCTCTAGTGCTATTTTAATTTCAGGCAGAGTAGCTACGACTTTGATTGATACTGGTGCTACTCATTCTTTTATGTCTGAATTGTTTTTGAGATCTTTGGGTATAGTTCCTTCTGTTATTCCCCTCCAGTTCAATGTTGTTTTGCCTTCGGGAGATGTCTTGTGCCCGAAGTCTATTGTGTATGCATGCCCTGTTCGTATTGATGATAGAGAGGTCTTTGCTGATTTGATTGTGATCCCGATGGTTGCCTTTGATGTTATTCTTGGCATGGATTGGCTGTCGACCTATCGTGCTGTTATCGATTGCGTTGCTAAGACGGTGACTTTTGCAGATGATAGCAATAAGGGAGGAGTTCTCGCCAGTGCAGGTACTTCGCTGGTCCTTCCTTTTATTTCTAGTCTTGAGGCTGAGAGATTGTTGGGTAGAGGTTGCGATGGGTTTCTTGCTTCTATTGTGGATGTGGATGGTATGGTTAAGTTGAATATTGATGATATTGATGTTGTGAGGGAGTTTGCCGATGTGTTTGAGGATGATGTTCCGGGGTTGTCGCCGGACAGAGATGTTGAGTTCGTTATCGATTTAACTCCAGGTACGGTTCCTATTTCTAAGGCTCCGTACCGAATGGCTCCTACCGAGATGAAGGAGTTGAAGACGCAGTTGCAGGATCTTCTAGACAAGGGTTTTATTCGACCGAGTTCTTCTCCTTGGGGAGCTCCGGTTCTATTTGTTAAGAAGAAAGATGGTTCTTTGCGGCTGTGTATCGACTACAGAGAGCTCAACAAAGTGACTGTCAAGAACAAGTATCCGTTGCCACGGATTGACGATCTATTTGACCAGCTTCATGGTGCCACTGTCTTTTCGAAGATTGATCTTCGGTCTGGCTACTATCAGTTGAAGGTTAGGGAGTCTGATATCCCTAAGACGGCGTTCAGGACCAGGTATGGTCACTATGACTTTCTCGTCATGTCTTTTGGTCTGACCAATGCCCCTTCAGTCTTTATGGATCTGATGAAACCGAGTGTTCAAGCCGTTTTTGGATAACTTCGTCATTGTCTTCATCGATGATATCTTGATCTATTCCAAGACCAGAGAGCTTCATTCAGAGCATCTCAGAGTTGTGCTTCAGTTGTTGAGAGAGAGGAGGCTGTTTGCCAAGTTGAAGAAGTGCGAGTTTTGGTTGGATCAGATTTCTTTTCTAGGCCATGTCGTCTCGAAGGATGGGATAGCTGTTGATCCAGTAAAGATAGAGGCGATTCAGAATTGACCTATTCCTACCACTGTCTCAGAGGTACGCAGTTTCCTTGGTTTGGCGGGTTATTATCGTCGTTTCATTTCAGATTTTTCCAAGATTGCCCTGCCACTGTCCAATTTGACGAGGAAGACTGTGAAGTTTGAGTGGTCCAACGATTGCCAGAGTGCATTCCAAGAGTTGAAGGATAGATTGACGACAGCTCCTGTTCTTTCATTGCCCAGTGGTTCAGAGGATTTCGTTGTCTATACCGATGCGTCGAAGAAAGGCGTTGGTGCAGTGCTGATGCAGCGAGGTAAGGTCATTGCTTATGCTTCTCGCCAGTTGAAGGATTACGAGAAGAATTATCCGACGCATGATTTAGAGCTGGCAGCTGTGGTTTTCGCCCTAAAGATTTGGAGACATTACTTGTATGGCGAAAAGTGTGAGATCTTCACGGACCACAAGAGTTTGAAGTATCTGTTTTCTCAGAAAGAGCTCAATATGCGACAGAGGAGGTGGTTAGAGCTTGTCAAAGATTATGATGTGACTATCAGTTACCACCCAGGGAAGGCGAATGTTGTGGCTGATGCGTTGAGTCGCAAGTCGAGTTCTTCCTTGAGTTCTTTGATTCAGAGGCCATTGTTGATGGATTTGCAGAGAGAGGAGATTGCTTTGGTAGTTCCGGGGACTATTGCTCGCCTTTCAGCGTTGGTCATTCGGGCTACATTGACGGACAGGATCCGTAGAGAGCAGACTGACGATGTTTAGTTGGCAGAGTTGAGAGCTAGAGCAGAGGAAAGAGGTAACTCAGAGTTTGCGTTGAATGGTGATGGTTTGGTGACTTTCAGAGTCCGTATCTGTGTTCCTATTGGCGATGATATTCGGTGAGACGTCTTGACAGAGGCTCATACCGCGCCATATTCGATTCATCCAGGCATTACAAAGATGTATCAGGATCTTCGTCGACTTTATTGGTGGCCAGGTATGAAGAAAGATGTTGCTTTGTTCATTTCTCAGTGCCTTACTTGTCAGCAGGTGAAGATCAAGCATCAGAGACCTACTGGGACATTGCTATCATTGCCGATTCCTCAGTGGAAGTGGGAGCATATTACGATGGATTTCGTGACTGGTCTTCCCAGAGTGCAGAGTGGATTTAATTCCATTTGGGTTATCGTTGATCGATTGACCAAGTCAGCGCATTTTATCCCAGTCAAGACGACGTATTCCATGAATCAGTATGCCGAGGATTACATAGCAGAGATTGTTAGACTTCATGGTGTGCCTGTGTCGATTGTGTCTGATCGTGACCCCATGTTTACTTCAGAGTTCTGGAAGAGTTTGCACAGAGCTATGGGTTCGCGGTTAGCGTTTAGTACAGCTTATCACCCCCAGAGCGACGGTCAGTCAGAGAGAGTCATTCAGATTCTAGAGGATAAGCTCAGAGCTTGTACTATCGATTATCCAGGTAGCTGGGATTCTTTGTTGCCTTTGGTAGAGTTCACGTACAATAACAGTTACCAGGCGACAATTGGCATGGCACCGTATGAGGCACTTTATGGCAGGAAGTGCAGATCGCCCTTGTATTGGGATGAGGTTGGTGAGAGGAAGATGTTGGGACCAGAGTTGGTCCAACAGACTGCTGATGTTGTTGCTGTGATCCGTGAGAGGATGAAGACAGCGCAGTCGAGACAGAAGAGCTATGCAGATGTTCGTCGTAGACCTTTGCAGTTTGAGGTGGGCGATCACGTGTTCCTGAAGATAGCACCTCTCAAGGGTGTGATGAGGTTTGGCAAGAAGGGCAAGTTGAGTCCGAGGTTTATTGGTCCATTTGAGATATTGGACAGAGTTGGTGATCGAGCCTACAGGTTAGCCCTACCACCAGATCTTGACAGAGTTCACAATGTATTTCACGTATCGATGCTCAGGAAGTATATTACGAATCCTTCCCATGTTCTTCACCACGAGCCATTGGACTTGACGCCGAATTTGACTTATCAAGAGATTCCAATTCAGATTCTGGATCGCAGAGTTAGAGTTTTGAGAAACAAAGAGATCGGCATTGTTAAAGTCCTTTGGAGGAATCATTTGATCGAAGAGGCTACGTGGGAACCAGAGGATGAGATGAGAGAGAAGTATCCTGAGTTGTTCGTGCAGTGATGTCAATTTCGCGGACGAAATTCCTCTAAGGAGGGGAGATTGTAATAGCCGAGCCCGGTGTACGGTACGATTTAAGTTTCGTATGTTATTTGGGTTATGTGATTAGATGTTTAGAGTTGTGTTTTGGGCCATAGTATTATTGGTTATTATTGTTCTTAAGGTGTTAGTTGTTGTTGGTTGTTCGTTTCAGAGTTCCGGATCGATTTTGGTTGGTTGAATTTTGTTCTTGGCCGTGACCAGAGTGCACCCGCGGTCTTAGAGGAGTGCCCCCGCGGTGTACTGTGCAGATTTTAAAGTTGGAGGGCCGTAGCATCACCGCACCCGCGGTGATGCAGGGACCGCACCCGCGGTGTGCACCGCACCCGCGGTGCTTGCAGTGCCGCACCCGCGGTGTTCGTGGTTCAGGATTTTTGTGGAGTGCCGTGAGCTCAGCGCACCCGCGGCCCTTGTGTTGGCGCACCCGCGGTGGAGGTATGGGCGAGATATTTATAACTTTTTGGAGTGGTTAGCCATCACTTTACCCTTTTCATTCCTCTCATTTTCGAATTTCCTCTCATTTTTTAGGGTTTTCTACCATTTCTTTTGTTCCCTATCTTCAATCCAAGCTTCTTTTCGACGATTCGAGTTGAGATCGACGTTCTCCTTGGTGCTGGGAAGCTTAGGTAAGATTTTGGTGCGATTCTATTAAGGTTTTGAGTTAAGAGTTGACTTGGGTTTGATGTTTTGATGGTTTAATGGATTATTTGACTTGAGTTTTTGGATATAGATTTGATAATGGTGTTGTTTATTGATTATTGTTGTAGGTGGTGTACCAAGAGTTAGAATCAAGGTGTTATTGTGGTTTGTAAGTGGAATTTCATCCCTTGTGCTCACATGTATATATATGTATTGTGTTTCAAAGGTTTTATTGTGATATTCTCTTCAATTTGATCCATAGTATGTATTGATTCAACTGTTATATATATTGGAGGCATTTGATGTCTCAATTGTTCAAAGGGAATACAAAGAGTATAGTTTCTAAAGTGTTGTTTAAATGTTTTATTGGATTGATAGATATATAGTCAGAGATTGCATACAATTAGTTGATCAACGACCATATGCTTATATCTCTCAGAGTTATCGGTTTATATCGATTTGGGATACGAGCACCCCAGAGCAGAGATACTATTGATATCAATCCAACCAGAGTAAAGAGAAATACCATCTTATTACTATGTTATTGCTATGCTATTGCTACAGTATTCATGTTTCAGAGTTGATGGTATTTATGATTTCAAAGCTATGTTTTACAGAGTATATGTTCATTGCTATGTAGAGTTCCACTTGCTGAGATTTATTCTCATTTCAGTTATTTCATGTGATGCAGATCAGAGTGGCGGCCCGAGACGTTGACTGTGGACAGGGGGGTCATATGCATACACCGTTGGAAGGAAGATTTTGGCATGATCATAGGAATGATGTTTTGTATTTTGTTATGTCATTCAAATGATCATGTATTGTTATTTTGTAAAGATGTTTAAAGAAATGTATTTTGAAACTCCTTCCATATTTTAAAGAAAATTTTAATTTCCGCTGTGTATTTTATTTAAAGAGGTCAGAGGTGTCACAAGGTGTGTGGCGTGGGGTTCAACGGTTAATGGGGAGGATTTAACATTTTATATAGTTTAATTAATTACTAAACAAATTTTAGGCCTATTAGTGTTGTTAATTTGGCCCAGTAAGTTCATTATTAATTAATAAAAATATTTTACTTAGGAAGTTTGTGAATTTATTAGCCGGTTTTCCCACAAGTTCGTATTTTACATCTCTCGGTCTTCGTTCCTCAATCGGAACTCGAATAAATTTTAAAAGTCACATTTTTATACATGTAATTTGAAAACTACTAAAACATCAAATAAACATGTCACATAAACAATTAAGCAATTAATATCAATTAATTAGCCATTTTTCATATTCCCTAGATTTGCATGTTGTTGAATTACGTCGTCTTAATTTTGGACCTTAAAGTAAGTATTTAAAAGATATCAGTGTTTGCAAAAACCCCACTCTGATACCACTTATTAGGATCGGGAAAGAGTTTAGAGGGAGGTGAATGAACTCTTTCAAATTTTCTCCTTTAGAAGGTTTATTTCAACCGTTTTTTAGGCGGTTGAAAATTCTTCTCAAGCGGTTGGAAATGTGAGCCACAATTAAGTGCGGAATACGGTTCACAATCTCCAATAAAAACTTAAACATGTTAACAGGCTTAATCAACAAATAGAGACTTTAAAAGTAAGTTCTTGCGAGAAGTAAAAAAAACACAAGATTTTTTATGGATGTTTGGAGAATAAATACTCATACGTCACCCCTTCTTCCTCTTTAGGAATGATTCCACTAAAAGACCTTGGCTTTACAAATTTTTTCTACAGCCCACTCCAATCAGGACTTATCACACTGCCTGTTTTGAAACTCTTAATGATCACTTTACACTTCTGGATTTTTAGGAACACTCAGTACACCAGACACTAAAACTTAATCAAATAACCAAAAGGTTACTGATAAAAATAAACAATTTGGTTTGAGTAGCACGAAGATGATCCTTATATGATTGAGTGTATTTCTGTTTAAGGCGTGCTGATTGAGCGATGAAGTATGTAGACTTTTGATAGCGCTCTTGGGTCTTTAGAGTATGCAAGCTAGCAATGATTTTTTAGCTGTGAATGAAGTTTTTTTCTGATAGCATACTTCTCTGTTGATATAGCCGATTTTCTTAACGGTCGGGAAGGACAAGCAACGTTAATGTAATGCCCGAGAATTAATCACTGTTCATTAACGATTATTGACTTATAATTTAACGTGATTATTGAAGGGCCAACAGAGACACGATTTAAGATAATGTGCGGCCATTTATGTTGAATTTCAGAATGTGTTGCCGAAGCAACACCGCACCCGCGCTCAGGAAGACACCGCACCCGCGGTGCATGTCCAGTAGGGTAGCAATTTTTGAAAAACTGAGACCGCACCCGCGGTAATAAACATGACCGCACCCGCAGTGCAGGACCGCACCCGCGGTGCAAACAAGACCGCACCCGCGGTCGTCGAATTTCAGAAAATGAAAGTGCTGCCGAAGCATGAGCGCACCCGCGGTCTTGAAGCTACCGCACCCGCGGTGATACGTGTTTTGCGAAAATTGTGACACCTCATAACATGCATGCACCGATATATATAGTAGGATTCCTTCGAAAATTCAGCCAGAAATCGAGAGAAGGTTCAGAGGAAAGTTCTGAAAAATCCTTACGCCTTTTGTGAGAAATCCGTCCATCTGATTTTGAATCCGACTTCGGTATTGAGTTCCTATCGACGTAGGCTACAACTGGACGTAAGTTTTACTACTTTTTGACATGCTTTGAAATTATGATATTGTCAGAATTGAATGGAACTCATATATGTTGTTCTTGACATGTTAGACATCATAGAATCGAAGTCAGATCGAAGAACAGACTAATTATGGAATTGTTATGAATTTTTAGGGTATATTGATTTATACCAGACAGATTTGAATTGTAATTGGATTACGGATTGTATTGAATATGGGTTATGGATTGTAACTGTGATCTGAGGATATTGTATTAACGGGGATATTGAAATTGTACCGTTATGCCGTTGATTTTGAATTAAATCCAGATTGATCAGATTGTTATTGATTTGAAAGGTATATTGACATGAGATTTTTGGTATTGTCATTGCCAGACAGACTGTTAATTCAGGACTTCGACTGAGCTAGAAACCGACGAAAGAAAGGTATAAGTCAATGTGGTATTGGGAGATCGACTTGAGTCAGTTTAAACTTGAGTTTCCATAAATCTCATACTTTACTTTATTGCATTGATATTTGCATTGATTTGACTGATGTACTTGTTTCTTGAATTATAGATAGCAGGTATCAGACGAGTAATCTTGTGACAGAAGTGCCTGATAGTGGTGGAATCGCCACGGGCACATTGCACGATGTCTCAAGATGGAATATTAGCGATAGAGCTACAGTCCATGACGGTTAGGTCAGGACACCGGATGTTTGGTTATATCGAGTAATAGGATTGGCATTCTTCTATTACGGAATTCGATATAGGAACACCATATTTGGTTATATCGAGTAATAGGAACAGAGTTCCTTCTATTACGGAATTCGTTATAGGAACACCACATCTGGAAACCGAGATCCCTAGACTAGGATTGAGTCTAGTCTGAGACGTGGAGTCACGTATATGTTTGACAGTCTACGAGTGTTTATATTTCAGATTTTGATACATATATCTGTTACCTGATTACATGCTTTATATTTGTTTATATGATTGCATGTTTCGTTGATTTATACTGGGATTTATTCTCACCGGAGTTATCCGGCTGTTGTCTTGTCTGTATGTGTACATGACAACATGTGGGACAGGATCAGGGTCCAGGAGATGAGGAGAGATCGTGATAGAGTGGAGACTTCGGACTTGGATGTATATAGGGTTTTGACACTTGATATTTAGATGTTGAACCTTAGTTTTACTGATTTGTAGACGGTACAGGACTTGTACTTTATTTTATATTGAGTTGTATATTAGTTGATTTCACTATGTTCCGCATTTTAAAAAAAAATTTAGACCCTGTTTTATAATTAATTAATTAGTCCCAATGATGATTAAGAACTTGATTAGCGTCCGGGTCCCCACAACAGGTGGTATCAGAGCGATAGATCCTTGAGACTGAGATAGGAGCTAGTGAGCGGGGTAGATTGAGATTTTCTTTCCTGCTTTTGATTGCTAGCATGATTTACTGCTTTATAATACATGTTTGTCTGGTTATCTGATTGGATTTGAAAACATGTGTTATTGAGAATGAATCAGAGTCAATTCTGGATCAGCAGTAAGATGATCGGAGGAGGACTGAAATAGATTTCTGGTTTGGGGTTACTAATCCTTTTGATTTTAGTTATGCCTCCGAGAATAATACCAGAACAGGGGAGTACATCGAATCCTCCCATGGATGTGACTCCTACACCGATGGAGAAACTGTTGAAAAGGTTTCAGTCATTTCATCCACCGACTTTGAAAGGTACGGAGAACTCCGTGGAATGTGAAAGTTGGTTGGTTAATATTGAAGCGATGTTCGAATATTTGGAATATACTGAGGAAAAGAGGGTGAAACTGATCGGAGACCAGTTGCATGATGTTGCTAAACACTGGTGGATCACGACGAAACGGGCATTGGAACAACGAGGTACGGCCATTACCTGGAATGTGTTTAAGTCTGAATTTTATCTACGGTTCTTTCCAGTATCGTATAGGAAGGACAAAGGAGCCGAGTTTGCAAACTTGATACAAGGCCAATTAAACATTGAGGACTATGTGGCTAAGTTCTCTACACTGATCCGATTTGCTCCCCATGTAGCTGAACATGATGAGGCCGTTGCGGACCAGTTCATAAATGGCCTGAATCCTGAAATCTTTACCTTGGTGAATACCGGGAGGCCAAACAATTTCACCGATGCCTTAAACAGAGCCAAGGGAGCCGAAGCAGGTCTGATGAGACAGAGAGAGGCTTCGTTTGTGCTTCCAGTACCGGGACAGCAACAACCACCTCCTCGATTCGAAGGTGGCAGTAGCAGTAGCAGGAAGAAGGATTTCTTGAAGGCTAAAGGGAAGCAATTCAAGAAATCAGGAACTAGCTCGCCCAGTTTGAGTGGCTCTAGACAGACCGGTCAGGGCCAGAGTTATACAGGACCGTACTGTGGTACTTGTGGAGGGAGGCATTCAACAGATCAGTGCCGAGGAGTTGTTGGCAGCTGTCGTATCTGTAGACAGCAGGGACACTTTGCTCGAGTGTGTCCCCAGAGGAGTGCCCAGGGATCGCAGGCAGCTGAGTCATCGGGATCAGTGGCTCAGGCAGGTAGACGACCATCTGCCGTTCATACTTTTCAGCCAGCACCGTCTACTTAGTCACAGCAGAGGCCAGGAGGGGGCCAGATAGCGAGCCAGCCTCCGAGACAGCAGGCCCGAGTTTTTGCCTTGACTGAGGAGCAGGCACAGGATGCACCTGACGATGTAGTTGCAGGTAACTGTTTATTTCTTGTTATCCTGCATATGTATTAATTGATACTGGTGCATCTCATACCTTTATTTTGGAGAGATTTGCATTAATGCACACGTTGCCTGTTGAGTCATTAGCCACTGTAGTATCTGTCACGTCTCCGTTAGGAACATGTTTGATATCAGTAAAATATGTTAAATCGTGTATACTGTAGTACGATGGGCATACGATTGAGTTAGACTATATTGTGCTTGGGTTATCTGATTTTGATTGCATTATCGGTATCGATATGTTGGCCAAGTACCGAGCTACAGTTGATTGTTTCCACAAGATTGTTCGATTCAGACCGGAAATGGTTGAGGAGTGGAAATTTTATGGTAAGGGTTCTCGAGCTCGAATTCCTTTGATATCTGCAATGAATATGACTCGATTATTGCAGAAGGGAGCGGATGGATTCCTGGTATATTCAGTTGATTTATTGAAATCGAGCCCATCATTGGAGGATTTGCCAGTGGTGTGTGAGTTTGCTGATGTCTTTCCAGATGAGATTCCTGGATTTCCTCCGATTCGAGAGATAGAATTCAGCATTGAGTTGATGCCATGGAACAGTGCCGATTTCGAGAGCTCCATATAGGATGGCACCGATCGAATTGAAAGAACTGAAAGAACAGTTGGAGGATTTACTGGCCAAGGGGTATATCAGACCGAGTGTATTTCCTTGGGGTGCTCCAGTACTGTTCGTGAGGAAGAAAGACGATTCGATGAGATTTTGTATCGACTATAGGCAACTGAACAAGACAAGTAAAGAATAAATATCCATTGTCTCGTATTGATGATTTGTTTGATTAGTTGCAGGGTTCATCTGTATATTCCAAGATCGATCTGAGATCTGGATACCATCAACTGAGAGTCAGAGACTCTGATATCTCTAAGATAGCATTTAGAACCAGGTATGGACACTATGAGTTTATTGTCATGCCATTTGGTTTGACAAATGCACCGGCGGTATTTATGGGATTGATAAACCGCGTCTTTCAGAAATATTTGGATGATTTTGTTATCATATTCATTGATGATATATTGATTTATTCAAAGAATATGATTGAGCATGCTAATCATCTCAGGACTGTGTTGAGAATTTTGAGGACGGAGAAACTGTATGCTAAATTGTCGAAATGCGAGTTCTGGTTGAAACAGGTGATATTTCTGGGACATATTATATCCGGAGACGGAATATCAGTTGATCCCAGTAAGGTTGAGGCAGTGATTTCGTGGCCGAGACCGAGATCTGTACCCGAAATACGCAGTTTCATGGGTTTGGCAGGATATTACCGCCGATTCATTAAAGATTTTTCGAGTATTGCCAAACCGATTACGCAGTTAACTCAGAAGAATGCTCCGTTTGTTTGGTCAGAAGACTGTGAATCCAGTTTTCTGGAATTGAAAAAGAGATTGACCAGTGCGACTGTGTTAACGATTCCTTCAGGTACTGGTGACTTTGTGGTTTATTGTGATGCATCTCATCGAGGATTGGGTTGTGTATTGATGCAGCGAGGGCATGTGATTGTTATGCCTCGAGACAGCTGAAACCCCATGAATCTCGATATCCAATTCATGATCTTGAATTGGCAGCCACAGTCTTTGCATTGAAGATATGGCGGCATTATTTGTACGGTGAGAAATTTGATATATATTCTGATCATAAAAGCTTGAAATATCTGTTTTGGCAATCAGAGCTGAATATGAGACAACGGAGATGGCTGGATTTACTGAAAGACTTTGATTGTGAAATCAAATATTATCCGGGGAAATCCAACGCAGCAGCAGATGCGCTAAGTCGAAAGGTATGTGCACTATCCTTATCGACAATAGGTGTTTCGAATTTGATAGAAGACTGCTGTTTGTCTGGATTAGCTTTTGAAACAGATTGTCAGCCTCTGAGATTATATACGATTCAAGTTGAACCAGAGTTGATATTGAAAATTAAAGAGGCACAAAAAGTTGATCAGAACGTACAGAATTCGATTGCAATGTCAGAGCTGGTCATCAATCGGAATATCAGGTTCGAAATAGTGTTTTGTATGTGAATAATCGTATTGTTGTGCCAAATGTTTCGGATTTAAGACAACGAATACTGTCAGAAGCGCACAAAAGACGCTTTAGCATTCATCCTGGGGGCAGGAAAATGTATAATGATTTGAAGACACAATATTGGTGGAAACAAATGAAAGCTGATATTGCTACATTTGTAGCCAAATGTCTGAATTGCCAACAGGTGAAGGCTGAAAGAAAGAAACCTGGAGGACTGTTACAGATTTTATCTATTCCTGAATGGAAATGAGATCACATTTCCATGGATTTTGCGACGCAATTACCGAGATCCTCCCGAGGTTGTGATGCGATTTGGATCGTGATTGATCGATTGACCAAATCTGCATGTTTTATTCCATACAAAATGACCTACTGATATGACCAGATGGCTGATGTTTATGTTCGAGAAGTGTTTAGACTGCACGGAGTGCTGAAGTCGATTTTTTCAGACCGTGGTCCTCGGTTTACTTCGCACTTCTGGCATAGTTTGCAGCAAGCTCTCGGTACGAAATTACATCTGAGTACCGCATATCATCCACAGACTGACGGACAGTCAGAGCGGACGATTCAGATATTGGAGGATATGCTGAGAGCCATAGTACTTGATTTTAGCACTAATTGGCAAGATGCATTGCCTCTTCGCGAGTTTTCGTACAAGAATAGCTATCAAACGAGTATTGAGATGGCCCTATTTGAAGCGTTGTACGGAAAGAAATGCAGATCCCCATTGTATTGGGATGATATCTCTGAAGTTCCTGAGACTGGACCTGACATGATCAGAGATATGACTGAAAAAGTGAAACTTATTCAGAAGAAAATGAAGGCAGCCCAGGATAGACAAGCCAAATATG
Source organism: Primulina eburnea (assembly GCF_022965805.1). Classification (NCBI taxonomy): domain Eukaryota; kingdom Viridiplantae; phylum Streptophyta; class Magnoliopsida; order Lamiales; family Gesneriaceae; genus Primulina; species Primulina eburnea. Next base: position 16,057,931 of record NC_133116.1, read on the forward strand.
CCAACCTTCGACGTAGACCGTTGGTATTTGAGGCAGGAGACCGAGTGTTCCTGAAGATTTCTCCTTTCAAGGGTGTTGTCCGATTTGGAAAGAAAGGGAAGTTGTCTCCACGATATGTCGGTCCATATGAGATCCTCGAAAAGATAGGAGATCATGCCTATCGACTCGCATTGCCGCCTTCATTATCTGGAATACATGATGTCTTTCATGTATCGATGATGCGGAAATATCTCTCTGATGATTCTCACGTGATTCAGCCAGACGAGACCGAGCTGGATGAGACATTGCGTTATGTCGAGAAACCGATGCGGATTACCGATCGTAAAGAAAAACAGCTCAGAACAAAGACGATTCCTCTTGTGAAAGTTCAATGGACTCGTCATGGCGTAGAAGAAGCGACTTGGGAGACTGAATCAGATATGAGACAAGAATTCCCAGCATTGTTTCACTAATGTAAATTTCAAATACAGTTTTGTATATATACTCCTTATTGATACGAATGAGATGCCTGTGATTTCGAGGACGAAATCATATCTTAGGGGGGGAGAAATGTAATGCCCGAGAATTAATCACTGTTCATTAACGATTATTGACTTATAATTTAACGTGATTATTGAAGGGCCAACGGAGACACGATTTAAGATAATGTGCGGACATTTATGTTGAATTTCAGAATGTGTTGCCGAAGCAACACCGCACCCGCGCTCAGGAAGACACCGCACCCGCGGTGCATGTCCAGTAGGTTAGAAATTTTTGAAAAACTAAGACCGCACCCGCGGTAATAAACACGACCGCACCCACAGTGCAGGACAGCACCCCCGGTGCAAACAAGACCGCACCCGCGGTCGTCGAATTTCAGAAAATGAAAGTGCTGCCGAAGCATGAGCGCACCCGCGGTCTTGAAGCTACCGCACCCGCTGTGATATGTGTTTTGCGAAAATTGTGAAACCTCATAACATGCATGCACCGATATATATAGTAGGATTCCTTCGAAAATTCAGCCAGAAATCGAGAGAAGGTTCAGAGGAAAGTTGTGAAAAATCCTTACGCCTTTTGTGAGAAATCCGTCCGTCTGATTTTGAATCCGACTTCGGTATTGAGTTCCTATCGACGTAGGCTACAACTGGACGTAAGTTTTACTACTTTTTGACATGCTTTGAAATTATGATATTGTCAGAATTGAATGGAACTCATATATGTTGTTCTTGACATGTTAGACATCATAGAATCGAAGTCAGATCGAAGAACAGACTAATTATGGAATTGTTATGAATTTTTAGGGTATATTGATTTATACCAGACAGATTTGAATTGTGATTAGATTACGGATTGTATTGAATATGGGTTATGGATTGTAACTGTGATCTGAGGATATTGTATTAACGGGGATATTGAAATTGTACCGTTATACCGTTGATTTTGAATTAAATCCAGATTGATCAGATTGTTATTGATTTGAAAGGTATATTGACATGAGATTATTGGTACTGTCATTGCCAGACAGACTGTTAATTCAGGACTTCGACTGAGCCAAAAACCGACGAAAGAAAGGTATAAGTCAATGTGGTATTGGGAGATCGACTTGAGTCAGTTTAAACTTGAGTTTCCATAAATCACATACTTTACTTTATTGCATTGATATTTGCATTGATTTGACTGATGTACTTGTTTCTTGAATTATAGATAGCAGGTATCAGACGAGTAATCTTGTGACAGAAGTGCCTGATAGTGGTGGAATCGCCACGGGCACATTGCACGATGTCTCAAGATGGAATATTAGCGATAGAGCTACAGTCCATGACGGTTAGGTCAGGACACCGGATGTTTGGTTATATCGAGTAATAGGATTGAAATTCTTCTATTATGGAATTCGATATAGGAACACCATATTTGGTTATATCGAGTAATAGGAACAGAGTTCCTTCTATTACGGAATTCGATATAGGAACACCACATCTGGAAACCGGGATCCCTAGACTAGGATTGAGTCTAGTCTGAGACGTGGAGTCACGTATATGTTTGACAGTCTACGAGTGTTTATGTTTCAGATTTTGATACATATATCTGTTACCTGATTACATGCTTTATATTTTTTTATATGATTGCATGTTTCATTGATTTATACTGGGATTTATTCTCCCCGGAGTTATCCGGCTGTTGTCTTGTCTGTATGTGTACATGACAACAGGTGGGACAGGATCAGGGTCCAGGAGATGAGGAGAGATCGTGATAGAGTGGAGACTTCGGACTTGGATGTATATAGGGTTTTGACACTTGATATTTAGATGTTGAACCTTAGTTTTACTGATTTGTAGACGGTACAGGACTTGTACTTTATTTTATACTGAGTTGTATATTAGTTGATTTCACTATGTTCCGCATTTTTAAAAAAAAAATTTAGACCCTGTTTTATAATTAATTAATTAGTCCCAATGATGATTAAGAACTTGATTAGCGTCCGGGTCCCCATAGTTATCCTGGTCCTTTGAACAGATGTGTTGCTGTCGACTTTATGAGCATTAATTGTTCTTCAATAAACGCATTTAATGTTCCTTTTGCTCAGCATAGTTCTGAAGCACTTTTCTTGAGGAGTTCCTTTTATAGTAACTGTTTTTAGTATCAGAATTTGAAGTCTATACTTGATCTTCCTTTTCTGGGATAGAGACATAAATGCAGATCATTCTTTGAACTGGTGTAAGGATAAGTTGACTTCGAGGCGGTGTAATACTTTGAATGTGTAGAGCCGGTCAGAGAATGACTTTGAGAAATAAATAGTTCTCTTTAATGATGTGGTTCTGAGGAAGATCATCTCAGTCCAAGCTTAATTTTATTCAGACGATTGAATTTGCCAGCGGTCTGAAATTTAGGCGGTTTAGACTTCTTGAGCTTTAGCCAGTTCGAAATATATTCCTTATGTTGAGCTGGGCGGTTGAACTGACACCTGTTACAAATATGAAACACAATTGTTTCCATTCTGTCTTGATTTTGCCATAAACCAAAATTCTTGGGTAATAATAATTTTTTAACAAAAGTTACATCAAATCCCGTAGAAGACTCCAACCCGAATCTCGTAGTTCGAAACGTAATATGGCGTGATAGATGAGAAAAAGAGATTAAGACGTGCCTTTGCGTTTATTAGGCGCGAAAAACAAGTTGGGATGCGAAGAACGTCGACGAACGGAGGACCTCGGTGTGGTTCGCTGACGAGAGAGTCCTAGCTTTCCTAGGTATTGTGTGCGTGAGTTTTAGTGTTTAGTTTTAGGATTTTATGGCTTTTTATTTTAATTAAAACTCAAGTGCAAGCCTAAGCCCATTAATCAAGATATATTAGGCCCATAAAATCCTTTAGTAAATATTTAAAATATTTTGTTGAGGAAAGTTCGTGAAAATATTAGCCAAGTTCTCGAAAAGTTCATATTTTCGTCAAAAATCGAATACCGTTTTACAATACGACTTGACATATAAAATCACCTCAAAATACCTCATTTTCCACAATACCATATTAAATACACCACACATTAAATAATTTAAAAAAATTATTCCATAAAAATATTTTCTCTTATTTGATCACTAATCTCCGTTCCTCGCTCGCGTCTCGAATAATTTATAAAACATTGTTTTATGCATTCTAACAATAAACCATATTTTTAAAAATGTGATCTTGTATATCATAATTAATTCTTATCATTAAAACCATTTAATTAGTTGTTTTCCATTTTCTTAGATTTGCATGTAGTTGGATTACGTTGTCTTATTTTTTAACCTGATAGAATTTCTCACTAAAACCGAATTAATAGATCGAATTAAAGTCGATTATTTCAGCCAGTATCCGAATATATCGTTTTTAAAAAAAATAGATGCAAAATTAATAATTGAATATGAGATTTTTATCATAAAAAAATTACCACTATAAAAATTAGATTAAAATCAAAATAAAAAAAATTACTTGCAATATTAATTATAAAAACATTAAACAGATACTATAAATTATGTGTAAAGCTCAGTAAAAAAATAAAAATCTAATTACTATAATTACGTTAATTCATTTAGCTACGAAAACCAAATTGATTTAAAAGATATTTTTTAAAATTTAAAAAAAAAATTGAATTAAATCAAACAAAATGTCCAAATTAATTCGGTTTGTTCGGTCAATTCTGTTTAATCGATATAATGTTCACCTCTGCTTATGCCAAGTATTTTAACAAATTTATTTGAAAAATGTCGTGGAGATCTCTCTTTACCCTTATTAAGACACTAGCGAAAATGACGATGGTAATTGCACCCGCCATCCACCGTCTCAATTTTTATTTCTTGGTTCTGATGGGGTTTTGGCCTTTGTGGTGGAAGACACACTTGCACCCATCTTCTCTTTTTGTAGAGCCGAACTTATGTTCGATGAGTTCTAAGGAAAAATATTAATGATCATATTTTTGCGGTAAATAATCATAGAGTTTAGTTTGCAAGTAATAAATACACTAAATAATATACAAATCCAGTGGAAATATATATTACATAAATAATAAGTCAAAAAATATTTGAAATAATTACGTAAATATTACTCGTCTAGTTGTTTTATAACCGAAAATATAATCAAGATGTTAGACCATTTCTTTTCAATCGACAATTATAATAATCCACATTATTTTTGTTTAATTTATGCAACTCTCATTAATGTTATATAATGTTGTTGTTTAATATTTTGATACTAGAATCAAAACATCAGTACTTTATACTAGGGCTACTGTGGTTGTTGTTGGGCACCATGGTAAATCAGTCGAGTAGTTTTGCAATACAAGACTGAGGGTCTGTCAATGGAGCTCGTGAGTGAGATATGATTGATTGGTTGTCAGAGTTTGGAGTCTCTCACATAGTCTATTTATATTGGAGTCTTATCAATTTTATGTCAGAGTCTATTTACCAAATAGATGTCATATATCTATATGATTATCTACAATTGTTGTTTTTTTTATTTAAGTTATATTGTTGTGAGCCTTGCCGGCTATATTTTAACGGCTGATTTGGAATTTTTTATTTTGTCTGACCGGCACTTGTGTGTGTCTATTTATGATTAAAATAACATTGTCCCTGCATTTTTTTTTTACAGGTATTTTAAATTTTTGGTATGTTCTATTTACGACGTGGTCATGCCAAAATTTTTATAGACCCTGAGGTTCATTTAAAGTATTTTAAATCATTTTTTCGTTGCAGTTTTAAATTAAACAATATTGTTTGATAATTAATTATAATTATAATAATTGAACCTCACATAGACACGCACTTCCCCTGACTCCTGGGCCTAACAACCTGACCTATTAGCACCCAAGTTTGTGCAATTTGCGTTGTCAGAAATATAGGGAAATATATTTGGGCATTGACTAACAACTATAGCTTTTGGCCTAATGGTAATCATTTGATCCTAACAATTGGTATTAGAGCGAGGTCATGTATTCAAATCTCCAAAGAAGTATAATGGGAGAATGTTGGGTTAGCATTCATTAGTAAGAGTAGTACTGATGTAACGTATACTATTTTAAAATGCGGAAATATATATACTGATGTAACGTATACTATTTTAAAAATGCGGAAATATATATATATATATTTATAAATTTATAAGCATTTGAATAAATTGCATGCATGCAGTCCTACTGAAAATGTCACTTAAAAATAATCGTAAAAACATACCAACAAAATATCACGGAAAATAAGCGAGTAAAAATCCTAACATCCAACATTGAAAACAACAGTGTATATAAATACTCATATCCTCTCAATATCATAAAATCGTAAATGTGTGGGAAAACTTGCGGTCCTCGAGTCGTGTCGCCCACCAGGTCTGCCTACTCAGAATTCAGCACCTTATGTCCCCTCGATATCGAACTCGCATGCATCACACACGCCTAGTGAGTCTAAAAACTCAACACGCCTGTACCAGAAATAACAAATACATATACATGGCACATAGCAGTGAAAAATACCATATAAACATACCTTTCATGAACTTTAAAAGCGTAATGTAAACATTTCATGTGAAACCGTGACATGTCAAAACAATTCATCGTTAATCATAATTCATCATTTACATTGGTGAATTCAGTTCGTTAGAGGTGAATATCGTACATCATCATGTACGATTGATCCATCTCCTACATAGGACCCCAGTACCCGGTGGCTGTTGGACATCAGTGATAGGATTACCCATCCACTGTGCCTAGGCCTCATCATCATCATTTACATATATGTCTTAAGCATTTACATATAGTTCGATAGCCATAACTAATTCTCATCGTTTAAAACATCATCATTTTCATCACTTATAAAAAAATCATGCACATATGCAATTTTCCTTGAATCCAAGCATGCAACTTATATTTTCATAAAATCTTAAAAATCGTGATCATGATGCATAAACATTTAAAAGATGGTAAATTTGTGCTCAGGGCGCTGCCAGGACCAAAATCTCACCTCGGGTGCGAAATGATCATTTTCACCTTGTAACCCAAAATTTAATGTTTTACCCCTGGACCTCTAAAATGTGACTCGAAGCTTACCAAACTCCTTAAACATCCCAAAACATATTTAAAAGTATTTCACAGACGTAATCTCGAACCCATTTCAAAAATTAACCGATTCGTTTTAAAACTTGGACCGAAATGCCGGTTTTAACCCGAATCAACTCGAAACTTGACCAAACTTTTCCCATTTTTTTACCACATCTTATGAACATCTAAAATTTCTAAAAATCTCAAACCTAGCCCTTAGAAACTCGTATAGTGCCCTGAACGGCTGCTGGAATTTCCAGCAAGCCACCAACCAAAACCCTATCAGCCGAACTCTCATCTCCACCATTGTACACCGAAACATCAAGGACCAGCCAAGACCCGACCACCTTTAGACCACCCTAGGACCCTACTGGACCAAATTGATCGATGTCGCCGCGCCCTACAACTTACATGACTCGCACGAGCTCTATCCTCCCAAAATACACAAATCGAGCCACCGAGACCATCCATGCACCAAGCCCTTCGAACAACACAAGGTTCATGACCAGACCCTCCTAGCACTCTCCCTGACCCTCCACGGCCCAAGAGGGTTGGCTCCTTGGCTGGGTCGATCCTCGCACGACTAGAAGCACTAAACTCTCGGTCTACCCACAATACAAGTCCTACCTGATCGCACCTCCACTAGCTGCCCTTCCACGCGACCAAGCCCTTACTCCAGCTCTTAAATCCTCTAACTCATGGCATGATCGGTCCTCTAACAACAAAACTGGTAGCCCCTTGCAAGCGTACATGAAAAACATGGGCAACAATCAATACCATGTATGTTCATGTCGATAGGAAACAAAAAACGCAACCATAAGAAGGAACTTGGAATTTTTCAACACACACGGTAATTTCAGCATATAATTGCGTGTATGAAGAGAAAGTGGAAGATACAAAGTGCCTTGATGATTTATACACAAGAAAGACGAAGAACGAGTGTCGGGGGAGTGTCGGATAATTTTTCCTTGAAGAAAAAGGCTTGGCCGAAAGTCTCTAAGCTTTGATGTTGAAACCCACGCGAAAAGAGTGGTGGAAGAAGGGGTTGTCGGCTGATGGAGATTAGGTTAAGGTTTAGTAGATGATTAGGGGTTAGTTAAATAGTAAAATAAACTTAAAGGGTCAACAATTACATTTAAAAGCTTAAAAATAGTTTATGAGCCCACTAAGCTAAAAAATGGGCCCATCAAGCCCAAACATACCCTCGAAAAATATTTTGTTTTGGTAAGTTTTTAAAAATATTACTCGAACCCTCAAAAAGTCATTCGTTTCGATAAAATTTGTGTACCACTGAAAAATATGCTCTGTCGGGTAACAATACCCCACAAAGCTCATTTCTTGAAAAATACCTTTAAAACATCTTATATTAATTAATAAATTAATTGTGTAATAAAAAAAAATTTCTTGAAATTCTCCCGTCTCCGTTTCTCGTTCGAGCGCGAAATGCATTTAGAAACCCTAATGCATTAACTTTTAAAATTTCGTGAAATAAATTCTATCATGCAATAATTATGCATAAAATGCATAAAAATAATTAAAGACATAATTTAAATAAAATTCTAGATTTCATGCATTCAGGTTACGTGAATTATATTCCTGGACCTTACAAATCTCCCCACCCTAAATAAAATTTTGTCCTTGAAATTTAGAACGTAACGAATAACTCAAGGTTAGGACTCCTCATCTCGGCCTCGGTCTCCCAAGTAGCCTCCTCCTCGGAATGATTTAGCCACTTGACCTTGACCATCTGGATCAAATTTTTTCGGATCCTCTTCTCCTGCAAATCCAATATCTAAGTGGGTTTCTCTTCGAATGATAGGTGCGGTGTCAGCTGAAGTGGCTCATAGTTCAGCACATGTGAAGGATTCGACATGTAATTCCGCCACATGGAGACGTGGAACACGTTATGTATTTTTGCCAGATTCGACGGTAAAGCCACTCTGTACGCAAGTGTCCCAACTCTCTCTAGGATCTCGTATGGTCAGATGAATCTTGGGCTGAGCTTGTGTTAGAAACCGAATTCCGGTGTTTGACAAAAAGATAAACCAACTGAACTATGCAACTGAATTTAGCTACTAATCGACGTAACTGAATTATAACTGAACAGCTAGCTGCTCTTTCAGCTGAACAACTCTTTAGTCATTCTCGTCAACTGACTCTTTACCAGGTGATCTCTCAAGTTGTACACGTCATTAGTTGAAAACAACAACCGACAAATAGTACAACTACCTGCAACTTATAGTGGAACGCCGCATTTCAGAAAAAGCAGTGTGTTACGTCTTAAAGGCATTCAAATCTCGAGGATGAGATTATTGTTTTTTATGCTGTAACATATCCCAAAGTTTTTGTTTTGATGATACCAAAACTTGGATTAAAAATGTACTAATGTTTTATATTGAGGCATGCAGGAAATTAAGAACAAGGTTACGTTCGGAAGATCCGAAATTTGGTTCGGACGTTCCGAAATTGTGCCAATCAGAAGCAAAATAGAAGCTGTTCGGAAGCTGCGAGGAGCAAGTTCGGACGTTCCGAAGACTGGATCGGACGTTCCGAACACAAGCAATCAATGCACTTCAATCCGGAGACAAATTGATCTGACTGTTGATTGAGTAGATTTCGGACGCTACGATGGACATGATCGGAAGCTACAAAGTGTTGAAGATTTCAAATCTCCGGAAACGCGGGAATGTTCGGACGGTACGAACTGGAGTTCGGACCTTCCGAAGTTGTTCATACACTGTCTAAAAGAACTGTTCAGAAGAAACGAAGTTTGATCGGTCACTCCGAAGCATATGTTCGGACCCTACGAAGTCAAGAACGGAAGATCCGAAGTCATTCCAGAATTACACAAATTGATTTCAATCACATCGGACGTTCCGAAGTATAAACAGAAGATCCGAACCTTGGCGTCCAATACTAGTATAAATAGGCCTTTGAGGATGCATTCTCAATCATCCCACTCCATTCTCTCTTGTCTCTTACAAAGCTTTCTACTATCTCTTGTGTGCGTTGATTAAAAGAGTTGTAATATCAAAAGAGTTGTAGAAAAAGAGTGAAAGTAATACTCTCGAGTGGGTGGTAAAGTTCGTGGCTATCCTTGGAGCCCTCAAGGCCAAGTAGACGCATCGAGGCGTGGTTGTAAAAGCTAGCTTGGAGCTCCTAAAGCCAAGTCGTCATAGTGATACCTCGATCCTCATCGAGAAGGGGAGACGTAGACGATTCTTCGTCGAACTTCCATAAACATCTCTATCCCTCTTTACTTTACGCATTTACTTTACTACGCATTTATTTTACGCACTTACTTTACGCATTCATTTTTATTTGTGATTGTCCCTCAAGTCTTCCGCTTGCAATTTTTGCAAACTCGTTTTAAAAACGCTAAAGGTCCTTAAAGAACCTATTCACCCCCCCTTTAGGTTCTTCAAGTGGTATCAGATCCTAGTTTTTCAAAATCTTTTAAAATGGCCAATCTAGCAAGCGAGTATGCCCAAGGACAATCCACAAATCGTCCCCCTCTTTTCAATGGTACCAATTACGGATATTGGAAGAATAGAATATCTCTATACATCCAATCCGTCGATTACGACCTTTGGAAAATAACGGTTAAAGGTCCCTATATCCCCATGAAAACGGTGGATGATAATGAAATTCCTAAGGGAATGGATGACCTCACCAAGGACGATATGAAACTTATCTCTCAAAATGCTAAAGCTATGAATATTCTTCATTGTTCCCTAGATATGAATGAATACAACCGAATCTCGGCTTGCACCTCCGCCAAAGAGATTTGGGACAAATTGGAGATTTGCCACGAGGGAACCAATCAAGTCAAAGAAACGAAGATAGATCTTCTCCAACTCAAGTACGAGACCTTTGAGATGGAACCCAAGGAGGATATCGACACCATGTTCCGGCGGCTCACCCAAATCATCAATGAGCTTGCCCAACTTGGTGAGAACTACCCAACTAAACAAGTGTGGAGGAGAGCCCTTCGAGCACTACCGGCGGAATGGGATGCAAAGCGCACGGCTATCATTGAATCCAACAAGGGAGATGCGGCATCCTACGACCTTGATCAACTTCATGGGACCCTAAAGACCCATGAACTTGAAGTATCTACCCGGAAGGAGACAAAGAAAGATGACGACAAAGTAAAGGCGAAAGGGATCGCCTTGACCAGTCAACTTGAAGATAGCGACGATGAAGAAATGGCACTCCTCACTAGAAAGTTCAAAAGATTCATGCGGAGTTCCAACTTCAACAAGAAGGACAAAAAGATTGAGAAGGAAGTGACCTGCTACAACTGTCAACAAAAGCGTCACTATGCAAACGAGTGTCCCTCCAAGAAGAAGGCCGGCAAAGACAAGAAGAAGGCCCTTCTAGCCACGTGGAGCGACAGCGACAACGAAGAGGAGTCTACCATATGCTTCATGGCAAAGGAAGATCATCTGACCGACTCGGATGACGACGAGGTACCCTCTTACGATGAATTACTCTCCGCTTACACTAGTATGTACAATAAGGCTAAGTCACTTAGAAATGAGAATAAGCAACTTAAAACTGAACTAGAAGCTAGGATGCATGACAACACTAAGCTCAAGACAAACCTAAGAGACTTAGAGAAAGCCTTCAACAAGTTCAATGTGAGTAGCGGTAAACTAGAAAACCTCTTGAGCATGCAAAGGTGTAACTTCGACAAAGGAGGTCTAGGATATGAAAAGAAATCAGTCAACCTCGCTAGTCTTATCGCAAAGGCAAAACTAAGAACACCACCAACATGCACTTACTGTTGTAAGATAGGCCACATAAGACCTAAATGCAAGAAACTTAGACACCAACACAATAAGAATAGTTATTGGAAATGGATCCCCAAATCCCCAACTACTACTAACCTCAAAGGACCCAAAGAAACGGGTACCAACTATCAAATTGTATCTCAATCTTATAGGGACAAAGGGGAGACAAGTTATCGAGCACTTGGTATCTTGACAGTGGATTGTCTCGACACATGACGGGAGAAAAGAAGCTGCTACAATCCATTCGACCAAAAGAAAAGGGATCGGTGACCTTTGGAGACAACAGCAAAGGGATCATAGAAGGCATCGGCTCAATAGGTATATCTAACTCTACTATTATTGATGATGTACTTCTTGTGAAAGGACTTAAACATAACCTCCTAAGCATTAGTCAATTGTGCGATAGGGGTTATGAAGTCAAATTCACACCACACGATTGCACTGTATCACTCACAACTGACAAATCCATTAGTTTCAAAGGTTATAGAAGTGAAAATGTTTACAAGGTCGATTTAAAGATTTCATCTTTTTCAAAAATAAAAAGCCTTGTAACATTAAATGTTGATGACAACATTCTTTGGCATAGACGACTTGGTCATGTTGGGATGAGCACCATAGAAAAACTTTTAAAACTTGACCTAGTTTCCGGAATTCCAAAGCTGAATTTAAAATTAGATTCTTTTTGTGATGCTTGTCAACTTGGTAAACACACAAAGGAATCTTTCAAAAATAAAAATTTTGTATCCACTTCTATGCCCCTTGAATTACTTCACCTAGATTTATGTGGTCCCTCGAGGACAACTAGTCTAGGAGGTAAATCCTATGCTTTTGTCATTGTGGATGATTTTTCACGTTTTACTTGGACATTGTTTTTAGCCCACAAAAGTGATGCCTTTGATCATTTCAAAATTTTTGTCAAAAAGGTTGAAAATGAGAAAAATCTTTTGATCAAACAAATCCGTAGTGACCACGGAACGGAATTTCAAAATGAAAATTTTTCAATTTTTTTTCAAAGCAAAGGCATTGGTCACAACTTTTCTTGTCCTAGAACTCCTCAACAAAACGGTGTCGTTGAGAGGAAGAATAGGACCCTAGTAGAGATTGCAAGGACCATGCTATGTGAGCATTCTCTACCAAAATATTTTTGGGCTGAAGCGATGAGTTCTGCTTGTTACATCATCAATCGCGTATCAATAAGGCCAATTCTCAAGAAAACTCCATACGAACTATGGAGAGGGAGAAAGCCTAACATTTCTTACTTCCGCGCTTTTGGATCAAAATGCTTCATCCACAACAATGGTAAGGACAACCTGGGTAAGTTCGAAGCTAAATCGGACAAAGGTATCTTTCTTGGTTACTCTACTTCTAGCAAAGCATATAGAGTCTTTAATAAACGCACTTTACTAGTTGAAGAATCTATTCATGTCATATTTGATGAAACTAACCCTTGCTTTCCTAGACCTGTTGTTTCTGATGATGATGATATAGATATCCTTGGCGAAGAGTTGGAGTCCACAAGCCTAGATGATGTTCCTAAAGATCAAGAGGACGCACCTCTTCCGAAGGAGTGGACTACGCACAAGGATCATCCCATGGAACTCATCATTGGTAGCCCATCGAAGGGAGTATCTACTCGCTCCTCTAATATGTGCAATTATCTTGCTTTTCTTTCTCACACAGAGCCTAAGAACATAGAAGAAGCTTTACTTGATGATTCTTGGATTATTGCTATGCAAGATGAACTAAATGAATTTAGAAGGAATAAAGTTTAGAATCTTGTACCTAGACCCACTGATAGACCTGTCATAGGAACTAAATGGGTATTTAGGAACAAGTTAGATGAGCATGGTACAATCACTAGAAATAAAGCTAGGCTAGTAGCTAAAGGATATAGTCAAGAAGAGGGAATTGATTATGATGAGACTTATGCCCCTGTTGCTAGACTAGAATCCATTCGCATGCTACTTGCTTTTGCTTGTTCTAGAGACTTTAAATTGTTTCAAATGGATGTTAAAAGTGCTTTTCTTAATGGTGATTTGAAAGAAGAAGTGTATGTTGAGCAACCTGTTGGTTTTGAAGATGTGCACTTATCTGATTATGTGTATAAACTTGATAAGGCTTTGTATGGTTTGAAACAAGCTCCTAGAGCTTGGTATGAGAAATTGTCTACTTTCTTGCTGTCTAATGGTTTTTGTAGGGGAAAAGTTGATATTACCTTGTTTACCTTGACTAAAGATAATGATTTGCTGATAGTACAAATATATGTAGATGATATTATTTTTGGTGCTACTAATGAACACTTGTGTAGAGATTTTTCTAAGCTTATGCAGGATCACTTTGAGATGAGCATGATGGGCGAGCTCAACTATTTCCTTGGTCTCCAAATCAAGCAATGCAAGGATGGTTTCTTTGTCAACCAAGGGAAGTACATCAAGGAGATGCTCAAAAAGTTTGGGATGGAGTCTTCCAAAGCCTCATCCACACCTATGAGCACGACAGTCAGACTCGACAAAGATGAGGGAGGTAAACCTGTTGACCAAAAGTTATTTCGTAGCATGATTGGTTCCCTACTCTATGCGACTGCTAGTAGACCTGACATTATGTTTAGTGTTTGCTTGTGTGCACGATTTCAATCATGTCCAAAGGAATCACACTTATTCGCCTTAAAACGCATTTTCAAATATCTTTCAAATACTCCAAATCTCGGATTATGGTATTCTAAGAACTCATTTTTCGATTTAAAAGCTTACTGTGATGCCGACTTTGGAGGATATAAGGTGGATAGAAAGAGCACTAGTGGTACTTGTTTCTTTTTGGGAAATTGCTTGGTGTCATGGTTATCTAAAAAGCAAAACTGTGTTGCACTTTCAACGACCGAGGCCGAGTATATGGCTGCCGGTAGTTGTTGTGCACAAATTCTTTGGATGAAGTATCAATTACTCGACTATGGTGTTACTTTTTCAAAAATTCCAATCTTTTGTGATAATACAAGCACCATATGTCTAACAAAGAATCCAGTTCAACATTCTCGTACAAAACATATTGACATTCGACATCATTTTATTCGTGATCACATTGAGCAAAATGATGTTGAACTTCACTATGTTGACACCAAGAATCAAATTGCTGATATTTTTACAAAACCACTAGATGAATCTACTTTTACTCGTTTGCGTGGTGAACTTGGCATGATTGAGTTGTAAACATTAGTCAAATACTCTCGTACATATTTGTTAAATTGAGGGGAAGTATTATTAATGTGAGCATTATAATGTCGGATAATACAAATTAATTGTATTTATCCATAATTATGGCTCAACATTCTTTTATGTGCTAAATATTTTAAATTTTAGGTGTTCCTCATCTTGGCTACTTCGGAATCACCGTTCCTTATTCGGATGCTTCGTTTCACTTCGGATCCACCGAACGTGTTCGGATCGTCCGAACCTGACCATAGGTTCAAGAACCTCCGATTCACTCTTCGGACCATCCGAACACACATCGGATCGTCCGAACCTCCTTCCGATGTCATTTAATGTTCGCGCCTTCCCAATGCCTGACTGTCGAACTTCGGACCCTCCGTTTACTCCTCGTAGCCTCCGTTCTAGGATCGGAATGTCCGACTGTTAATCGGAACGTCCGAACGTCTTGTCAGATAACCGATCTGTTCGCATTCCGGACCTTCCGAACTCATGTTCGGACCGTCCGAACATGGCCTATAAATAGGCGTTCGGATCCTCTGATTCATTTGCTAATTCGCATCCTTCTTTCTTTCCCCACAAAACACCCGCTACTCACTATGCCTCCGCGCCGTAACACAGCTGGCCGAAATGTTCGCCCTCGTCACGGTGCCTTTCACCATGATCTTACCCAACCACCCAACCCTCGTCCTATCCCACCTGAATTCGAAACCCGTAACATTCTGCCTGGTCGTACCCTTCACACCGAATACCTCCGTGCGAATTCCTTTACGTTGATTACTTTTATTGAGTCTCAACGTTGGGGGAATTTTTTCCTACCTTCCGTACCCGATGTCATCTACCCCTCTCTCATGCATCAGTTCTATGAGAACTTTTCCTTAGTTCTTGGTGGTGATGACACTCGCGTTGTTACCATTGTTCAGGGTCGGTTCATTTCTTTTTCTACCGCCGACCTCTCTACTTGGTTCGATCTTCCTCGAGACGGACCGAGTGAGTTCTTTTCTCAGTCTTGGACTGAGAATGACCCCACTTTTGATCGAGTCACTGCCTTGACCACCATCTTCGGTCGTCCGCCTACTCCTGCCGATGACCGTCCTCATGCGAAGGACCATCCTCCTCAGCTTCAGCTTGTTCTAAAGCTTATCACTTCTTCCATTGTTCCTCGCAGTGGAGACCTCTCCACTTGCAAGTATCTCGATCTGTACATTCTCTATTACTTAGTCTCCCAGCGCCCTTTTAACCTTCCCCGTTTTCTTATGTACGCCATGCAGTACGCGGCTACTTCTACTCGCGTCTCTTTTCCGTTTGGCCGGTTCATTAACCGGATTCTAGCCCATTTGGACATTGATTTTGCAGATGAAGAATCCGTGCCTATTTCTCCCCGCGAGACTATCGACCATGATACCGTTGTTAAGATGGGACTCTCTTGGAATCCCGTCTTATCCTCTTGGGTCGTCGACAAGGATCGCATCTTTGCGTCCTATCGTCCGACCGAACACTTTCATGTTCCCTTCGGTCTTCTTCCTCCTCACGTTCAGACGAGAGGATTTCCCGCTGGTCCTCCTACTACGGGTACCACTCCTACCCCTTCGTCTGATATTCCCTCTACATCCCAGCAGCGTGGTCCCGACCCTATTAGCACTCCTTTGATGACCATGGATGACCTTTCTCATGGCTTCACTCCGCCTGCTCCCTCTGGACCTTACGATCGGATTTTCGAGTATCTCGAGCGATTGGAGACTCGTTTCGACACTCGTTTCTCTCTTTTGGAGTCTACCTTAGAGCGCCATCATACTGAGACTTCCTCGCGTCTTGATTCCATCGAGGCTGAGATGAGGAGCCATAGAGAGTCGCGGGATGCGGATTCTTAGCTTATGTTTTTGTTATTTTTGTTTATTTTATCTTTATGCATCATTGTATAAAAGACTTGCATTTATTAGTGGATATTTTTCCTGTTTATTTGTCTCTCTTTATGCTTATGTCTTTTTGATTATCGCAAAAAGGGGGAGAATTTATTTGGTTAAAATTGCTATTAATTCAACCTCTTAGACTTGTTATTTGATTAAGGGGGAGTTATTTAATAACCATTAGATTATGTTGATTTTTGTTTCTCAATTTTTAACCAAGTTTTGTGATCATCAAAAAGGGGGAGATTGTTACGCCTTAAACGCATACAAATCTCGAGGATGAGATTAATGTTTTTAATGCTGTAACATATCCCAAAGTTTTTGTTTTGATGATACCAAAACTTGGATTAAAAATGTACTAATGTTTTATATTGAGGCATGCAGGAAATTAAGAACAAGGTTACGTTCGGAAGATCCGAAATTTGGTTCGGACGTTCCGAAATTGTGCCAATCAGAAGCAAAATAGAAGTGTTCGGAAGCTGCGAGGAGCAAGTTCGGACGTTCCGAAGACTGGATCGGACGTTCCGAACACAAGCAATCAAATCACTTCAATCCGGAGACAAATTGATCTGACTGTTGATTGAGTAGATTTCGGACGCTACGATGGACATGATCGGAAGCTACGAAGTGTTGAAGATTTCAAATCTCCGAAAACGCGAGAATGTTCGGACGGTACGAACTGGAGTTCGGACCATCCGAAGTTGTTCATACACTGTCTAAAAGAACTGTTCAGAAGAAACGAAGTTTGATCGGTCCCTCCGAAGCATATGTTCGGACCCTACGAAGTCAAGAACGGAAGATCCGAAGTCATTCCAGAATTACACAAATTGATTTCAATCACATCGGACGTTCCGAAGTATAAACAGAAGATCCGAACCTTGACGTCCAAGACTAGTATAAATAGGCCTTTGAGGATGCATTCTCAATCATCCCACTCCATTCTCTCTTGTCTCTTACAAAGCTTTCTACTATCTCTTGTGTGCGTTGATTAAAAGAGTTGTAATATCAAAAGAGTTGTAGAAAAAGAGTGAAAGTAATACTCTCGAGTGGGTTGTAAAGTTCGTGGCTATCCTTGGAGCCCTCAAGGCCAAGTAGACGCATCGAGGCGTGGTTGTAAAAGCTAGCTTGGAGCTCCTAAAGCCAAGTCGTCATAGTGATACCTCGATCCTCATCGAGAAGGGGAGACGTAGACGATTCTTCGTCGAACTTCCATAAACATCTCTATCCCTCTTTACTTTACGCATTTACTTTACTACGCATTTATTTTACGCACTTACTTTACGCATTCATTTTTATTTGTGATTGTCCCTCAAGTCTTCCGCTTGCAATTTTTGCAAACTCGTTTTAAAAACGCTAAAGGGCCTTAAAGAACCTATTCACCCCCCCTTTAGGTTCTTCACAGTGTACGACTATCAGAGCATATCGACGTGGAAATCAACGGTTAGAATATTCAAATATCTTTTAATGTTACCGTTGAGAAAGAAGCCTATAAATAATCGAAGATAGCAGCCGAAGAAATAACGACTGATTTCAGCTATTACATTCTACTTGTTGTTACGCTGCAAAAATATCTAATCACATTCAGAAGTTAAAAGCTCACGTTTACTAGTTATATCAGTAGCATTCAAGGCTATATTCTCGAGCTTAAATAGCACTGTGTAATCTTTGATAAGTTTTTCTAAGTTGTGCTAAGATCAGTTACCATATGTAAAAGTGTTATATACTAAGAGTTTCAGTTGTGGCAAAGTAATAAGTCCAAACTGAAGTGGGTCAGTGCAGTATCTTGTATTTGATCAAAGTCTTTTAGTGGATATCTTATCTTCGTGATAGAAGGGGTGACGTAGGAGTTATTCAAGTCTCCGAACATCCAGAAAAAAATTGTGTTATCTTTACTTCAGTTATTATTTTCTTGTTAGATACTCTATCTTTCAGTCAGTTTATTTTCCGCAACTGTTTCATTCAGTTTAACTTATTGTCATTGACCGACGTGATACCTAGTATCAGTTTGTAAAAAAACTAAACTAAAATTGTCGAAGAATATTTAAATTTGAGGAGTGTTTATTCAACCCCCCCCCCCCCCCTTCTAAACACTCTTTATTCGTTTAACCGATCATTTCAAGTGGTATCGGAGCAGTTTTATCTCGTCTCAGAATATCTATACTCAAATTTCTCATTATGTCTTCATTCAATAAGATTCTTATGTTCTCTAGAGAAGACTTCGATGATTGGAAGATCAGGATGCAGGCTAACCTTGTTGCACAAGATGATGATATGTGGTACGTCATAACTGATGGACCCATGAAGATTTTGAAAGCCGACACAGCTGTTGCCATTATTGATGGGGCACCTCATCGTATAGAAAAGCCCAGAGAAGAATGGACCACAGAGGATAAAATAAAAGCCAACTTGAATAATGTGGCAAAGGACATACTATATAAGACGTTGGATAAAGTAACTTTCAGCAAATTCAAAATGTGCAAGACAGCCAAAGAGATTTGGGAGAAAGGGAACGAACAAACCAAAGAAAACAAACTTTCTGTTGTTGTTCAAAAGTTTGACAATATCAAAATGGGAGTTGGTGAAACGATGCATGATTATGATGAAAGAACCAGCTGCATCATCAATGAATTAAATGCACTTGGAAAAGTGTACACAAACAAAGAAGTTGCATTGAAGATAATCAGAGGTCTTCCCAAGGAGTGGGATGTGAAGACCATGGCAATGAGGGAATCCAAGGATCTGAACAAAGTTGAGCTTCATGACCTATTTGCTGATTTGAAAGCCTACGAGTTTGAGTTGCAAACTCGAGAAGGAGAATCTTCTACTCCAGCAGCCACGACTGCCTTAGTAGCTGTTAGAACAGAACCAATTGGTTCAGTTGAAAAAGCTGCTGATCAATTAAGCAATGATGTCATGTTATTGTTCATCAAAAAGTTTGGAAGATTTATGAGGAAAAATCAAGGAAACTTTCAAAATAAATATCAAAGAAGCAATTCCAAGGAAGAATCAAACGCTTGCCACAACTGTGGAAAACCAGGTCACTTCATTGCTGACTGTACCAAACCAAAGAAAGACAGTCAAGGCTCAACTGAAAGAAGAAAGAAACCATATGAGCAGAAAAAGAGATCTAAAGATGATAAGAAGTTCTCCAGGAAGAAGCATGAAGTGATCTTGGCTGAAGAGAGCAAATCAAAGTGGGCAGACACTGACAGCGAGGAGTCAGAACCAGAAACTTCATGTAGTTCTAGTGACAATGAAGAGGAAGTGAAATGTCTGAGGGCTGGTGACACATAACTGCAATCCAGCAGTCAACAGGTATTTGACTTTATCTCAACTGATTTTACGAGAGAAGAACTTATTTCAACATTGCATGACATGGTCAGTGAGTATCATAAGCATGCCTTCTTATTTGAAAAGGCCAGAGCAAAGCAAAATGATCCTATTGACAATAAGACTACAACTGATGAATCAGTTGACATGTTGAGTCTGAAAAAGGAGATTGCTGAACTCAATACTGAAAGAAGCAAGGATCAGTTAATGATTCAAAAGTTGATGCTTAAAAATTCAAAGCAAACTGAGCTTATTCAGGCTTGGAACAAATCATCTGCTGCATTGACTGATATACAGAACTCAAAAAAATCAGTTACTGATAAAACTTGTTTAGGGTTCAGTAACCAAGATGAAATGTCTCTCAAAGATACTCGACCAAAACTGAATATGGATAAAGGGAAATACATTCACTTTGTCAAATCAGTTATGGTACAAGAACAATCTGAGCCAAATAAACTGATTGAACAGCCAACTGTAAGTATGAACAAGGCAAAAGATGTGGTATTGGTTATAGCCCAAAAGTTGTAACTGACTCACGAAGTCAGCCACCAAAAATTACACAAATGGCTACTCAAATTACTATAACAGGAAGCCAGTTCATAAGAGATACTGGCTGAACAATCAGTTGAAAAAGGGCAAATAACATGTTGTTTCTTCTGCACACCTTACGCCAAGAACACACAGATCGGGAAAGACCATCTGGAATACAGCAACTGGATGGTCAGTTAGGCTGATCCAAGTCTGGATTCCTAAAGGACTAATCAACTTTGGACCCAAATAGAAAAGGGTACCAGAATCTTATCTTGTCTGTGATTGCAGGTAACAGTTAAAAGCATTGAATCTATATGGTACTTGGATAGTGGATGTTCACGCCACATGACAGGAGATTCAGGCATATTATCTCCACTGATTAAGTACACTGGACCAAACATCAGTTTTAGAGATAATTCTAAAGGTAAAACTGTGGGTAAGGGTAAGCTTATCCATGGTAACTTCATCATTAATGACGTTTATTAGTTGAGAATCTCAAGTATAATCTGATCAGTATCAGTCAATTATGCGATAATGGATTCTCAGTTCAGTTTGACAAACATTCTTGTTTTGTCAAAAACGCAACTGAAGAGATCATTTTAACTGGCAAAAGGTGTGGAAACACTTACAAAGTCAGTTGGAATGATCAACCTTATGCACCAGTTTGTTTTATTGCTTCAAATTCCTCTAAAAACTGGTTGTGGCATAAGAGATTAAACCACCTGAATTTCAAATCTATTGCATATTTGAGTAACCCCGATCTTGTTACTGGATTATCCAAAATGGATTTTACCAAAAAAAAAATTTGCTCAGCATGCCAGTTTGGTAAACATATCAAATCTTCTTTTAAGAACAAGGGTTGTAAATCTTCTTCCCGATACTTAGAGCTGTTACATATGGATCTATTTGGTCCAATACCAGTCATGAGCTTAGGGGGAATGAAATACACCTTGGTGGTTGTATATGATTTTTCAAGATTTACTTGGGTTATATTTCTCAAGTCCGAAGACCAAACTGCTGCTCAACTGATTAAGCTTTTTAAAAGATTATTAAATGAAAAATCCGTTGGAATTTACAGAATCAGATCCAATCGAGGAACTGAATTTATCAATCAAATTCTTTCAAATTATTTAGAGAATGCCGGAATTAAGCATGAGCTCTCAGCAGCTAGAACTCCTCAGCAAAATCGTGTAGCTGAAAGGAGAAATCGGACCCTCAAATGGATGTAAAGAGTTCATTTCTGAATGGCCAGTTGCAGGAAGAAGTCTACGTTGAACAACCACCAGGTTTTATCAATCATCACCTTCCTGATCATGTCTACCATTTGAACAAAGCCTTATATGGTCTTAAGCAAGCTCCAAGAGCTTGGTATGAAACCCTTTCGAAATTTCTAACTGATCACAATTTTTCTGTTGGATCAGTTGATAAGACATTGCTCAAATTCTCCAAGAATGATCATATTCTACTCGTTCAAATTTATGTTGATGACATTATTTTTGGGTCATCTAACCCCAAATTATGCGAGAAGTTTGCTAAGTTAATGCAAGAGAAATTTGAAATGAGCATGATGGGTGATCTGACATTCTTTCTTGGATTACAAGTGAAGCAACTGGAGTCGGGCACTTTCATAAGTCAAACTAAATACACGAAGGAATTACGGAAGAAGTTTGGCATGGAATCGTGTTCAGCTGCAAGTACTCCCATGAGCTCATCAGTAAAACTGGATACTGATCAAGGGGGAATATCAGTTGAGACGACACTTTACAGAGGTTTAATAGGTTCATTATTGTATCTAACTGCTAGTCGTCCTGATATTGTATTTTCTATGTATGTGTGCTAGATTTCAATCAAATCCTATGCAATCACACTTTGCAGCTGCCAAGCATATTTTAAAATATTTTAAGGGCACACAAAATGTTGGGTTATGGTATTCTAAAGATTCCTCTTTCAATTTAGTTGGATATTCAGATGCAGATTATGCAGGATTTAAGCTTGATCGTAAAAATACCAGTGGATCATGTCAATTTCTAGGGGACAGACTGATCTCCTGGTTCAGCAAGAAGCAAACATCCATAGCAACTTCCACAACTGAAGCAAAATATCTTGCTGCCGGAAGCTGCTGTGCTCAACTGCTCTAGATTCAGCAACAACTGAGAGATTATGGAATTGATACTAAAGAATCGCCCATATTCTGTGATAATACAAGTACGATTGCTATCACCTACAATCCAGTTCTTCACTCCAGGACCAAGCATATAGATGTCAGGCATCACTTCATCAGAGATCATGCCTTGAAGAAGAACATCAGACTGGAATACGTCTCAACTGAGCAGCAAGCAGCTGATATCTTCACCAAACCACTGGCTGAGACTAAGTTTTTTCATTTTCGCAATATACTTGGATTAATTGATTTATCCTAATCAGTCTTGTTGCTATCTTGGTGGTTAATTCTTTTGTCAGTTTTACTGTCTTTTACTGATCACTCAGTTAGTTCTTTATTTTTTTTACTCTCAACTGATGTCAGTTAATCTTCTATCAGTTCATTGTATTCAGTACTTGTGCTTATAATTTACTTATCAACTGATGAAATCAAGTAATGCAGGAAAATAACAATACAGAGATAAACTGATAACATCATTTCATTCATTTGAGGAAATTGTTGCGAATTACATTATACAATTCCTCCTGAACAAAAACCCTCCCTTTGGCCATCCATTGATTTATATCTCCAGTGCAAGTCTTATGAAAGCTGTCAGACTGAGATATGAGCTCCAGGATCCTCCTCTCCTTGTAGAGCATCAGCTCTTAAATATTGTCTGGTTCGAAAATATTCATAGCATGGGCAACGTGCAAGCGTTCCCGATATTTCTCCAGTTTTTCCAGCAAAATGGGAGTGTTTGACATCTCATTCTCACAAAGAAACTGAAGTTCTTGGAGATTCTCCCAGTAGCGTAGAATTTGATGGAAAACATCATCTTCCATCTCAACCTTTCTCTTCTCAAGAGCTGCTTTCATGAAATCTTCAGCCATGTCCGGAGACTTTGAACTGCTTGCACCTGCCATTTTCTTTACTGAATATAATTTGCTAATATATTTGCGACTAACTGAGCTACTCTTATTTATAGAACAGGACAAAGAAGATGAAAGGACTATTTCATTATGACAGACGTTTACATTATTAAGCATCAGGATTTCTTTTAATTAATCTTGTTTATATTCTCGAAATTTTCTTTTATGCATCTATGAAGGGGGAATATTAGTTTTAAGAGGTTAACTGAGAAGACAATTGTTAGTCAACTCTCAACTGAGGACACAGTCTCACAACTGATCATTCAGTTGAGCTTTTCACTAATCTTCTCATATAAGTTAACTAATTAACCATATTATATTCCAAATCAAGTGATGCGTGACTGTTCTTCAAGCATTAAATGCTACCCTTCAGCAAATGATTGGTGGAAACGTGGACAACTTTTGAACCGTTTAAATTACACACGCTTACAGCACACGTACACACGTTGTAATTCAGAATTTCTATGGACTGACACGTGTCCAAAATTTGAATAGTCACGTATATGTACCATTCCCCGCTCAATTTCAGTTTTACTTTACGTTTATCTACAAACTCTTGAGAGCAAAAACAAATCCCATCCTTCTATTTTCTAGGAATTCATTCAGTTCCAAATGGCGAATCAAACTCCCGCTTATATGCTGAATGCAATGGCTATCAACTTCGGATCGATTCTATCCTTCGGCAATGCTGATGTCAAGACCGTATTTCAAAAACTGGGTTAAGGACATTCTTGGGACAATCATAACAAAAGATCTACCCCAAAGAACTTCAGGAATTCTACTCTAGCGGTATGATCAATTCTGATGGAAACATCACCTCTACTATCAATGGTCAGTTGCTGACCATCTCTGAAGATTCCTTTGGAGAAATCTTTTTTTTACCATCTGAAGGACTGGCACACCTCTCTGATGTAAAAGCATTTGATGTTGAAGAAATGCAAACCTCACTTTCTGCTGATGGACGGAAAATCAAAGTTTCTGATCCAAAGAAGGAGCTGAAGCACGAGGTTCAGTTACTTGCTGATATAATCGCCAAAGGGATTTTGGCGAAAGCTGGATCTTTTGCTGCACTTACGTTGGAAAACTTTCAGGCATTTTCTATCATTATGGCTGAACGTAAACTCAACTGGAAGCATCTCATATTCAATATTTTAAAGAATATGTTTCTATCATCCAAACAGTCCAAAGGCTTTGCCGTGCAACTGAGCTATTTGCTGAAAGTGAAGGGGTTAGTGGCAGATGATTCAGAAAAATCATCCAAATTCAAAGTCTTCAATGCGAAGAATACTATGCCACTCAAGACCAAATTAGACATCTCTCCTGTTCAGTTTGTAATGATAAATCAGGAGATTGGGACTCAACAGGCGGCCCCTAAATCAGTGAAAAAGGCCAAG
The DNA here is from genome assembly GCF_022965805.1 of Primulina eburnea. NCBI lineage: Eukaryota > Viridiplantae > Streptophyta > Magnoliopsida > Lamiales > Gesneriaceae > Primulina > Primulina eburnea. The sequence goes on from NC_133116.1 coordinate 16,082,700, forward strand.
ACATTGGCTCAACTGAAGTCAGCAAAAAGGAAATTAGTTGTGGGTGAATCAGATTCAGAGAAAACTCCTTCCCCAAAGATCGCCAAGAAACCAAGGACCCAGAGAATTAAGCCAACAACTACAGAGGAATCTATTCCTACTGACATGCCAATTTCTTCAGATGTTCAGTAGCCAATTGAAGCAGTTCCTCTGAAGATCATCCCACCAGAAAAATCAGCTAGTGCAAAGAAAGAAACAATTAGGATCAAAGATCCTCTGATTAATATTGCTCGTCCTACTGTTCTGGCACCTGCCTGACCCAAAGGCATCACTATTATAGAACGGGTGGATGCTATTCGAACTGGTCTGGAAATTCCACACATCCTCAGTTCTGATAAAGTCAAGGGCAAATTGATTTAAGAGCCTAGGCCTTCCAATGCCATTCAGACCCACATTGACCTTGTTTGGGATAGAGTTAAAAATTTTGCAGCATCAAAACTTCAACTGTATGATGCTTGGACAGCTTATCGTACTCATATTTTTGCCAAGCAACTGAAAAAGAAATCCCAGCTGAACAAGTACATCAAACTGGAAGCCTTTGTCCTCAAGATGGTCAAAGCGGCAACAATTGTTCAAGCTCTGGGAGAAAAACTTATTTGTTTGATCAGATGAGAGCGAAGAAGTTATCACAAATTCTTGACAAACTGAAGGCTAACTACGTTCTAACAAATCCTACTGCCTATGCTGATCATGGGGTGATAACTCAGCTAGACACTGGTATGATTGGTTTGCTTTCTCAGATAAAGTTTTGAGAAATGGATCAAGAATTAGTCCTTCATCAAGGAGATCCAGACGATGATGAGGAGGAAATAGTTGAAGAACCTTCCTCTCAAAAGAAAGAATCAGCCTCAGAACAGGCCATTAAGAACAGGCCATTATTCCAACTGAAGAGCCAGTTCAGGATTTACCTTAATCATCTACTGGTGAGCATCAAATGTACACTGAATCCGAATTATCTTTCGCAAACATTGATGAACTTATCCAAGCGGTGGTGCAAGAATCCAAATTAAGTGAACCCACCTCTAATCCAGTTGATCACCCCGTTGATCAAATCCATCCAGAGGTTCCTATCTCTTTAGAAGCACAAGTTCAGCAAGATCTATCTGCTGAACAAGCTATTCCAACTGTTGTGCTAACTGATTCCCAAGATAACCCTCTAGAAGCACCAGTTTTGGCTTTATCAGATCCTATTATTCTTCTAGGAAGCTCATCTGCTGATCAGAATCCAACTTCTCCACCTCCAATTCCAGAAGAAGTTGCTGCAATCACTTCAGTTCAGATTGTTGCTGAAACAGTAGCAACTGATCAAGAGTTGATTATATTTGATCAAACTACAAGAGGACCGGAATTATCTCATCAGTCTCCTCCTCCATCCTCATCAGATTTTGATCTTGTTCTCAAAGAAGTTCAGATATGCAGGATAGTATAAATCAGATGCTCTCAGCCATCTCAAAGATTCAGAATATGCAACTGTCTCACACTCTAAATTTGGAAGACTCTCAACAGTTTAATTCTGAAAATCTGAAAGTTATCCAAACTGCTGTTACCTCTCTCTCATTTGCAATTGAAGAAATCCAGAAGAATAAGGGGATAGCCTTGAGTCTCACTGCAACTCAAAATTATATTAACAAACGAGTTGACAGTGTCGAGACACTCGTCTCCAGGAAGATAGATTTGCTGCAAGTCACAATGACCTCTGCTATTGAAAACATTTCCACCTCTGTCCGGCTTCTAGCTACTGACGTTCGGAAATTATCTATCAAGATGGAGCTGTTTGACAGAAAGGGGGAAGAGCTCAAAGAGATTCTAGAACAGCAGAAGAAATCTCTATAAACAGCAGTCTTTCTTGTATTTGTGAAGCATATGAGTTCATTTGTTCTACCACTTATTTTATCTAATATGAAGTACAGTTATTCGATTTTCTTTTACTCTAGTTTTGTCAAAACACCATAAAGGGGGAAAATGTTAGAAACTGAATTCCGGTGTTTGAAAAAAAGATAAACCAACTGAACTACGCAACTGAATTTAGCTAACTGATCGACGTAACTGAATTATAACTGAACAGCTAGCTGCTCTTTCAGCTGAACAACTCTTTAGTCATTCTCGTCAACTGACTCTTTACCAGCTGATCTCTCAAGTTGTACACGTCATTAGTTGAAAGCAACAACCGACAAATAGTACAACTACCTGCAAATTATAGTGGAACGCCGCATTTCAGAAAAAGCAGTGTACGACTATCAGAGTATATCGACGTGGCAATCAACGATTAGAACATTCAAATATCTTTTAATGTTACCGTTGAGAAAGAAGCCTATAAATAATCGAAGATAGCAGCCGAAGAAATAACGACTGATTTCAGCTATTACATTCTACTTGTTGTTACGCTGCAAAAATATCTACTCACATTCAGAAGTTAAAAGCTCACGTTTACTAGTTATATCAGTAGCATTCAAGGCTACATTCTCGAGCTTAAATAGCACTGTGTAATCTTTGATAAGTTATTCTAAGTTGTGCTAAGATCAGTTACCATCTGTAAAAGTGTTATATACTAAGAGTTTCAGTTGTGGCAAAGTGATAAGTCCAAACTGAAGTGGGTCAGTGCAGTATCTTGTATTTGATCAAAGTCTTTTAGTGGATATCCTATCTTCGTGATAGAAGGAGTGACTTAGGAGTTATTCAAGTCTCCAAACATCCAGAAACCAATTGTGTGATCTTTACTTCAGTTATTATTTTTCTTGTTAGATACTCTATCTTTCAGTCAATTTATTTCCGCAACTGTTTCATTCAGTTTAACTGATTGTCATTGACCGACGTGATACCTAGTATCAGTTTGTAAAAAAACTGAACTCAAATTGTCGAAGAATATTTAAATTTGAGGAGTGTTTATTCAGCCCCCTTCTAAACACTCTTTATTCGTTTAACCGATCCTTTCAGCTTGTTTTTTTTCCCGAACCTCATCATACCCTTCTGTTGGGATCGGTTAGGGGGATCACCGTTGAGCTATAATAGCTCGGTTCTTGAAATATTTAACACCGATAAATTAAATCGAGTTTGGTTAAAAACCAAGCGGAAGATACTCAAAATAATCTTTCGTGGAAACCTATTAAATATTTTGTAAACCATTTAAAATATATGCAAGTTGAATGAGAAAAAATATTTCAGTTGAAGCATTTTATCAAACACTTGTATGCAATATTTTGGTATTTGAAGAATACATAAAATGCTTCAACAATGCATCCTTAAAACAATGAAAATGATAAGTAAATGCAATAAACAAATAGACACGAATTTGTTTATGGATGTTCGGAGATTTAAATACTCCTACGTCACCCCTTCTTCCCCTTGGGAAGTATTCACTAGAAGACTTTGATTTATACAACACTTTGTACAAACCCATTCAGCTAGGAATTACCCACTGCCTAAACTGAACTCCTAGCACTCAAGATTGTAGGCACCACCTCACAATCAGCATATTGTTTAATGTCTCATATGCAAAGACTACACACACAAGTTTTACGTCTTTGTGCAAGACTCACTCAACTAATCTTTGAACTTCAACTCTCTTGTATATGTTTGAGTGATCGTGTGTGAAGAATTTATCAGTTACAGTGTACATTTCAAATGTATCCTCACACAAGGGCTTGTGCTCTCAACTAGCTGAATTCTTCATGCTAACTACCCATGCTTTGAATCAACTTCAAAAGCTCTTGTTTGACCTTCAATATGTTGTATTTATAAGCCCCGACAATGATATATACGTTAGACACAAGAATATGACCGTTTGGAAAGTTTCTGTACGATTTGTGAAATTGCAACGGTCAAATTCAGCTTGCTGGGCATTTTCTCGACTAGTCAACTGGTCAACTCTGGTCAACTGGTCAGCAGCTGGTTCAGTTCGGTTCAGTTGGTCAGCAGCTGGTTCAGTTCAGTTGGTTGGTCAGCAGCTTCAGTTGGTCAGCAGCTAGTTCAGTTTATCTGGTCAGCAGCTAAGGCAGTCGTGGCTACTGTAGTAGAAGATTCTCCTTCTCGAGTTTGCAACTCAAACTCGTAAGCTTTCAAATCAGCAAATAGATCATGAAGCTCAACTTTGTTCAGATCCTTGGATTCCCTCATTGCCATAGTCATCACGTCCCACTCCTTGGGAAAACCTTTGATTACCTTCAATGCAAATTCTTTGTTTGTATACACTTTTCCAAGTGCATTTAATTCATTGATGATGCAGCTGGTTCTTTCATCATATTCATGCATCGTTTCACCAACTCTCATTTTGATATTGTCAAACTTCTGAACAGCAACAAAAAGTTTGTTTTATTTGGTTTGTTTGTTCCCTTCGCAAAGCAAGATCAGCTTCTCCCAAATCTCTTTGGTTGTCTTGCACATTTTGATTTTGCTGAAGGTTACTTTATCCAGCGTCTTGTATAGTATGTCCTTTGCCACATTATCCATATTGGCTTTTATTTTATCCTTTGTCGTCTATTCTTCTCTAGGCTTTTCTATACGATGAGGTGCCCCATCAGTAATGGCAACAGCTGTGTTGGCTTTCAAAATCTTCACGGTCCGTCAGTTATGACGTACCACATATCATCATCTTGTGCAGCTAAGTGAGCCTGCATTCTTATTTTCCAGTCATCAAAGTCCTCTCTGGAAAACATCGGGATCTTGTTAAAAGAAGACATACTGAACAGTTTGAGTAAGATATTCTGAGACGAGATACAACTGCGCTGATACCACTTGAAAGGATCAGTTACACGGATGAAAGGTGTTTAGAGGGAGGGTTGAATAAACACTTTACGAATTTTATATTCTCTTCGAAGATTTGGATTCAGTTCTGTTACAAATTGAATCTAGGTATCACGTCAGTCAATGACAATCAGTAAACTGAATAAAACAGTTGCGGAATATGAACTGACGTAAAAGAACACAATTGTTTTTGGATGTTCGGAGACTTGAATAACTCCTACGTCACCCCTTCTATTACGAAGATAGGATATCCACTAAAAGACTTTGATCAAATACAAGACTTGTACTGACCCACTTCAGTTTGGACTTAACACTGCCAAGACTGAAACTCTTAGTTTCAAACGCTTTTACAGTCCTTGACTGAACTTAGCCCAACTTAAAGAATTAGCAGATATTGCAAGGTGCTAGTAAGCTCAAATGTATATCCTGAATGCTACTGATAGAATAAGTAAGCGAGAGCTTTCGATATTTGAATGCAAGTAAAGAATTTTGCAGCGTAACAGCAAGCTTCAAAGATATTCGAATTATGTTGTTTGTTGAGTTGATTCTCAGCTGCTCTCTTCAACTATTTATAAGCATCCATTTCAACGGTAACATTAACTGTTGTTTGAATATTATATCCGTTGATATGCCAGTCGTTATTATTCTGACAACCGTACTCTGTGACCTCTGAAATGCGGCGTCCCACTAATATTTGCAGACTGTAGTGGTACTATCTGTCGGTTGATAATGACGTGTTCAACTGAATTAATCAGCTGCTGGGTAATTAGCCGGTAAGGAGAATAACTGAGGTGCATTTCAGTTGCGTAGATCAGTATAATATATTCAGTTGCTGAGTTCAGATTACTAGATACAGTTGGTTCGCATAATCAGTTGGCAATTTGTCAAACGTCGTAATTTTGTTTCCAACAATTTCCCCCTTTAAGGTGTTTGACAAAACTAAGCACAAAATAACTGAAAAATTGAACTTTTCGTAGATAACATAAAAGTTTTGATATTGAATTGAGTAACAAACAATGACTTAAAGACTGCTCTTCTTTTGTTGATCTAGCAGCTCTTTGATCTCAAGCTGATCAACTAAGCAATGATGCCATGACATTGTACATCAAAAATTTCGGAAGATTTATGAGGAAAATCAGGGAAATTTTCAGAATAAATATCAAAGAAGCAATTCCAAGGAAGAATCAAATTCTTGCTACGACTGTGGCAAACCAGGTCCCTTCATTGCTGACTGTACCAAACCAAAGAAAGACAGTCAAGGCTCAACTGAAAGAAGAAAGAAACCATATGAGCACAAAAAGAGATCCAAGGATGATAAGAAGTTCTCTAGGAAGAAGCATGAAGTGCTCTTGGCTGAAGAGAGCAAATCAAAATGGGCAGAAACTGAATGCGAGGGGTCAGAACCAGAAACTTAATGCAGTTCCAGTGACATTGAAGAGTAAGTGAAATGTTTGATGGCTGTTGATACAGAACTGGAGTTCAGCAGTCAACAGGTATTTGACTTTAGCTCAACTGATTTTACCAGAGAAGAACTTATTTCAACTCTGCATGATATGGTTAGTGAGTATCATAAGCTTGCCTTATCATTTGAAAAGGTTAGAGCAAAGCAAACTGATCCTATAGACAATAAGACTAAAACTGATGAATCAGTTGATATGTTGAGTCTGAAAAAGGAGATTTCTGAACTCAATACTGAAAGAAGCAAGGATCAATTAATGATTCAAAAGTTAATGCTTGAAAATTCAAAGAAAACTGAGCTTATTTAGGCCTGGAACAAGTCACCTGTTGCATTGACTGATATACAAAACTCACAGAAATCAGTTACTGATAAAACTGGTTTAGGGTTCAGTAACCAAGATGAAATGTCTCCCAAAGATACTCGACCAAAACTGAATATGGATAAAGGGAAATACATTCACTTTGTCAAATCAGTTATGGTACAAGAACAACCGGAACCAAGTAAACTGGTTGAACAGCCAACTGAAAGTATGAACAAGGGCAAAAGATGTGGTATTGGTTATAGCCCAAAGTGGTAACTGATTCACGTAGTCATCCACCAAAAAGCTTTAGCAAAAAATATTCAAATGGCTACTCCAATCACTATAATAGGAAGCAAGTTCAGAAAAGATACTGGCTGAACAATCGGTTGAGAAGGACAAATCACATGTTGTATCTTCTGCACACTATACACCAAGCACACACAGATCGAGAAAGACTATCTGGAATACATCAACTGGACGGTCAGTTAGACTGATCCATGTCTGGATTCCTAAAGGACTAATCAATTTTGGACCCAAATAGAAAAGGGTACCAGAATCTTATCTTTTGTGTGATTGTAGGTAACAGGTACAAGCATTGAATCAATATGGTACTTGGATAGTGGATGCTCACGAATGACAGGAGAGTCAAACTTGTTATCTCAACTGGTTAAGTACACTGGACCAAACATCAGTTTTGGAGAAAATTCCAAAGGTAAAAATGTGGGTAAGGGTAAGCTTATCCATGGTAACTTTATCATTAATGATGTTTTATTAGTTGAGAATCTCAAGTATAATCTGATTAGCATCAGTCAATTATGCGATAATGGATTCTCAGTTCAGTTTGACAAACATTCTTGTTCAGTCAAATGCTCAACTAATGAGGTCATCTTAACTGGCAAACGGTGTGGAAATACTTACAAAGTCAGTTGGAATGATCAAACTTATGCACCAGTATGTTTAGTTGCTTCAAAATTTTCTCAAAACTGGTTGTGGCATAAGAGATTAAACCACCTGAATTTCAAATATATTGCATATCTGAGTAACCATGATCTTGTCACTGGTTTGCCAAAAATGGATTTTATCAAAGATAAAATTTGTCCAGCATGTCAGTTTGGTAAACAAGTAAAATCCTTTTTAAAAACAAGGTCCGTAAATCCTCTTCCCGATGCTTAGAGCTGTTGCACATGGATCTATTTGGTCCAATACTAGTCATGAGTTTAGGGGGAATGAAATACACCTTGGTTGTTGTATACGATTTTTCAAGATTTACTTGGGTTATTTTTCTCAAAACAAAAGACCAAACTGCTGCACAACTGATCAAGCTTTTCAAAAGATTATTAAATGAAAAATCAGTTGATATTTATAGAATCAGATCCGATCGAGGAACTGAATTCATCAATCAAATTCTTTCAATTTTTTTAGAAAATACTGGAATTAATCATGAGCTCTCAGCAGCTAGAACTCCTCAGCAAAATGGTGTAGCTGAGAGGATAAATCGAACTCTTAAATAAGCTGCTAGAACAATGCTTGTTGATTCTGGTATCTCTCAAAAATTTTGGGCAGAGGCAGTAAACACTGCGTGTTATACTCATAACAGATCAATGATTAATAAGAATCATATGAAAACACCTTATGAGATCTGGCATGGAAGAAAAAGTGTGGTTTCATACTTCATATTCGGCTGCAGATGTTTCATTCTTGACAATGGCGAAAATTATTTAAAAACTTTTGATGCAAAATCTGCAGAGGGAATATTTCTTGGATATTCTTCGATGAGCAAAGCTTATATAGTTTTTAATAAAAACTCTTTGAATGTTGAAGAATCTATTCATGTTGTTTTTGAAGAAACTGAACTAACTGATAAGCCAACTGATCCAGTTGAGCTAGTGGATAGATTTACAGATATCAGTTTGAAGGATGATGATGAAGAAGACAATCATATCAATCAAAACAACCTCCAAACACCTGAACCAGAAGTATTAGATCAACCAGCTGAACCAGAAGTTGTTCCTAATGATCAGTTGATAGAGCAAACAAATGATATTCATTCACCAACTGAAACCGCTCCAACTAACACCGAAAACATTCAGTTGCCCACAGAATCAATTGCTGACTTAGAAGCAATAAACGTTGAACTCAGATGGAAGAAATCACATCCTCCAGAACTGGTGATGGGTAATCCATCTGATCCGGTGAGAACAAGAAATCAGATGCTCAATCTATTTATTCACTCAGCTTTTGTATCTCAACTGGAACCAAATAAAGCTGATGAAGCTCTTGCTGATCCAAACTGGATAAATGCAATACAAGAAGAGCTAAATCAGTTTATCCATAATGATAGAGGTGGATTTTACTTGTTTTTCATATCGTGTCTTGTTGCATTGTGTTGCAGTTATCACTTAGATTTCGTTCATTTTGTGTTGTTTTAGCATAATCTATGTCTTTGCGTCGCTCATGTGTTTAGTGGCGAAAATGCAGGAGATTTGCGAAGAAACTGAAAAAAGAGGAAGAAAGTCGAGAGACCTCCGCCCGGGCGCACAATTGCATCCGCTCGGGCGCGTTCAAGTTTGGAGAAAGTTTTGTTTTGCGAGAGCCATCCGCCCGGGCGGATATTTAGGTCCGCCCGGGCGCGTCAAAGAAAAGATTAAGAAGAATTTGCGAAGACCCTCCGCCCGGGCGCGCCAAAGAAAAATTAAAAGTCAAGATCTGCGAGAGTTATCCGCCCGGGCGAAAACTTACATCCGCCCGGGCGCATTCGTATTTTTGGAAAAAAATAATGGACGATTTCTTCCCTTAATTCTGAAGAGGGAAGATATGGTAGGGGGAGGCACGAATTCAGGGATGATTCAGACTTCGTTTTTCAGCCGTCACTAGTTTGGAGAGCATTTTTGCGCTTGGATTGAAGATTTGAAGTTTTCCGGGCGTCGTTCTTCGCGTTTTTCGTCAATCCTAGTATTTCTTATTTAGTTTTAACATTTGAATTTTGTTTTGTTTATTTTCAGTCATGAATTTTAGTAGCTAACTTTATTATTTGTTGGGATTAAAGGGGATCCTACCCCGAACGTTGATTTGAATTAATTTATATTTCGGTTGTGCGTTATACTTGATTTTACTACTGTTTTGTCGTGTCATTAAAGCGTAGCTAACTTTAACCACGTTTTCATTTCACGAGTGAGTTCGAGAGAATAACGAGTGATAGGATCGAGTAGTATAATCCGCGGATCTACAATTTACATAGATGTATGAAATTGGATACGTGCCGATAGTCATAGTCCTTAGGGACGAAAACTAGGGGATTTCATTGGTCGAAATGCGATTTGCTCTTGATAAATAATTAAAGATATTTAATTACTTCATTGAGTAGAATTAGTTTGGCATAACTCGAGGGAGTGTGTTCAATAGATTAGGAAATCCTGTCGGAAGCGTAGATCACGATCAAACGAATTAATTAATTAACGAGGGGTAGGTGAACCGAGATTCCCAACAAATCCATTTTTCATTGAATTTTGCTCAACCATTTTAGACATTATATCTCATTACTTGATTTTGAGTCTTTTTATTTGCATTCTTATTTGATTTTAGTAGTAATAAAACAATCAAATCACTTTTCGTTGCTAAATGTTCAATAGATGAAAATAATAATTGTTAAACACAGTCTTCATTGGAACGATACTCGTACTCTTGTACACTATATTATTACTTGACATCGTGCACTTGCGATTAATTTTTGAGCATACAAAATCATATTTTATTGGGGATTTCACTGTGCAAGTTTTGCTCGATCAAGTTTTTGGCGCCGTTGCCGGGGACTGTTAATCTACAATTTTATTTTTAGTTATTTTCTTTAGCAATATTTTTATTTCTCTTGAGATAACACTTCACATTTTATTACAGATATCTCTTCCAGTGCATGCCAAAGTCACTTGACGTGGAGCTTGAGTTTGATCCCGAAATTGAAAGAATCTTCAGCAGGAGAAGACAACAACAGAGGCTTAAAGAACTGATGGAGAGACACGAGCCAGAACGTGAGGAGGAACAGCGTGAAAATAGACAAGTCGAGATGCCACGCTGCATACCGATGCTGGAGTATGCCCAACCTTCTTTGGAGGGTGCACGCCCAAGCATTGTGAGACCTATCGTGCGGGCAAATCACTTTGAAATCAAGCCAGCCATAATCCAGATGATTCAGAACACAGTCCAATTCGGAGGAACTGCAGTAGATGATCCAAACAAGCACATCGCAGATTTTCTTGAAATTTGCGATACTTTTAAATTCAATGGAGTTTCTGATGATGCTGTTAGGTTGAGTTTATTCCCTTTCTCCTTACGTGATAAAGCTAAAGCGTGGTTAAATTGTTTGCCTGTAGGTTCGATCGCTACGTGGGACGACATGGCGAAAGCTTTTCTCATCAAATACTTCCCTCCCTCCAAGACCATGAAGCTGCGGGCAGACATTACAACATTCGCTCAATTCGATCAGGAATCTTTATATGAGGCATGGTAACGCTTCAAGGACCTACTACGAAGATGCCCACATCACGAGTTACCACTTGGGTTAGTCGTTCAAACATTTTATTACGGTTTGCTTACTCCTAATCGTACTATGATAGATGCTGCTGCTTGTGGCAACCTTTTGAGGAAGACTGCGGAAGAAGAGTATGAGTTGTTGGAGGAGATGGCTGCTAGCAGTTATCACCCTCAATCTGACAGGAACAACCAGCGGAGAAGTGCAGGAGTTCACCAGGTAACCGATTTTTCTGCTATTACTGCACAACTGGATGCATTGAACAGGAAGCTGGATGGCTTGAACATGGGTGGCACAGCTATGCGTCTGCAAGAGATATTCTGTGAGAAATGTGGAGGGGAACACTATGTGAAAGACTGTCAAGATGGAAATCCCTTTTATGTGCAAAATGAGGCACCGGTGAATCAAGTGGGAGTCCAAAACCGCCCAAGGAATGACCCTTATTCGAACACATACAATCCTGGGTGGAGGCAACATCCCAACTTCTCATGGGGCGGTCAAAACAGTCAGAATAGACCGCAAGGAGGACAAAAATATGGAAAACAACCGATGTACAGATCCGACCCTCCTAGAGAAGAAAAGTCCAACTTGGAACAAATGATGTCTAAGTTTATTTCTTCCACTAAAACTCGACTCCAAAACCAAGATGCATCGATAAAGGGGCTCGAGAATCAAATTGGACAGTTGGCCAAGATGATAGCAAGTAGAGAGCCGGGCACCTTGCCAAATAATACCGAGACTAATCCCAAAGAGCAAGTGAAGGCCATTGAGTTGAAGAGTGGAAAAGTTTTGGAGTCAAGAGAGAAAGAAAAAATTCAAGTGCCGGATGAACAGATTGCGACATCTAAAGGTAAGTCTTCTAACTCTACACCAACACCCACTGCACAACATAAAATTGTGATACCTCCCCCTTTTCCTGCTGCATTGAAAAAAGCAAAACTAGATGCACAATTCGGTAAGTTTCTTGAGGTGTTTAAAAAGTTGCATATCAATATTCCCTTTGCCGATACTCTAATGCAAATGCCTAGTTATGCTAATTTTTTGAAGGACATTTTAGCTAATAAGAGGAAGTTGGAGGATCATATGACAGTGAACTTAACCGAAAATTGCTCCGCTTTGGTGCAAAACAAAATCCCTCCAAAACTGAAAGACCCAGAGAGTTTCTCTATTCCTTGCATGATTGGTGACGTTGTTTTTCATAAGGCATTGTGTGATCTTGGTGCAAGTATTAATCTTATGCCTTTATCTGTGTTTAGGAAACTTGGGTTGGGAGAGCCAAAGCCAACGAGGATGTCGTTACAGCTGGCAGACAGATCTGTCAAGTATCCACGTGGAGTGATTGAGGATGTGCTAGTGAAAGTGGACAAATTCATTTTTCCAGCAGATTTCGTGGTGCTCGACATGGAGGAGGATATAGAGATGCTTCTAATTTTTGGGAGACCATTCCTTGCGACTGGCAAGGCACTGATTGATGTAGAAGAAGGGAAGTTGAGATTGCGAGTGGGCGAGGAGGAGATTACTTTTGATGTTTTTAATGCACTTAAGCAAACACTGCATTCTGATAGCTGTTTTAGAATTGATGCTTTTGACTCTCTTGTGTCTCACTATGTGCAGGATGCTTTTAGGGACCCTTTGGAAGCCACTATCACTAATGAGTTGGGAGAAGAGGAATCGGATGATGAAAAAACAGAAATTGTGGCACATCTCAATGCCAACCATCCATGGAGAAAGCCAATGAAGATGCAACTGGAGGACCTAGGAGAACGCAGAGATTTGATCCCTCCAAAGTCGAGCATCGAGGAGCCACCGACGCTTGAACTCAAGCCCTTACCTCCGCACTTAAAGTACGTATTCCTAGGTGAGAATAACACGTTGCCTGTCATTATTTCTGCTGCTTTGACAGATGCTATGGAGGACAAATTGTTGCAAGTTCTCAAAGAGCACAAAAGGGCATTCGCTTGGAAGGTCGCAGACATCAAGGGAATCAGTCCATCGATATGCATGCATAAAATCTTGATGGAAGAAAAGTACTCACCTCTCGTGCAACCTCAAAGACGACTAAATCCAAAGATGCAAGAGGTAGTGAAAGCTGAAACTATCAAGCTTCTCGATTCAGGTATTATCTACCCTATTTCCGATAGTGCTTGGGTAAGTCCGGTTCAATGTGTGCCTAAGAAAGGTGGGATTACGGTGATCACCAATGAAAAGAATGAACTTATTCCCACGAGAACTGTTACGGGGTGGAGAGTGTGTATTGACTATAGGAAGTTGAATGATGCCACCCGTAAGGACCATTTCCCCCTTCCCTTTATTGATCAAATGTTGGAGAGATTAGCGGGGCATGAATTTTATTGTTTTCTAGATGGATATTCGGGGTATAATCAAATCACAATTGCACCTGAGGACCAAGAGAAAACCACTTTCACTTGTCCTTATGGCACGTTTGCTTTTCGCCGAATGCCTTTTGGTCTTTGTAATGCACCTGCTACATTTCATCGCTGTATGACTGCTATATTCCATGATATGATTGAAACCTTTCTTGAAATATTTATGGATGATTTTTCTATCTTTGGTGCAACGTTTGATGAGTGCTTGCAGAATTTAAGATCCGTGTTGAGAAGATGCGAGGAGACGAACTTGATGCTCAATTGGGAAAAGTGCCATTTCATGGTACAAGAGGGAATTGTTTTAGGGCACAAGGTTTCGGAGCAAGGAATTGAGGTGGACAAGTCAAAAATTGAAGTCATAAAGAACCTACCACCACCAGCCTCAGTAAAGGGAGTTAGAAGTTTTTTAGGCCACGCCGGTTTCTATCGGCGGTTTATCAAAGATTTTTATAAAGTTGCCAAACATCTATCCTCTCTACTTATGAAAGATATGCTGTAACGCCCCGAAAATTTTAAGGTCCACGCAAACCACGTGCATGCAATTATTAAATTCTCTTGCATTTTAATTATTTGTTTTAATTGCATGAATTAATTATGTTGTGCATATTTGCATGTTTAAATTATATTTTTCTACATGGTTGCATTAAAAATGTATTTTTAAAAGGTTATTCAAGTGACGATCGAGGAACGGGGACCGAGGGCTGAAAAATAGAAAAGGATTTTTATAAAATGATTATTTTTAATTATTTAAAATATGGCCGATGCTTTTAAGTATTTTTGAAAATTAAGGGTTTTTAAGGTGATTTTATACGCCGGGGCGTAAATTTTATCCGTGTTGGTTTTTTTAACTAAAATACGAGCTTTTTGGCAACCCGGCTAATAAATTCACATATTTAATAAAAGAAAACTTTGTTAATATTTTAATTATGTCCTAATTAGACTATTGGGCCTAATTAGAAGGCTTAATGGGCCTAAAGCCTAGTTAGTGGTTAATTAGAGTATATAATGTATTAAAAATCCCAAAACCCTTCACTTTGCAAATAAGAAAATCGGCCACTCAATTATTTATTCTGAAAACTCTCCCCACACTCTCACAAACACACGAAACAACACAAAAAAATCAGAGAAGGCTTCAAGGGATTTTTCGAAAGGTTCTAGTTTGGGCAAGCCAAAGTTGTCCTCCGTTCTTCGTCGTCAAAGGATATTCGAGCGTAATCTACGCAAAGGCACGCCATAATTCTCCTTTTACTCATCCATCACACCATAGTATTTATTTAATTGTGTTTTGCATGAAAAACAAATTGCACATCATGAAATTTTCGTAACTATGCCTGTGTGTGGGGTGAACTCTTGTTTCTTGGTTCAAAAATCATGTTTGATTTGTGTTAAAGGGCTGCCATGGTTAGGGAATGGATTAAGGGTGTTTTACACAAGGTTTAGGGTCCTAGAAACACACCTAATAAGCTGCAAACTTGAATAATAAAAGCTGGAAAAAAATACGTAGGCAGCAACTATAGTAAGAACCGTGAGGGTGTGTTGTGATGCAAGGGGGTTGAGAGCTTTGCATGGGGCTTGGGGGCTTGGACCAGGATCGAGCTAAGACAATGGGTGAGGCAGGAGCAGGGTCCAAGCCATGCTAGGATGCGACCTTAGAAGGCTGGGAGGAGTCCTATCCATCGAGGACTCCTACCCGAGAAAGGAAGCAATGGTGCGCAGGGTTCAGCGCTTGAGTAGGGCTAAGGGGCTCGGCCTGGGGGTCTGGGCAGGGGCTAGGTTAGGTCCTTAGGGTCCTAAGAAGGGGCACAAGGGGCTGGTTCAAGGTCTGGTGTGGGTGGCTAGGTCCTATCAACAGAAACGTGGAGTCCAAGGTAGGTGGGTCTCTCGGCCATGTGTGCAATTGCTGGTAAAGCTTCGGTTGTGGAGCTTGGGTTGGTCTGGGCAGGGGCTGGGCGTGGTCCAGGGAAGGTTAGGGTCGTGTGGGCTCGGTGGGGGCATGGTTAGAAGAGTCCTAGTTGGGTTAGGTGTCCTAGACATACAAGGAAGCACCCACACAACACAACAGATTTTTGGGTCAACTTCAGTAGGCTTTTTGAGCGGGTTAGGGTCATGTGTTCAGGCTGGGCTTGCACAGTAGGGTCCCTAGATGGGTTGGCTAAGTTTTGGTTCAAGGTGGCTCGGGCGTCGCTCGGGTAAATTAGGATATAGCTCGGTGCGTTCGATAAGGTGTCTAAACGAAAATAATAAAGCTAAATTTAAATCCAAGGGTCCATGGGGGTGGCTCACGACTTGGAAGGGTAGAATAAATCATAAAAAGGTTATGGTAAAAATTTGGGATCAAAATAACGAGTTTTGGATTTACTCGGAATTTAATCGCCACACAAAACGCTAAATAACGAGTTAATTGAAACGCCTAGTTTTAAGCCTTATAAAATTATGAAAAATTAGGTTTAAGCTTAAATAATTATTATAAGTCTAAGTTTTTAATTTGGGAATTTTATATGAAAGTTTGGTTTAATTCGGGATTAAAAACGCATTAAAACGCTATATTTAAAGATAAATTTAAAAGTCATCGAATTATGCTAAATAAAAATATGAGAAAATTCTTGTAGGCTTAAATAATTATTTGGGACATGTTATAGTCAATGAAATTAAGAAAAAGTCAAAAACGGAAAATTGCACGTCCAGGGGTAAAATGGTCTTTTTACACCTAGAAATTAGTAAACGTAATGGCAGTGCCTTATATGCTGTTTTATATGCTAATATGATTGTTTCAAATGTTTATGAATTTTTATGATGTTGATTTTAAAACGTTTACGACATTTTATGATTTTTATATGTTAAAACGTTTATTTTAAATGTTCATGGATTTTTATGGATTAATCTTTGACATTTAAAAGATATGTTGCATGCTTGGTTTCAAAAATAAAACGATATGCATATACACGATTTTTATTAAGTGATGATAACATGTTGAAGGACGTGAAGGGATTGTGACTACTACATGTTGGAAATATCGTGAGGGTTATGGTCCCAGTGGGAGCCCGACGATCGTGTTTCCTTGGATACGGATACGAATACGTAATACGAATATGAATACGTGATACGAATACGAATATGTTAATACGTTGGCCAGGGCCCAGTTGACCGGTGAGAGTGTTGCTGGTGTCCCCCGCCGCCCAGTACTGTGGTTTTCTTTAGATGGATCCATCGCCCATTAAGATTAAGAATACGAGTCACAATCACGATCTGAATTCAACAAACACGAACATGAACGTGAATACGAATATGAATATGGATACGAATATGGACATGAATATGAATATGTTTAAGTGATATGTTTATGTCTTTTGAAAATGTTTTATGCATCATGAAATGTTTACGAAAACGTTTATGTTTAAAGTTTATGCATCTTCATGAAAACGATATTTTAAGTACAACTATTTTTCACTGTTATATGTTAACTGTATTACGTATTACTCGTTATCAAGGATATGACGTGTTGAGTCTTTAGACTCACTAGGTGTGATGGATGCAGGTTATCATGATAATGCTAATGGAGGTCTTGATGGTTGATCCGACTGGACTGAAGGTGCACATGACCCGAGGACCGACGCTAGTTTCCGCATATATGTTATGATTTACGTTAAAAGATTTTATGACTTTTATCATGAGTATGAGTGGTTTTGAGAGGTTATAGTATGGGCTATACTTTTCAAATGTTATTTTTAGATTTAGAAAAATGTTAGTTAGTTGTTTATTTTAAAATGATGTCAAAAATATTTTATGAAATTTTATGGTTCGGCCGAATGTTATGTGAGGTTAAAAAAAAAAAAAAAAAATGTACTAGTACTTTTAAAGCAATAAAAGATGAGGACGTTTCAGTTGGTATCAGAGCGGTGGTTCCTGTAAAGGGTTGTGCCACCATCAGCGCCGGGAAGATCAGTCGTCAAGCCTCTAAATTGTAAGTTTACATGCTTTATATGATTTTATGATGCTACCTGCATAATTATATGAATTATGTTTTCATGTCACATGTTTAATAGTTTTATGATAAGTTATGATTTATATGCTTTGATTTTTATTCGTGATACGATATGAAATGAAAAATTATTTTATTTTAACGCATGTTGGTTTGTGGTGGAATTGTATTATGTCGATTTTTGGGTTTTAGTATCGACGTTCTATTTTTGGGTTATAAGTTAATCGTAAATTTTATGAATGTTTTGGGACACGTAGATTTTCTAAGAAAATATTTATGATTAATGGGTACTATTTGAATTACTTTTTTTGGGAATTAGACGTAAGGAATAATGACTCGAGGATTTGCATCGACTTTGGGAATAAGAAAAAGTATAAATTGGGACTTTAAGTTTGATGAAAATTAAGATTTGATTATGAGAATTGATTTTGGGGTAAATAAGTTTAAATTTATCGAATTTATGTTATGGGAAACCCGTAGAAGTGAGTTAAGAATACCGAGAACTTATGGGTTAATCGTAGGATTTTCGAAATTAAGGATCAATTAAGATAATTTTTGAGGAAATTATGAATTTATTTTGCAATTTTAAGGAATTTGGGAACTAGTTTAGCAATAAGTGAGGATTGAATGGGTTAAATTGTAAGAATTTTGAGGATTTAGACTTTTAAGAATATTTGGAACCTTGGGATATCTTGGGTTATAGTGTTATAAGGAATGTTGATCGTGGGTTTTTAAGGATGAATCGATATTAAGTTTGAAAAAATCTAAGCGTTAGCGGATGCGTTTGGGATTTTAAGATTGAAATTTGATAAGTTGATGAACATTTGGGTATAAATTAAGGAAAATAATATACGATAAATATGGTCATCCATCTTTTAATATTGGGAATCATAAGAAAAATTGAAATTCGAGGTTATAATAGTATAGCACTAAGTCATTATGGGTCTTTTTAAATTGCGATTTGAAAATAAGGATTTAGAAGGAGAAATTAATTGGGATCAAGGAGACGTAAGGACATTATAGAACTTAAGTTTGATCAGAGTAGCGCAGCGGAAGCGTGGATTTTTGGGATATTAGAAATAAGCCTAAACTTTGGGTTATCTAGGATAAGCGAATTTCGAGGACGAAATTCAATTTAAGGGGGGGAGATTGTAACGCCCCGAAAATTTTAAGGTCCACGCAAACCACGTGCATGCAATTATTAAATTCTCTTGCATTTTAATTATTTGTTTTAATTGCATGAATTAATTATGTTGTGCATATTTGCATGTTTAAATTATATTTTTCTACATGGTTGCATTAAAAATGTATTTTTAAAAGGTTATTCAAGTGACGATCGAGGAACGGGGACCGAGGGCTGAAAAATAGAAAAGGATTTTTATAAAATGATTATTTTTAATTATTTAAAATATGGCCGATGCTTTTAAGTATTTTTGAAAATTAAGGGTTTTTAAGGTGATTTTATACGCCGGGGCGTAAATTTTATCCGTGTTGGTTTTTTTAACTAAAATACGAGCTTTTTGGCAACCCGGCTAATAAATTCACATATTTAATAAAAGAAAACTTTGTTAATATTTTAATTATGTCCTAATTAGACTATTGGGCCTAATTAGAAGGCTTAATGGGCCTAAAGCCTAGTTAGTGGTTAATTAGAGTATATAATGTATTAAAAATCCCAAAACCCTTCACTTTGCAAATAAGAAAATCGGCCACTCAATTATTTATTCTGAAAACTCTCCCCACACTCTCACAAACACACGAAACAACACAAAAAAATCAGAGAAGGCTTCAAGGGATTTTTCGAAAGGTTCTAGTTTGGGCAAGCCAAAGTTGTCCTCCGTTCTTCGTCGTCAAAGGATATTCGAGCGTAATCTACGCAAAGGCACGCCATAATTCTCCTTTTACTCATCCATCACACCATAGTATTTATTTAATTGTGTTTTGCATGAAAAACAAATTGCACATCATGAAATTTTCGTAACTATGCCTGTGTGTGGGGTGAACTCTTGTTTCTTGGTTCAAAAATCATGTTTGATTTGTGTTAAAGGGCTGCCATGGTTAGGGAATGGATTAAGGGTGTTTTACACAAGGTTTAGGGTCCTAGAAACACACCTAATAAGCTGCAAACTTGAATAATAAAAGCTGGAAAAAAATACGTAGGCAGCAACTATAGTAAGAACCGTGAGGGTGTGTTGTGATGCAAGGGGGTTGAGAGCTTTGCATGGGGCTTGGGGGCTTGGACCAGGATCGAGCTAAGACAATGGGTGAGGCAGGAGCAGGGTCCAAGCCATGCTAGGATGCGACCTTAGAAGGCTGGGAGGAGTCCTATCCATCGAGGACTCCTACCCGAGAAAGGAAGCAATGGTGCGCAGGGTTCAGCGCTTGAGTAGGGCTAAGGGGCTCGGCCTGGGGGTCTGGGCAGGGGCTAGGTTAGGTCCTTAGGGTCCTAAGAAGGGGCACAAGGGGCTGGTTCAAGGTCTGGTGTGGGTGGCTAGGTCCTATCAACAGAAACGTGGAGTCCAAGGTAGGTGGGTCTCTCGGCCATGTGTGCAATTGCTGGTAAAGCTTCGGTTGTGGAGCTTGGGTTGGTCTGGGCAGGGGCTGGGCGTGGTCCAGGGAAGGTTAGGGTCGTGTGGGCTCGGTGGGGGCATGGTTAGAAGAGTCCTAGTTGGGTTAGGTGTCCTAGACATACAAGGAAGCACCCACACAACACAACAGATTTTTGGGTCAACTTCAGTAGGCTTTTTGAGCGGGTTAGGGTCATGTGTTCAGGCTGGGCTTGCACAGTAGGGTCCCTAGATGGGTTGGCTAAGTTTTGGTTCAAGGTGGCTCGGGCGTCGCTCGGGTAAATTAGGATATAGCTCGGTGCGTTCGATAAGGTGTCTAAACGAAAATAATAAAGCTAAATTTAAATCCAAGGGTCCATGGGGGTGGCTCACGACTTGGAAGGGTAGAATAAATCATAAAAAGGTTATGGTAAAAATTTGGGATCAAAATAACGAGTTTTGGATTTACTCGGAATTTAATCGCCACACAAAACGCTAAATAACGAGTTAATTGAAACGCCTAGTTTTAAGTCTTATAAAATTATGAAAAATTAGGTTTAAGCTTAAATAATTATTATAAGTCTAAGTTTTTAATTTGGGAATTTTATATGAAAGTTTGGTTTAATTCGGGATTAAAAACGCATTAAAACGCTATATTTAAAGATAAATTTAAAAGTCATCGAATTATGCTAAATAAAAATATGAGAAAATTCTTGTAGGCTTAAATAATTATTTGGGACATGTTATAGTCAATGAAATTAAGAAAAAGTCAAAAACGGAAAATTGCACGTCCAGGGGTAAAATGGTCTTTTTACACCTAGAAATTAGTAAACGTAATGGCAGTGCCTTATATGCTGTTTTATATGCTAATATGATTGTTTCAAATGTTTATGAATTTTTATGATGTTGATTTTAAAACGTTTACGACATTTTATGATTTTTATATGTTAAAACGTTTATTTTAAATGTTCATGGATTTTTATGGATTAATCTTTGACATTTAAAAGATATGTTGCATGCTTGGTTTCAAAAATAAAACGATATGCATATACACGATTTTTATTAAGTGATGATAACATGTTGAAGGACGTGAAGGGATTGTGACTACTACATGTTGGAAATATCGTGAGGGTTATGGTCCCAGTGGGAGCCCGACGATCGTGTTTCCTTGGATACGGATACGAATACGTAATACGAATATGAATACGTGATACGAATACGAATATGTTAATACGTTGGCCAGGGCCCAGTTGACCGGTGAGAGTGTTGCTGGTGTCCCCCGCCGCCCAGTACTGTGGTTTTCTTTAGATGGATCCATCGCCCATTAAGATTAAGAATACGAGTCACAATCACGATCTGAATTCAACAAACACGAACATGAACGTGAATACGAATATGAATATGGATACGAATATGGACATGAATATGAATATGTTTAAGTGATATGTTTATGTCTTTTGAAAATGTTTTATGCATCATGAAATGTTTACGAAAACGTTTATGTTTAAAGTTTATGCATCTTCATGAAAACGATATTTTAAGTACAACTATTTTTCACTGTTATATGTTAACTGTATTACGTATTACTCGTTATCAAGGATATGACGTGTTGAGTCTTTAGACTCACTAGGTGTGATGGATGCAGGTTATCATGATAATGCTAATGGAGGTCTTGATGGTTGATCCGACTGGACTGAAGGTGCACATGACCCGAGGACCGACGCTAGTTTCCGCATATATGTTATGATTTACGTTAAAAGATTTTATGACTTTTATCATGAGTATGAGTGGTTTTGAGAGGTTATAGTATGGGCTATACTTTTCAAATGTTATTTTTAGATTTAGAAAAATGTTAGTTAGTTGTTTATTTTAAAATGATGTCAAAAATATTTTATGAAATTTTATGGTTCGGCCGAATGTTATGTGAGGTTAAAAAAAAAAAAAAAAAAATGTACTAGTACTTTTAAAGCAATAAAAGATGAGGACGTTTCATATGCCCTTTGATTTTAATTCTAACTGTTTGCAGGCATATGAGGATTTAAAGGAGCGCTTGGTGACGGCTCCTGTCTTGGTAGCACCGGATTGGGATCTGCCCTTCGAAATCATGTGCGATGCCAGTGATACTGCGGTTGGTGCTGTCCTCGGCCAAAGACGGAAAAAGGTATTCCACACTATATACTATGCAAGTAAGACTCTAGATGAAGCACAATTAAACTATGCCACCACTGAAAAAGAGTTACTTGCAGTAGTGTTTTCTCTTGATAAATTTCATGCATATCTTGTTTTGTCAAAAGTCATTATTTACACGGACCACTCTGCACTGAAATATTTGCTTGCTAAAAAAGATGCAAAGCCACGCTTACTTCGGTGGATCTTACTGTTACAAGAGTTTGATTTGGATATAAAAGATAAGAAAGGTGTTGAGAATGTGGTGGCAGATCATTTATCTAGACTAGAGCTTGTTAGTAATGACTGTGTAGATCAAGCTATTAATGACTGGTTTCCTGACGAGCAACTATTTGAGATGAAATATTGTCCATGGTATGCAAATTTCGCTAACTTTCTTGTCACAGGAACACCTCCACCGAACCTATCGTTTCACCAACGAAAGAAATTCTTCTCTGACGTGAAATACTATTTTTGGGAGGAACCGTTTTTGTTTAAAATTTGTGCAGATTCCATGATAAGACGGTGTGTTGCGGAGGAAGAGTTTGATCAAATTCTCAACCATTGCCATGACCGTGAGGTAGGTGGTCATTTCGGACCAACAAGGACGGCATCCAAGGTCCTTGAATGTGGCTTTTATTGGCCAACTCTCTTTAAAGATGCTCGTTCTTATGTGCTACATTGTGATAAATGCCAGCGATCAAGTAACATCTCTAACCGTCATGAAATGCCTTTAAATAATATCATTGAGTGTGAGGTTTTTGATGTGTGGGGGATAGACTTCATGGGACCGTTTCCTAGTTCTTTCACAAAAAAATACATCTTGGTTGCGGTGGATTATGTGTCTAAGTGGGTAGAGGCGGAAGCGTACGCCACTAATGCTGCTCAAGTGGTCTTAAAATTTTTGAAGAAAAACATTTTTAACCGATTTGGAACTCCCCGAGCAATCATTAGTGATGGTGGCACTCATTTTTGCAACAAACTTTTTGAAAAACTTTTGAGCAAATACGGTGTCACACATAAGATATCTACCCCTTATCACCCCCAGACGAGTGGTCAAGTGGAAGTGTCTAACCGAGAGATTAAGCGAATTTTGGAGAATGTGGTAGGTGTCAGTAGGAAGGATTGGTCAGTGAGATTAGATGATGCTCTTTGGGCATATAGGACTGCTTTTAAAACACCAATAGGCACTACGCCATATAGGTTGTTGTTTGGTAAAGCATGTCATCTACCGGTAGAATTAGAGCATCGAGCATACTGGGCTACAAAAGCATTGAACTTTAATTTTACTGATGCAGGTGAACGACGTCTGCTGCAACTGGATCAGTTGGAGGAGTTCCGGAATTTGGCATATGATCTTGCACTGTCATACAAAGAAAAGTCAAAGAGGGCTCACGACAGGCGAATCATCGAAAGGGAATTTAAGGAAGGTGAAAACGTCATGCTCTACAACTCTCGGTTGCGACTAATTCCCGGAAAACTGAAGTCACGATGGTCCGGTCCATTCGTGATTTCGAAAGTATACCCATCGGGAGCGGTAGAGTTGAAAGATGGGAAGGATGGGACATTTACGGTCAATGCCCAACGCCTGAAGCATTACATGGGTGGCACAATTGAGCCACAAATTGGAATCACTCGGTTCCAAAACATGCCGAACTGAGACGGACCGACAGTCAAGCTCTCGACTATAAATTGAGAACTACTTTTCTTCCCTTTCTCTTGCATTTGATTTAATTTTTCTTTCGTGTCAATGTGTTTATTTTCTCTTACTCTTGTTTTGTTTTATATATATAAAAAAAAAAAACAGTCGTGAAGCTTCCGCCCGGGCGGGAATTTAAATCCGCCCGGGCGCAACTCTTTTTAAAAAATGCCGTGAAGCTTCCGCCCGGGCGGGAATTAACATCCGCTCGGGCGCACCCTTTTTCAAAAAAAATTCGAGGACCATCCGCCCGGGCGGAAATTCACATCCGCCCGGGCGGATCGCGCAGACTTAAAAGTCTGCAGCCCTTTCCCTTTCTCCCCCATCGAACCCTACTCCTCCCTCATCAAATTTTCGCCCCTCCTCTTTAAATCTTGCTCAAATCTCATGCCTTGCACAAATTTCAGGTACAATCTTGGGTCACCATCTTCACCAAACATCAGGAAGTGAGTTTTTCCAGTCAAGGTTTGAATTTTCCGACCACCCCTGCAAAACTCCGTCCACCGCCACCGAATTCCGACAGAGTCTTCTCCGGCGGCACGGTTGCTACTCCGGGCTACCATTGCTCTTCTCAAATAATCAACAACAATGGCACCTAAAAAGGCTCGGGTAAGTCACGGTGCTTCTTCTTCGTCATCTCATAATTCCCAATTATTTGTGAATTCGGCGGCTAGGGAACGATATGAGCATGCAAAAATACATAGAGCTCCGCTTCGTGAACGAGGTTTCCAATTTGAGCAATATATAGATATCAACAATCAAATTGAGAAAAGAAGTTGGGGTAAATTTTGCCGTCAACCGCAAGCCGCGGTGGTGCCAGTGGTGAGGGAATTCTATGCCAATGCTGCTGAGAGGAGTGACGGTAAGGCTGTTGTGAGAGGGAGGTTGGTTGATTTTAGTTCAGCGGAGCTTAATAGGGTTCTTGAGACACCGGCGGTAGATGACTCAGTTTATGTGGCATGGGCGGCCGAACCAGATTTGGACTTGATGATGCAGCGAATATGTTATCCGGGGTCTCCGTGGAAGACACCTGGTTCACACACCTGTTTTGCCGAAAAATATCTGCTGATCCCGGGTTCGTTGTGGTATGCATTCCTGGCCACACGTTTGATGTCAGTCGGGCACACGAGCGAAGTCCAGAGGGAGCAAGGGCTACTGCTTTATGCTTTGATCACTCAATTGCCACTCAATTTGGGCAGGATAATCCATTCGCAGATCCAGCTGAGCATTCATAATCCGAATGTGGCATTGTTCTTCCCCCACATTATCACCGAGCTATGTGCGAGCGCCGGAGTCATTTTTCAGGATGACGACGAGTGGCTACCACCGACCAAGGCCCTCGATGACGCCAGCTGGTCACAGAAATTAGCAGTGCGGCAGAAGGCTTTACCGCAGTTTGGCCCCATCTGGGACGGCTACACTTTTGATCCCGTGCCACAGCAACCCCCACCACCGGCCCCGCGACCTCGCCGTCGCCTACTACAGGAGGGGATGGACGAATTCGCTGCCTTTGCAGACCATCAGCTACAGTGGCAGGCCGTGAGTCAGACGTACCAGACGGCTACTGATGCCATGCTTCGCCTATCGCTGAGTCACAGTGGTGTCGACCCAGCTCTTCTCCCACCACCCATGCCAGCGTTCCCGCCGTCGTTCCATTTTCCCTACGCCGATGCACCAGAGCCCGACGCTGGCGTCGCCCCCCCGGAGGAGCACGAGGAGGAGGATCAGTGAGAGGGTAGTCACTTCTATCTTTTTTTTTCTTTATCGCATTTCGTTTCGTTCAGTTTATTTATTTTCGTTTATTGCTATTTCTGTTGCATGTTTAGGTCATAGTCCATTCATTTTGTTGTGCCTATCTATCATTAGTCTATCGTCTGTTGCATTGGGGACAATGCTCGACTTTAGTATTGGGGGGTGGATGGGTGTTGTGTCGTTTTTGTCGTTTTGTACTGTGTTCGTATTTTTCGTTGGCATGTAGTTTAGTTGTTTTGCATATGTTTGTGTGTCAGCCGACAGTATTCGGTATAGTACTTGTTAGCCAAGGATGATTAAGAAGTGATGAGACATGCCCTGTTGATCATCTACTCGCATTTCTTTAGCACTTACTGTGGTAGAGACATGAAGTTTTATTTCGAGTATTGAACTCTCTTTACACGAATGTTAGAACTAAAAGCATGCATGATAAGATGGTGAAAATTTTAAACTAAAGTGGGGAACAAAGATGTTTGACGGTGTGAATTGAGCTTGACTATATTCTCTTCAATCAATGTATCAAAAACAAAAAAAAAAAGAGAGAAAAAGATGGAGATGTAAGGTGTGGGGGAGCCGAATAAAGGAATGAAATCCTATTCCTGGCTAAAGATAGAGATGTAAGGTGTCGAGGAGCCGAATAAGGGAATGAAATCCTATTCCCGGCTAAAAATGCAAAACACATGGATTTGAATCTGAAATGAAAAGTTCTAATATAGTCCTTTCATTGCTGCATTCCTATTCAGAAAAAAAAGAGAAAAAAAAAATTAGGAAAATAGTTGCATGCTGATGGATACCGAATGCAGAGGAATAAAGGAGAGTAATATTTACACTAACAGGCTGATTTAATTCTCTTACAATGGTTGGAAATGGATCTCTCTGTCATGTGCGCTGCTAGGACTAACAAAACACACACACACGTTCATGCTTTATTTGAAACCATGTCTAGACCTAAGGAAGTGCGAAGATTTTATGTTTGTATTGATCGACAAGGGAATATGTTGAGTTTCGCTGAGGCTAGTTGATGATTATGAGTTCACTGTCGGGTTACTTTGTGTCACGTTCCAGTTTTGTCTTGTCACCTGTTTTGCTCGAGGGCGAGCAAAAGGTTAGTATTGGGGGGTTGATAGAGGTGGATTTTACTTGTTTTTCATATCGTGTCTTGTTGCATTGTGTTGCAGTTATCACTTAAATTTCGTGCATTTTGTGTTGTTTTAGCATAATCTATGTCTTTGCGTCGCTCATGTGTTTAGTGGCGAAAATGTAGGAGATTTGCGAAGAAACTGAAAAAAGAGGAAGAAAGTCGAGAGACCTCCGCCCGGGCGCACAATTGCATCCGCTCGGGCGCGTTCAAGTTTGGAGAAAGTTTTGTTTTGCGAGAGCCATCCGCCCGGGCGGATATTTAGGTCCGCCCGGGCGCGTCAAAGAAAAGAAAAAGAAGAATTTGCGAAGACCCTGGGCCCGGGCGGAAACTTACATCCGCCCGGGCGCGCCAAAGAAAAATTAAAAGTCAAGATCTGCGAGAGTTATCCGCCCGGGCGGAAACTTACATCCGCCCGGGCGCATTCGTATTTTTGGAAAAAAATAATGGACGATTTCTTCCCTTAATTCTGAAGAGGGAAGTTATGGTAGGGGGAGGCACGAATTCAGGGATGATTCAGACTTCGTTTTTCAGCCGTCACGAGTTTGGAGAGCATTTTTGCGCTTGGATTGAAGATTTGAAGTTTTCCGGGCGTCGTTCTTCGCGTTTTTCGTTACTCCTAGTATTTATTATTTAGTTTTAACATTTGAATTTTGTTTTGTTTATTTTCAGTCATGAATTTTAGTAGCTAACTTTATTATTTGTTGGGATTAAAGGGGATCCTACCCCGAACGTTGATTTGAATTAATTTATATTTCGGTTGTGCATTATACTTGATTTTACTACTGTTTTGTCGTGTCATTAAAGCGTAGCTAACTTTAATGACGTTTTCATTTCACGAGTGAGTTCGAGAGAATAACGAGTGATAGGATCGAGTAGTATAATCCGCGGATCTACAATTTACATAGATGTATGAAATTGGATACGTGCCGATAGTCATAGTCCTTAGGGTCGAAAACTAGGGGATTTCATAGGTCGAAATGCGATTTGCTCTTGATAAATAATTAAAGATATTTAATTACTTCATTGAGTAGAATTAGTTTGGCATAGCTCGAGAGAGTGTGTTCAATAGATTAGGAAATACTGTCGGAAGCGTAGATCACGATCGAACGAATTAATTAATTAACGAGGGATAGGTGAACCGAGATTCCCAACAAATCCATTTTTCATTGAATTTTGCTCAACCATTTTAGACATTATATCTCATTACTTGATTTTGAATCTTTTTATTTGCATTCTTATTTGATTTTAGTAGTAATAAAACAATCAAATCACTTTTTGTTGCTAAATGTTCAATAACTGAAAATAATAATTGTTAAACACAGTCTTCATTGGAACGATACTCGTACTCTTGTACACTATATTATTACTTGACATCGTGCACTTGCAATTAATTTTTGAGCATACAAAATCATATTTTATTGGGGATTTCACTGTGCAAGTTTTGCTCGATCACATAACAATGTCTGGAACCTAGTTCCAAGACCAGTTTCAAAAGCTGTTATAGGTACAAAATGGGTTTTCAGGAACAAACTGAACGAAGATGGTTCAGTTGTGCGCAACAAAGCAAGGCTAGTAGCACAAGGTTATAGGCAAGAAGAAGGAATTGACTACGATGAGACATATGCACCAGTTGCAAGACTGGAGGCAATCAGAATATTACTTGCCTATGCTTCATTCAAAAACTTCAAAGTCTACCAGATGGATGTAAAGAGTGCATTTCTGAATGGCCAGTTGCAGGAAGAAGTCTATGTTGAACAACCTCCAGGTTTTATCAATCATCACCTTCCTGATCATGTCTACCATTTGAACAAAACCTTATATGGTCTTAAACAATCTCCAAGAGCTTGGTATGACACTCTTTCAAAATTTCTAACTGATCACAATTTTTCTGTTGGATCAGTTGACAAGACTTTGTTCAAATTCTCCAAGAATTATCATATTCTACTCGTTCAAATTTATGTTGATGACATCATTTTTGGGTCAACTAACCCCAAATTATGCGAGAAATTTGCTAAGTTGAAGCAGGAGAAATTTGAAATGAGCATGATGGGTGAACTAACATTCTTTCTTGGATTACAAGTGAAGCAACTGGAGTCGGGTACTTTCATTAGTCAAACTAAATACAAAAGGAATTACTGAAGAAGTTTGGCATGAAATCATGTTCAGCTGCAAATACTCCCATGAGTTCATCAGTAAACTGGACATAGATCAAGGGGGAATATGATACGAATCTGACCGAGCATGGTGTGCAAATGATTGGAAAGAGATTTAGAGAGCATCGTTGTTTCGGACCTTCAAGCTCAATAATGATGAGTCAAGCATATCCAAGAACGTGGTGGAGTTCAACAAAGAATATAATGAAGGAGTACCGAACAATCAAGCATATGAGTGAAAAATGGCCCGAGAGAAGCAGTGCAGCAGCACGCGCTAGCGCAGATGTGCAGAAGCAGCAGCATGCGCTAGCGCAGAGGAGTAGACCTGTTCACGCGGCCGCGCCAGAAGCAGCGCGCACGGCCACGCCAGAAGCGGCGCATGCGCGCGTGGCCTCGCCAGAAGTGGCGCCCCCACGCGCCGGGTGCTGCAGAAGTGCAGTAACTCGCGCGCCATCGCGCGAGAAGTCTCGCCACCGCGCGCCCTGCCGTTTCAAACTTGCTAGACAACTTTATTTAATGTTTCTACATTACCTTTTATGGTTTTTGTTGATTATTTAAGCCATGTAATAGACCATAAACGAGATAATTCAGTTATTGAAACATTTCTTGAGTTTATTCTCAATATTCAAGGCATTTGATTGCTTTGGTTCTTATCAAAATCAAACTTATCAAAGATTGCATCTTTGTGGCGTTTGTCGATTGTTCTTGCACGGATTGTCATAGGCTTCGTTCTTTGAAGGTTCGTTCTTGATTCAATTGTTTTATCGTTGATATTTGTTGCTAAGATGTAACATCTTAGAGGTGAATATCACAAATCGTTACTTGTTTCAAAAGATCGGGACAACCCAATCGATCCTTGTTTGTTATTGAGTTGAGGGTGCGGTTCTGATAATCGTGTTTGCTTCTCATTAGTACGGGGATTCGCATCATTTGGTATCAGAGCTTCTGGTTCTGTTTGATTCAAGTAAGTTATCGTTGTTATTTTCAGATCTGTTCAAAAATTCGTTCTGGTATCAGATCTGTGTTATCTTTTGTTTCTATTTTCATATCTATCAAAAACAAAAACAAAATTTCGTTCTTTTTTCAAATCTATGTTATCCTTTCTTTTCTGTTGTTAGATCTGTGTATCCTTTGTTCTGTTTTAAGATCTGCGTTATTTCTATCATCCTTCGTCGTTCGTAACCTGGAATTCTCGAAAAATTTGTTCATCTTTATCTCTTGAATTTTCAAGTAATAAGGGAATAAAAAAAATACACATCTATATATATTTCTTCGTATTTCTTGGATTTGTGCAGTCCAAGTGAGACAGTTGCAAGTGTTCACAAGTTGAATCTTGTTAGTTTGATAAAAAAAAAATATAAAGATTGATCCCATCTTTGAAAGAACTATCATATTCGAGTGAAAACACTTGAGTGCGAGCGTTATTTCTTTGGAGTGACCGGTGAGTATTTGAAGTGAAAAACAATAGATAGAGAGGAGAGGAGCGAATTTTCTTTGGAGTGACCGTGAGAATTTGGGTGAGGAATATTTTTATTTCTACTAACATTTCTTGCAGGTACAATGTTTGAAAGAAAATTGGAGGAGGGAGGAGATGACACGAACCAAGGACTTTCTAAGGTCCAAATGGAGGCATTGTTCGATCATTTTAGTAGGATAATGAGGACCCAAATGGAGCCTTTATGTGAGAGGTTTGATAGGCTTGAGGGTAGTGCTAGTGGGAGTAGGTTAAATCTAAAAATGCGGGTAGATGCGAATATGAGGATAGAATATGGGAGAAGGAGTTTAAGCCTCTACGTGAGAGGTATAGGCAGAGTGAAGGAGAGGAAAAGTATGATAGGCAAGATGATGAGAATAGACGAGTTAGTAGATTTTGTGGGGATAGAGCTTTGCACGTGAATCATGGTGATGATAGGCGATGTGAGGAAAATAGAAGAGTAGGCCGAAGAGGTGAACGTGATGTGCACAGGGAGTCTTTGACATCCACTTGGAGGACGAGCTTGGAAGAGAAAATCAGTGCTAGACCAAAGAAAGAGTCGAGACATGAAACTAGCAAATATGTTTATCAAGGTACATTTAAAAACTCAAATATTAGTACTTATGATATTCAATGTATTTGGTGTCTAGAGTTTGGACATGATATTAGCCAATGTACGAATGAGGAGGTGAATGTACTGGATTCTAGAGTTGAATGTGAATCTAAGGATGCAGTCGAATGTGGAGTTGAAGTGAGCATTGATGTTGAACCTAAAGTGGAGGTTGAGAGAATTAAAGAGGTTGGTATTCCATTGATTTATGACTTGAGCATAGAATGTTATGCTGTGGAGGGTGAATCCTTAGATAGTGGATTTGTTTCTAATGTGTGTGCTATGGAGGAGAAAGAAGAAACGTTGTTACTCAAAACATTTGAAGAAAAACATATTTCTTTTGATCAATTGAAACGAAAAGAAATTCTTGATGATCAATTGAAGTTTATTGAAATGAGAGAGAAAAAGAGGCCAAAGAAAAAGAAAACGAAAAGAAATATAATTTGAAGGCCCAAAAGAGTAAAAAACGTGAGGTTGAGACTTGTGTATTTTTGAATAAACCATTTAAAGTACCTTTGTACAAAGTGGTTTATTGTCATTGTAAT
The DNA here is from genome assembly GCF_022965805.1 of Primulina eburnea. Taxonomy (NCBI): domain Eukaryota; kingdom Viridiplantae; phylum Streptophyta; class Magnoliopsida; order Lamiales; family Gesneriaceae; genus Primulina; species Primulina eburnea. The sequence goes on from NC_133116.1 coordinate 16,114,216, forward strand.
GATATATCCGGTTCAATCCCGAGCGATGTTAATTATTCTCTGCAGGATTATTGTGATGACGTGATGAAGAAGAAAACAAATGTTGATGGTGTGAGATTGCAATGGGATGATCCATATGAAGTCAAGAGCATTCGAGATGAGGTAAGGTTAGTTGTCAATACAACAACTATGAGGTATGATTTGTTTCCTTACCGTAATTTTGTGTTGTCTTGTTTTCAAGATTTTGTAGAACGGGTTGAAAGTGTTACATTTAGTAAGCATGACTGTGATTTGATAATTTTGTCAAAGTGTCATATAATTGAAAATGGATATATATTGTGTGAATTAAATTCGAATTTTATTGATTTGGAGTGCTCAGAGAACATCAATTTGATGTGTTTTTGTCATGACAATGAATTGTATGCATTAGAATTAAATTCATGTGATGAGTTAAATGATTACATGGATATTACATCTAGCATGTTTTACTTGCATAATTCATACTTGTTTGATGATGACTTTGGATAGATGATGAGTGAATATAAGAATTTCTATGTCCATGATGAATATAATTTTAAGGAGATTAAATTGTTCATGTTATGTTCATTTTATGAATTAATCGCTAGTGAGGCGTATCGTTGTGAATTCATCATTGATAAAATGCATGAGTATATGTGTTGGTTGCATATGAAACGACATGTTGAGTGTGATTGGGGAACATGCGTTGCATACGGGAAAATGACATCTCGAGTATATTCATATGTCGTGAATCAGTTACATCTTATTCCTAGTGAGATATGGCCGAACACGTGTATGAATATCATTTGTGTGTTAACTAGGTCTAAGAAAGGGAGGAACTTAATTTTTGTTTCTACATTACTTTTTATGGTTTTTGTTGATTATTTAAGCAATGTAATAGACCATAAACGAGATAATTCAGATATTGAAACATTTCTTGAGTTTATTCTCAATATTCAAGGCATTTGATTGCTTTGGTTCTTATCAAAATCAAACTTATCAAATATTGCATCTTTGTGGCGTTTGTCGACTGTTCTTGCATGGATTGTCATAGGCTTCGTTCTTGATTCAATTGTTTTATCGTTGATATTTGTTGCAAAGATTTAATATCTTAGAGGTGAATATCACAAATCGTTACTTGTTTCAAAAGATCGGGACAACCCAATCGATCCTTGTTTGTTATTGAGTTGAGGGTGCGGTTCTGATAATCGTGTTTGCTTCTCATTCGTACGGGGATTCGCATCAGAATATCAGTTGAGACGACGCTTTACAGAGGTTTAATATGTTCATTATTGTACCTAACTGCTAGTCGTCCAGATATTGTATTTTCTGTTTTCATGTGTGCTAGATTTCAGGTAAATCCTATGCAATCACATTTTACAGCTGCCAAGCTTATTCTAAAATATCTAAAAGGCACAAAAAATGTTGGGTTATGGTATTCTAAAGATTCATCTTTCAATTTAGTTGGATATTCAGATGCAGATTATGCAGGATGTAAGCTTGATCGTAAAAGTACAAGTGGATCACGTCAGTTTCTAGGAGACAGATTGATCTCTTGGTTCAGCAAGAAGCAAACATCCATAGCAGCTTACACAACTGAGGCAGAATATCTTGCTGCTGGAAGCTGCTGTGCTCAACTGCTCTGGCTTCCGCAACAGCTGAGAGATTATGGAATTGACGCAAAATAATCACCCATATTTTGTGACAATACAAGCATGATTGCTATTACCTACAATCCAGTTCTTCACTCCAGGACCAAGCACATAGATGTCAGGCATCACTTCATCAGAGATCATGTCTTGAAGAAGGACATCAGACTGGAATATGTCTCAACTGATCAGCAAGCAGCTGATATCTTCACCAAACCATTGGCTGAGACTAAGTTTTCTCATTTTCGCAATATACTTGGATTAATTGATTTATCATAATTTTTATCAGTTAATTTTTATCGATTATTCCTTATCAGTAATCTTGCTTATGAATTATTTGTCAGTTGATGAAATTGAAAACAAATACAGGAAAATAAAAGACAGATAAATTTAAATGGCATTTTAATCATCTGAAGAAATCATCATGGATTACAGTGTACAATTCTTCCTGAACAAAAACTCTCCACTTGCTCATCCATTGAGTTAAATCTCAAGTGGAAGTCTTATGGAAGCTGTCAGAATCAGCAATAAGCTCTAGGATTCTCTTCTCCTTATAGAGCATCAGCTGATAATATCTGTCATACTCGAATATATTCACCGTGTGTGCCACGTGCAGGCGCTCCCGGTATTTCTCCAGTTTCTCCACCAGGACGGGAGTGGTAGCCATCTCTTTCTCCCAAAGTAACTGGAGTTCTTGTAAATCCTCCCAGTAGCGAAGGGTTTGATGAAAGACTTCATCTTCTATTGTCTCTTTCCTTTTCTCCAGTGCAGTTCGCATAAATTCTTCAGCCATATCCGGAGCTTTTGAACTGCTTGCATCTGCCATTTTAGCTGTTGAATTTCTTTTTGCTGATATATTTGCAACTAACTGTTCTACTCTTATTTATAGACCAGGACAAGGAAGATGAAAGGGCAATGTCATTACAGCAGAAGATTATACTACTAAGCATCAGAATAATTTTAATTAATCTTTCTTATATTCTCGTAATTTTTATATGCATCTATTAAGGGGGAATATTGGTTTAAGAGGTTAACTGAGAAGACAAATGTTAGTCAACACTCAACTGAAAAGACACAGTCTTACAACTGATCGTTCAGTTGGGAAATTCACTAATCTTCTCATATAAGTTAACTAATTAACCATATTATATTCCAAATCAAGTGACGTGACTGACTGCTATCTCATGATGAATCTTATCTTAAAACGTGGACGCATTTGAACCACTTAAATTGTACACACGCTTACAGCACACATACACATGTTTCCATTCAAAATTTTCAAATGGACTAACACGTGTCCAGAATTTGAAGAGTCACGTACATAAGGACCATTCCCCGCTTAATTTCAGTTTCTTCTTACGCGTGCATCAATTTTCAAGAGAAAATTCATACACTCCGAGCTTGTGTCTTGTGAAATTACAGGTTTTCTTAATCTCAGAAATGGAAAATCAAATTCCGGCACACTTATTGAACGCTATGGCCATCAATTTTGAGTCGTCCTTATCAATCGGAGAAGCCGATTTGAAGAATGTCTTTCTGAAGCTTGAATCAGCAGGATTGAAGACTTTCTTAGGGCAATTATCATAAGAGATCTATCTGAAGGAACTTCAAGATTTCTACTCAACTGGATTTATCAACTCTGATGGAAGAATCATCTCTACTGTCAACAATCACCTGTTAACCATCTCTGAAGATTCTCTTGGAGAATTATTTTTGTTGCCTTCTGATGGGTTAGCACAACTTGCTGATGTCAAAGCATCTGATGTCGAAGAGATGCAAACCTTACTTTCTGCTGATGGACGGAAAATCAAAGTTTCCGATCCAAAGAAGGAACTGAAGCATGAGGTTCAGTTACTGGCCGACATTGTAGCCAAGGGGCTATTGGCAAAGGCAGGATCCTTTGCTGCTTTAACTTTGGAGAAATTTCAAGCCATTACTGTCATCATGGCTGGACGAAGACTCAACTGGAAGCACCTTCTTTTCAACATCTTGAAAAATATGTTCTCTTCCACCAAGCAGTCAAAAGGTTTTGCAATACAGCTGAGCTATTTGATGAAAGTCAAAGGTTAGTGACTGATGATTCAGAAAGATTGTATAAATTCAAAGTTTCAATGCCAAGAATATTTTGCCACCAAAAACGATGTTTGAAATCTCTCTTGAAAAATTTATTAAGATCATAACAGATATTGGGACACAGCAGGCTGCTCCTAAATCAGTTAAGATTGCCAAGACTCTAGCACAGAAGAAGACTTCAAAGCGCAAACTGCTTATCAGTGATTCTGATGTAGAGAAGACCCCGTATCCTCCAATTGTCAAGAAACCACGGACACTGAAAACCAAACCTATTGCTACAGTTGAATTCATACCAACTGATAGGGTGATGAAATCAGGAGCTCAACAGCCAATCCAGGCTGTTCCATTGAAGGCAATTCCAACTGAGTCCTCAACCGAGGATCAGTTACCCTTGTTCGCCATTCAGCCAAAGAGTATAATCAATTAATCTAGTGATAAAACCAGACTTACTGGAGTGAAAGATCCACTTATTAATATTTCTCCTTACTCCCCTTTACCATTTTCCAGACCAACAGGAGTTGTGTTCAGAGAGAAGATTGATGTAACTACGTCTGGATTAACCATTCCTCATATCTTGACTGACTCCAAGGGAAAAAGTAAAATACAAGACAAATCCAGACCTTTGAATGCCATTCAAACCCACATTGATCTAATTTGGCAAGAGATCAATAAATTTCCTGAAGAAAAGCTCCAAGTTTTCGAAGAATGGGTACATTTCAGAGTTAATGTTTTTTCTAAGGACCTACACAAAAAATCTAATCTGAAAAGATTTATTGCTCTGGAAAGAGTAGTGCTGAGGATGGTCAAAGCTTCTTCAATTTGTCAAGCCTTGCAGAGGAAGAGGTATTTCTTTGATATTTCAAGAGAAAAGAAGTTGCAGCAGATTGTTACTGAGCTTCGGCAAAATTTCAATCCCACAAGTCCAACTGCATTAAATGATAAAGCAGTGTATGCACAACTGGAAACAGATTTGATTGGACTTCAAGCAGAAATTAAACAGTGGGAAATGGATCAAGAACTGATCATCTCAGCATTTTCTCAAGAAATTGTAACTGAAGAACTAGCTGAACAATCAACTGGAAAGCCTGATAAGGACACTACTGCTACCCTTTCTCAGAAAGCAGATGTCTCCTCATCTTCAATTGCTCCACCTTCATCCTCGTCATCACCTCCTATTGATGATCCCAAGATGTATTCAGAAGCTGAATTGACACTAGCTAATATTGATGAAATGATTCAATGAGTAGTTCAAGAAGCTTCCACTGATGAACCTCTGTCAGTTGATCACTCCGCTGATCCAGCAGTTGAAGAGAATACGATCTTAACTGAAGAGCCAATTAAAGCTGTCATTACTGAACCAAATGATCAAGCTTTAATGTCAGTTCAATCACCAGATCACCAAACTACTGAGAATCTGGAGGCTTTATTAACTACTTCTGAAAATTCTCCAACTGTTGTGACAGCACAAATCTCAGTTGATCATCAGGCTAAAGCATCAGTTCATGACCCTCTAGTTGAAGACCCTGCGATCCCTCACATTCAGCAGGAAAGCTCAATTGCTGATCAACATCGATCTTCACCTCAACTGGTCCAAGCGGAAGTAACTGAAACTGATGTTCCAGCATCGAATATTGCTGAAACAATAATATCTGAATGAACCATGGTGGTTATTGATCGACTCTCTCAGGAAACTAGAGCGTCGGATAAGCCCAATCCTCTTTCCGCCAAAGATCTTGATTTTGTTCTTGAAGAGATTCAGGACATTCAGCATAACATACACAGAGTGATTAATGATTTGTACAAAATTCAGCATACTCAACTAGAACATTCTGAAGCATTCAACTCAGAGAAACTGACAGCTATTCAAGAAGCCTTAACCTCTCTTTCTCAGTCAGTGGACGCAATTCAAAAGAACAAAGGTTTGGCTCAGAGTCTCTCCATCACTCAAGACGTCATCAGCAAACGAGTTGAAAATCTGGAGACGCTTGTAACAATAAAAATAGACTCGTTGCAAACCACTATGCTCTCTAACGTTTCTAATATATCCACTTTTGTCAATATCTTATCAACCGATGTTCGGCAATTATCTCTTAAGATAGGTTTATTTGACAAAAAGGGGGAAGAGATTAAAGAGCTGCTAGATCGACAAAAGAAGAGCATTCTTTAAGTCATTGTTTGTTACTCAATTCTATATCAAAACTTTTATGTTATCTATGATGAGTTCAGTTGTTCAGTTATTTTGTGCTTAGTTTTGTAAAACACCTTAAAGGGGGCACCTGTTGGAAACAAAATTACGGCGTTTGACAAATAACCAACTGATAATGCAAACCAACTGTATCTAGTAAAATGAACTCAGAAATTGAATATAGTATACTGATCTACGCAACTGAAATGCACCTTAGTTATTCTCCTCACCAGCTAATTACTCAGCAGCTGATTAATTCAGCTGAACACGTCATTATCAACCGACGGATAGTACCACTACAGTCTGCAACTATAAATGGGACGACGCATTTCAGAGGTCACAGAGTACGGTTGTCAGAAGAATAAAAACGTGGCATATCAACAGATATAATATTCAAACAGCAGTTAATGTTACTGTTGAAATGGATGCTTATAAATAGTTGAAGAGAGCAGCTGAGAATCAACTCAACCAACAACATAATTCGAATCTCTTTGAAGCTTGATGTTACGCTGAAAAATTCTTTACTTGCATTCAATTATCAAAAGCTCTCGCTTACTTATTCTATCAGTAACATTTAGGCTATACATTTGAGCTTACTAGCACCTTGCAATATCTGCTAATTCTTTAAGTTGTGCTAAGTTCAGTCAAGGACTATAAAAGCGTTTGTAACTAAGAATTTCAGTCTTGGCAGTGTTAAGTCTAAACTAAAGTGGGTCAATACAAGTCTTGTATTTGATCAAAGTCTTTTAGTTGATATCCTATCTACGTGATAGAAGGAGTGACGTAGGAGTTATTCAAGTCTCCGAACATCCAGAAACAATTGTGTTCTTTTACTTCAGTTATTATATTTCAGTTAGATATTCTATCTTTCAGTCAGTTCATATCCTGCTACTGTTTTATTCAGTTTAACTGATTGTCATTGACTGACGTGATACCTAGATTCAGTTTGTAACATAACTGAATCCAAATCTTCGAAGAGAATATAAAATTCGTAAAGTGTTTATTCAACCCCCCTTTCTAAACACATTTTCTCGTATGGAGCCATACCTGTCGATGCCTGATAACTGTTGTTGTATGCAAGCTCCACAAGAGGTAACCTCGGCTCCCAGCCATCCTGGAAGTCTATAACGAAAGCTAAGAGTAGGTCCTTTAGAATCTGAATCACCCTATCTAACTGACCGTCTGTTTGAGGTTGAAAAGCAATCCTGAACAGTAGCTTCGTACCCAACGCTTGATGGAGACTCTTCCAAAGTGCAGATGTGAACCTCGGATCCCTGTCTTACACGATGGACATTGGAGTCCCATGCAGTCTAACTATCTCTCTGATGTACAGCTCTACATACTGAGTCATGGTGAAAGTCTTCCTGATCGGTAAGAAATGAGCTGATTTAGTGAGTAGATCAACAATCACCCAGATGACATTAAATCCTCCAGTAGTCCTCGGAAGCCCTGTCACAAAATCCACGGTGATATTCTTCCATTTTTACTCGGGAATAGGGAGTGGTCTCAGCTTCCATGCAGGTCTCTGATGCTCTGCCTTGACCTGCTGACAAGTCAAACACTCGGAGACGAATCGCAGAGCATCTCACATTATGCCGGCCACCAATAAAGAGTATCTAGATCCTTATACATCTTTGTACACCCTAGATGGATGGAGTACGGTTTGTTGTGGGCCTCGCTCAAGATATCTGCTCGAAGGGAATCACTGTCAGGAACCCATAGACAATCCTTATATCTGACTATGTCGTCCACAACTGTATACAGTCTTCGGCCCTTAGCCTCGTCCCTCTGTCTCCACTTCTGTAACTGCTTGTCAGAAGTCTGAATTGCTCGAATTCTGTCTCTCAAAGTCGTCTATACTGTCAGAGTAGCAAAATTCAGGGCCTCGGCCCTAGCATAAACTGCAAGCTCAAATCTCTGAATCTCGGCCTGTAGCGGTCTCTACACTGACAAATGAGCAATCACTGAATGCTTCCTCCTCAGAACGTCTCCTACCGCATTAGCCTTACCCGAATGGTAGCTAATGTTGCAATCATAATCCTTCACTGGCTCAAGCCATCTCCTCTACCTCATATTCAGCTCCTTCTATGTGAAGGAGTTCTTCATGCTCTTATGATCTCTAAAAATCCTGCACTTCTCCCCATAAAGATAGTGTCTCCAGATCTTCAAGGCAAATACCACTGCTGCTAGCTCGAGGTAATGAGTCGGATAATTCTTCTCATGGACCTTCAGCTGTCTGGACGCATAGGCTATCACTCTGTCCTGCTACATCAGAACCGCGCCGGACCCTAGCTTCGAAGCATCTGTATATACCACAAACTCTCCTTGTCCTGATGGCATAGCTAGAACTGGTGCAGTGATCAAGGCCTGCTTCAGTCTGTCAAAGCTCTCTTGGTACTCAGATCCCCAGATAAACTTTACATTCTTCTTCGTCAAGGCGGTCATAGGCACCGCAATAGAAGAGAAGCCCTAGATAAACTTCCCGTAATAGCCTTCCAATCCCAAGAAACTACGGATCTCTGTCACGCTCTGTAAGGCCCGAGAATTCGATTACCGTAATCTGAAATGATTTGGGGGATAATTGATATGTTTATAGAAGGAAAGGATCGGACTGGGAAAGACGAGAAAATGCATGAAAATGTGCGAGGAACAGTAGCCTCGCGCATATGCGCGGCACAGATGCGCGCATATGCGCGACGGGGGCAGAGAACCTCGCGCATATGCGCGACACGAATCCGTGCATGTGCGCGAGGTAACCCGACAGTTGTGAAGAATTTTGAAGGACCTCGCGCATATGCGCCGATTAAGGGCGCGCATATGCGCGAGGCGTTGTGCATGATACGCGCCGAGACATAGTTTCTCGCGCATATGCGCCGATTGAGGGCGCGCATATGCACGAGACGTGCAGCACAAAGATTTAGCCATATGGATTTAACATGCACAAAGTGTATATATATATATACATATGTTCCTTCAGAAATCAGAAACAAAAGAATCAAGAAAGGTTTTTTGAAAAAGAATGAAAAATCCGTCCGTCCGATTTTGAATCCGACTTCGGTATTGTGTTCCTATCGACGTAGGCTACAAATGGACTTAAGTTTTGCTATGTTTTGATATGTTTTGAAATTATGGTATTTTTAGAATCTGATATGATTTATATATGATGTTCTTGTCATGTTAGATATCGTATAATCGAAACCGGACTGTGGAACAGATACCATATGAAATTGTTATGATTTTTAGAGTTGAGTTCATTGAGAATTGATATCAGGATTGGTGTATTATCGAGTATGAGATGTTAGGATTGATATCTGACTAATATAGTAGTGCGGGATATATTGAAATTATGACGTTATGTTGTTGAAACGGAATTTGATTTAATTCTGATTATATCCAGTATTGATTGAATGGTGTATTGATATCGGACCCTCGATATTGTTATTATCAGATTGAGTATTGACAGGCTTGGGGTTCGAGAGTTCGACCGAGTCAGCGTATCAGAAAGAAAGGTATAAATAAATGTTGATTCGGGATTGCACAACTCGAGTTAAGTTTGACTGGAGTTTCCCTAAATCACATACTTTATTTTATTGCATTGACATTTTCAAATTATCATATTGATATGTTTTAGTCTATTGAATTATAGCAGAGCAAGAGTTTGAGTCTAGGGCAGATCAGCCTAGCTAGGGCAGAAACGCCGAGTCTTTGACAGAACCGCTAAGACTCTAGACTTACGGTGTATCGATGAGCTTAGATGTTGATCGACTTCTATTGTAGACATTCGATACAGCATGCCGAAGTCTAAATGAGATCGGGATCCCTAGATTAGAAATGAGTCCTTGATTTAGATACAGATTTGTATTGATTCATGTGGTCAGATTAGATGCATGTTTTAATGATTGTTTATGCTTTTATATATGTATTATATGATTGCATTGATACATTGTTTATACTGGTATATTTATATCTCACCGGAGTTATTCGGCTGTTGTCTTGTCTGTATGTGTGCATGACAACAGGTGGGACAGGTTCAGGGTCACAGATTTGAAGAAAGATCGAGATTAGAGTGGTGATTCCGGACTCGGATATAGATAGGTTTCATTACTTGATTGTAGTAGTTGAACCTTAGTTCTGAACTAGATGCATGTTATACAAGATTTATATTATTATACTGGTTTGTATAATAGAATGATTCCATTACCTTCCGCATTTTTTTGAAAAAAATTGCCCCTGTTTATTCTAATTGATTAAATTATTCCCAATGACGATTAAGAAGATGATTAGCGTCCGGGTCCCCACACGCTCTTAAGAACTGGCCAATCTCTAACTACCTCCACTTTGCTGGGGTTGACCTCTATGCCTTTCTGAGATACAATGTGACCCAAGAATGCTACCCTGCCAAGCCAGAACTCACACTTACTGAACTTGGCATACAGCCGTCTGTCCTCTAGAGTCTTGCAGTACTGTCCTCAAGTGCTGACTGTGGTCCTCCCTGATCTTCGAATGGATCAGGATATCATCAATGAAAACTATGACGAACTGATCCAAGTATGGATGAAACACACGATTCATGAGATCCATGAAGATCTCTAGCGCATTTGTCAGGCCGAAGGGCATCACCATAAACTCATTGTACCCGTAACACGTCTGGAAGACTGTCTTATGCCCATCAGTCTCTCTCATTTTCAGCTAATGTTAACCAGATCAAAGATCTGTCTTTGAGAACACTGATGATCCCTGTAGCTGATCAAACAAATCCTCGATCCTCGGCAATGGATACTTGTTCTTAACGGTGACTATGTTCTGCTCTCTGTAGTCAATACACAGTCGCATGCTGCTATCTTTCTTCTTCATAAAAAGAACTGGTTCGCGCCATGGAGAAAAACTAGAGCAAATGAAACCCTTATCCAACAGATACTGAATCTGATCTTTGAGCTCCTTCATCTCTGCAGGCGCTAACCGGTAGGGTGCTTTAGATATTGGAACTATGCCTGGCATAAGCTCAATCGAAAAGTCCACCTCTATGTCTGGTGGGATGCCTGAAACATTGTCAAGGAAAACACCGGAGAACTCCCTGACCACATCAACGTCCTCTAGCCTCTGCACAACTGTCTCAGACACTGACACGATGCTGGCCAAAAACACCTGGCATCCTCTCCACATAAGCTTCCTCACACAAAAGAAGGAAATGACATGCGGCATCTACTGATGTCTAGTTGCCTCGAAAACAAATGGCTTCCCACTGGGCGGTCTGATAGACACCGACCTCTGTCGAAAATATATGACACACCATGAGAAGATAGTCAGTTCATACCCAAGATGATATCAAACTCCGGTAAGGGTAGTGCTATCAAATCTTCCTGTACTGCATAATTCTGTAACCGAAGCTCCGACCTCTTCACTATCAGGGAAGTGAGCATATGATCCCTCGATGGGATCGATACTATGAACCCTAAATCCATTGCTATTTGTATGATTCTAGTCACTTGACAAAGGATTCGGATATAAACGAATGCGTAGCCCCTGAATCTAGCAACACATGCATGGCTAAACCTGCAATATATGTCCCCCCTGTGACAAAACATACAAACAAATCTAATAGTGTCGAACTTAAGGAATTTCTTAACGGCAATTAACCCAAAGTCCTCAAAAAATCACGGCATTAACCTAAACATCGTTTACCAAAAATTCGAAATTAACAGTCAAAATAACAAAAATTACGAATTAACCCCTTAAAGTTCGAGAATTGCACCCAAAAATCTTGACTTGTAGCCATCAAGTCTTCAATTTATTGTTTATTACAATGAAGCCCTAACATTCTCTGTTAAAACAATTAAATTCTTTATCCCAACCTGGTAGAACATGCATCCGAATTCCTTCTATGTTATCAATCCAAAAATAACTCCTCATACAAGCATAAAATCCATGCAATTGTACGGTAAAGTAAAATGTTAAACAAAAGGGTTGCCAGTAATCAGTGTCGAGTATGGCTCTGCATCGACCTCCTCGACATGAATCACATAGGCTCGGCTAATAGTGGGGCCCATTTTCTTTGGGCATTCTGCTGCTTTGTGGCCCTCCTGTCCACAAACGAAGCATCTGAAGGTCCCCCATAAGCACATGCCGACATGGAACTTGCTGCACTGAGAGCATGGCTGCCTGTCATCTGGCTAAGACGCCCCTGGCGCCTGAGGAAATCTCTATTTTTGGGGCCTCCTAAACTAACCATGGGGATTCTGCTACCCCTACAGTCTCGGTGGCCCTGAGAACTGTTTCTTCTGTGGCTAGGAACTGGACCGTGTCCAATGTCGCTTCTTCTACATCTCGAAGTCTATATCCCGCAGAGCCTGCTCGGCCTGAATAGCGCAGGCGGTGGCCTCGTCATAACATGCCGACCTCATCATCATGATATCCGGCGGAGGGTGGGTCTCAATCCATCCAAAAAGTGCTGCAGGTTTTGATCGGCATCTCTCGCTATCATGGGCACAAAATGAAAGTCCCTATAGAAATTGCAGATAAAATCCGCCACAGATGAGTCCCCCTGGTGGAGACTCATAAACTTTCTCGTCAGGCGGCCCCTGACGTCAGCTGGAAAGTATTTCCCATTGAACAACTCCTTGAACCTGGCCCAAGTCAGGGTAGCCAAGTCCACAGCATGAGCGGCTTCCTCCCACCAAAGGGATGCATCGTCTCTCAACATATAGATGGCGCACCTGGCCAGGTCGTCATCTCTCATCTGAAGATACTCAAAGTGGAGCTCCAGAGATCGTATCCATCCCTCTGCTAAGAATTGATCAGTAGCAACTGAACGGCTCAAAAATGTACACCTGAGGCCTAGGAGCCTGTTGTACCTGCTCTAGTAGCCTAGCCTAGCCATACCCTCTAGAACTCGGATAGCTGCATCCAAAGGGTGTGGTTGGGGTGGAGGGCCTCTGCCACCTCCTAGAATATCATCCTTTCAGTCAACGCTGGGTTCGCGTCTGGGAGGCATGATCTGGATACAGCCCAATTTATAAATGTAACTTATCATGCAATTACTAGTTTTTAAATTAGTAAACCCTTAAATCATAAAAGCAGTTAAACATATATCGTAGATCATCATAAAGCGTAAATCATGTAAACATGCAATTGATAACAGTAAATCATTTAAAACTTTTAAATCATAAAAGCTTACAGACTTGAGGTTTAAAGACTGAGCTGCAGAAGCTGGCGGCGGCACGACCCTATACAGGACTCTAGCTCTGATACCAACTGTAACGTCTACTATTTTAAAAATGCGGATTTTTTTATTAAAGCTCACTTTTTTAAAATAAGCATTTGAATAAATTGCATGCATGCAGTGCTACTGAAAATATCATTTAAAAATAATCGTAAGTACTTACCAATAAAATATCACGGAAAATAAGCGAGTAAAAATCCTCACATCCAACAGTGAAAACAACATCGTATAAAAATACTCATACTCAATATCATAAAATCGTAAATGTGCGGAAAAAATGAGGTCCTCGGGTCGTGTCGCCCAACAGGTCTGCCTACTAAGAGTTCAGCACCTCCAGTACCCTGGATTTGAAACTCACCTGCATCACACAAGCCTATGAATCTAAAGACTCAACATGCCTGTACCAGAAATAACAAATACATATACATGGCACAAAACAGTGAAAAATACCATACTAAACATACCTTTCATGAACTTTAAAAGCGTAATGTAAACATGTCATGTGAAATCGTGACGTGTCAAAACAGCTCATCGTTAATCATCATTCATCATTTCCGTTGGTGAATTCAGTTCATTAGAGGTGACTATCGTACATCATCATTTATGATGGATCTATCATACACAAAACCGCGGTACCCGCGGCTGTTGGACATCAATCACAGAATTACCTATCCATTGTGCCTAGACCTCATCATCATCATCATTTACATATATGTCTTAAGCATTTACATAAACATTGATAGCCATAACTAATTCTCATCGTTCAAAAAATCATCATTTTCATCACTTATAAAAAAATCATGCACATATGCAGTTTTCCTTGAATCCAAGCATGCAACGTATATTTTCATAAAATCTTAAAAATCATGATCACGATGCATAAACATTTAAAATATGTTAAATTTTTTCTAAGGGCGCTGCCAGGACAAAAATCTAATCCCGGGTGCAAAATGATCATTTTGCCCTTGGAACCCAAAATTTACCGTTTTACCCCTGGACCTCTAAAATTTGACCCGAAACTTAACAAACTCCTTAAAACATCCCAAAATATATTTAAAATTATTTCTTAGACGTAATCTCAAACTCGTTTCAAAACTTAACCGGTTTGTTTTAAAACTTAGATCGAAGTCCCGGTTAAAACTAGAATCGACTCGAAACTTGATGATTCTACGCAAGAACGACGAACAACGAGCGTCGGGGGAGCGCCGAAGAATTTTTCCTTGAAGAAAAACGCTTGGTCGAAAGTTTCTTAGATTCGCTGGTGAAACTGTAATGCCCAAGATTATATTACTGTAATCAAAAATCATTAATTGATAAATTGATGTGATTATAGAAGGAAAAGACCGAGAAAGCCATGAGGAAGACATGTATTATGTGAGAGGAAAGAACACTTCGCTCATATGCGCGAGCATGGTAGAAGGCCTCACGCATATGCGCGAGTATGTGAAGAGAGAAGTGCCGAGACAGTAGGTCTCGCGCATATGCGCGAAGACAGGGCGCGCATATGCGCGAGCAGTTGAAGTGTTATGCGACGAGACAGTAGGTCTCGCGCATATGCGCCATTGAGGGTCGCGCATATGCGCGAGATGTGTATTACAAAGAAGTTGGTCACTTGTCTTAGCCATGCATATATTATGTGAGGTCTCCCTTTTCTTCAGAATTACATCAAGGAAATGAGAAAAGCTCCCTAGGAATCTTCAAGTCTTCTCAGATTTTAGAATTGTGATTTGGCGAGATCCGTCCGTCAGAATTTCAATCCGAGTTTCGTACCGTGCTCCTCTCGACAAACGCTTCACATGGACGTAAGTTTTCTTATGTTTTGTTATGGTTTGAACATCTGATATTGAAGGAATCATGATATGATTAATATTATGTATTCTTGAGAATGTAATCATTATATAAAAGAAATCGGATTGAAGAACAGATACTGTATGGAATTGTTATGATTTTTCAGTTTTGATTTGATTAAGATTATACAGATTTGGTATCAGATCGTGTTTGTTATTGATTATGAGTGGTTGAGATTGGCCGTCTGTTATTTGTATTGCGGGATATATCGAGATTGCAATGTTATGCCGTTGAAACAGAATTAGATTGAGTTTTGATTATATCTGATATTACTTGGGGTATATGTTGATATTCTATTCCTCGAATATATCATGCCAGGTTGATATTGAAGATTTCAAGGACAGAGCAAAGCAAAACCGTGATAAAATAAAGGTATAAATCAATGATAACCGAGAGATACGACTCGAGTTAGATTCGACTTAAGTTTCCCAAAACCACATACTTATTTGTTATTGCTTCATTACTTTGTATTCTTTGAATGAATATGCTTATTCTATTGATTTATAGAAAAGCAGAGAATAGAAGATAGATATCAAGAAAGAGTCTTGGGCAGATGTGCCTAGTCTTTGGCTGAGGTGCCAAGACACTGGATGTTTGAGTTTTATCGATGTGCTTAGGAGTAGATTGACTCTTATTGCAGAGATTCGATATGATGTGCCAACGTCCGGGAACCGGGATCCCTAGACTAGAGAACAGTCGAGTCAGAGATTAAGAATCAATGAGTTTTATTTACAGTTTTATATCGTTTCATGTTTTCAGATTTGATACATGTTATTGATAACTGTTATATGTTTTTATATATGTTTATATGATTGCATGTATACGTTGTTTATACTGGGAATTATATTCTCATCGGAGTTATCCGACTGTTGTTGTGTTTGTATTTGTGCACGACAACAGGTGAGACAAGATCAGGGTCAAGAAGAGGATGAGAGACCAAGACTAGAGTGGAGATCCGAATTTAGAAGTAGAGTTGATTTTCAACACCTGATGTAGTTGTTGAACACTAGTATGTTATGGTTTTATGTTGTATAAGACTTGTACTATGGATCTTGATGTAGATATTGCTTTTAATCTTGTACATGATATAAGATTAATTATTATATGTTCCGCATTATGTTTTTTTTTTTAAAAACATTTAGACCCAGATTAGTTAATTGATCAAATTAATCCCAGAAACGATTCAAGAAGATGAATTAAGTTCGGGTCCCCACAGAAACCCAAGTGAAAAGAGTGGTGGAAAAAGGGGTTGTCGGCTGATGGAGATTAGGTTTAGGTTTAGTGGATGATTAGGGGTTAATTAAATAGTAAAATAAATTTTAATGGGCTAAAAATTATCATTTAAAAGCTTAAAAAGTGTTTATGAGCCCACTAAGGTTAAAAATGGGCCCATCAATCCCAAACACATCCCCGGAAAATATTTCCTTTTTGAAAATATTACCCGAACCCTCAAAAATCCTTCGTTTCGATAAAATTTACGTACCGCTGGAAAATATGCTCTAGCGGGTAAAAATACAGAACAAAGCTCATTTCTTGAAAAATACATTTAAAACATCTCATATTAATTAATAAAAATTAATCTTGTAATAAAAATAATTTTCCTGAAAATTCACCGGTCTCAGTTCCTCGTTCGAGTGCGAAATGCATCTAGAAACCCTACTGCATGAACTTTTAAAATTTCATGAAAAAAATTCTGTCATGCAATAAATATACATAAAATACATAAAAAATAATTAAACAAATAATTTAAATAAAATCCTAGATTGCATGCATTCAGGTTACGTGAATTAAAATCCTAGACCTTACAACTGAGATGAGTGGCCTCTTGGGAAGTTCTCGTGCGTCAAATTGTTGATGTTGCACCGCTTGATCTAATTGGCTAGGTGGGCCGTAAAAGAGTAACTTCATATCTTAACGGATAATACTGTCTCTGCTGGGGGACAGGGTCGGTGGTAGAGAAAGAGTGGTATTTGATATCTAAGATATATGAGATAACACCAGCATATAGACACGTACTTCCATCAACTCATGTCCCTAACAACCAGGCCTATTAGCACCCAATTATGTGCACTCTACACTGCCACAAGTATAAAGAAACATAGTTGCATGACTAACAACTATAACTTTTAGTCTAATAGTAAGCGCTTGTTCCTGACAAATATAATTTGGGTGGTTCTTAAAAAAAAATATTTTATTTTCAGCCAAAAATATTAGTGATTTTCTTGAAAACTTATAATATATTTTCTTGGTGGATTCATAGAAAATTCTTTTCTAATGTATTTTTTCAATTTCTTTAAAAATATTTAATGTATTAAAATTTAAAATAAGCATATTATGGCAGGTTGATATGATATCATTGTGTTGATGCACTATAATTTTCAAATCTCTCTATATTTCTATAGATATTTGACCATCACCATCTTTAACATCGTGCTTCTAGATAATTTATTTTAAAACCGTAATCATTAATTTTTTAGTTGTATAAAAAATTGATATTATATTTATGCAAGAATATATATAAGAAAATATAGTATTGAATATTATTTGTAGCTTTTTTATTTGATGAAATAAAATAAATAAATAACAATTTGTAATAAAATTATGATACATTCATTTGGGTTTAATTGTATTGTTCTGTATTAATTAAGAGTGTGATATTAAATATTAATAAAATTTGGATGGTTCTTAAAAAATATTTTCTTTTCAACCAACAATATTAGTGATTTTCTTGAAACTTATAATATGTTGTCTTGGTGGATTCACAGAAAAAAAAATCTACTGAATTTATAATTTTTAAAATAATTAATGTATTGAAGTTAAAATAAACGTATTAGTGCTGGTAGATATGATATTATGTTTATGCACAATAATGTTCAAATTTCTATATTTTTATGTGGATATTTGACCATCACCATCTTCAATATCATTCAAATTATAAAATCCATAGAATTCCATGAAAAGATTTTATTGTAGTTAAAATTTTGCAAAACATCTTCAAGGTTTCATAGAATTCTGATACTCATGAGAAATTTAGAGCCCGATTCCAGCAAATGTCACTAGTCCATACGCAGGTTTTGAAATTATCCTGAGCCTGAAATCACGAATAATACAGTTAGAAAGGGGACAGGAGGGTGTCCCAGCGTAGCCCCTCCGACGCTCAAGTCAGAGATTGAGGATATAAGGGGGAGCAGTTGAAAAATTATATATTGAGTGAATGAACTAAACACTCAAAACTTGTATTTATAGGAAAATACATGGGCCCATCATGGGCTTGCCTTCCATTGGGGCTAAGGATGGGACAGAGGTAGTGGGCCCATCCACGGGGTATCATCAGTCTCCTCCTCCCGAGTCGAACTTAGCCGTAGGTTCGAAGTTCGATTAATTGTGTTGTCCTCGGGTTACAACATGTGAGTTGTGCATTCTCTCCATGCCGCTCATTAGTCGCCACAAGTTTGTAAACAAATTAAATCACCTTCTCATTTCGAAGGGTCATATCTGTGTTGGGCTCCATCAGCTCCCTACTTTATTCTTCTCTCCATACACAATAATTCAACCTAGCTTTAGACCTCTTCCTTGTAACACCCACGCTTAGCACCCTAGCCATTCAATGCCCTTTACATTGGCTGTGCACGCCTGCCCTCTAGCGTGCGCTCTCGCCCATCCTCATCTCTCTTGCCAGCGTCAGCCATCGCTCTAGCCTTGTGCATCCGCCCTCTCCCCACCTCGCCATCACAGCCGACTATCGTCCGCCCCAGCACCTTGCGTAACCACGCTCACCCCTGCCTCTGTTCGCCGAGCGCGGCCCACCCTTGCTTCTCCTTGCCTAGATTTTTTCACCAAGCGCCGCCTCTCGCAACTCACCCAACCTTCGCCCTCACCGCGCGCCCTCTCGCCCAACGCGTTCCTCATCATCCTGCAAGCTCACCCAACTTGCCGCCCATGCACCGTCACGCTCTCGCCCTCCTGTAAGCTCGCACCTAGTTCCTGCCTCGTCCTCCCGCAAGCTAGCCAAACTTGCCGCCCGCTCGCCCAGCTCCCGCCTTGCCCTCCCGCAAGCTCTTCCAACTCGCTGCGCACCCGTGCACTCTTGCCCTCTCGTAAGCTCGCCCCCAGCGCCTGTCTAGCCCTCATGCTGCTTCTCCGAGTGCATGCTCGCCCTGCCTCGCACACCCAGCCCGCACTCTCGCCTAGCACAGCGCCTCGCACTCTCCCTTCACCTGCAGCCCTTGGTTCCTAAATAGCTTTTGGGGGCGTTGCAAACATCGTTTGTTAAACAGTCCGTAATGTCGATCCCCGTAATTTTCGCAGCGGCAAACATCGTTCGTTATTGACAAACCAAATAAATTTTTCTAACACAGTATGCCCTTGTCACCCCCATCTTCAAGCTCATCTACTAAGATTTTGAAGGAAAATAATTTCACTTCCCGCGCCCTTGACTTTTCTACTAAAATAGTCCTTAGTAGGAAAAATAAAACTTCAACCTCCTTACCCCCTAACTCCTCTGCTAGGCGATGCTTTAACAGGAAAATAAAACACTCACCTCATCATCTCATAACTCCTCATCTAGGCCGGGCCTTAGCTGGAAAAATCAAACTTCAACCTCCTCACCCCCTATCTCCTCTGCTAGGCGATGCCTTAGTAAGAAAATAAAACACTCACCTCATCATATTGTAACTCCTCTGCTATGCTGGGCCTTAGCAGAAAAAATCAAACTTCAACCTCATCACTCCCTAACTTCTCTGCTAGGCGATGCCTTAGCAGGAAAATAAAATTCTCACCTCATCATCTCATAACTCCCCTGCTAAGCCAGGCTTTAGCGGGAAAAATCAAAATTCAACCTCCTCACCCTGCAACTCCTCTGCTAGACGATGCCTCAGCAGGAAAATAAAATTTAATTCCCAACTCATCCCAGTCTCCTCTGCTAGGCGATGCCTTAGCAGGAAAATAAAGGTTTCACCTCCTCACCTCTGACTCCTCTACTAGGCTTAGTCCAAGTAGGTAAAGTTTAATTTTTCTCCTCTCCAACTCTTATATTCTACTACGCTCAGTCCAAGTAGGTAAATTTAAATTTTCTCCTCTACTTTGCTCCTCTACTAGGTGACATCTCAGTAGGAAAAATTTAAAAAAATTTCTACTTCACTCTCCTCCTCTATTAGGCGATGCCTTAGTAAGAAAATTTAATTTTTCTCCGTCTCAACTCTGGTCCTCAACTAGGCGATGCCTTAGTAGGAAAATAAAATTTTTCTCCCCAACTTTGCTCCTTTACTGAGGCATCAGGAAAATTTAAAGATGTCTTTACTCCACTCTGCTCCTCTACTAGGCGATGCCTTAGTAGGAAAATAATATTTTTCTCCTCGACTCTGCTCCTCTACTAGGCGATGCCTTAATAGGAAAATAAATTTTTTTTCCCTCCACTTTGCTCCTCTACTAGGCAATGCCTTAGTAGGAAAATTTGATTTTTTATGCTTCACTCTGCTCCTCTACTCCTCTGCTAGGCGATGATTTAGTATGAAAATTTGATTTTTATGTTCCTCTACTCATCTGCTAGGTGATGCCTTAACAGAAAAATAAAAATTCTCTACCCTCACCCTCTAACTCCTCTGTTAGGCGATGTCTTAACATGAAAATAAAAGTCTCCACCTTCACCCTCTAACTCCTCTGCTAAGCGATGCCTTAGCTGTAAAAATTTAAACCATATCATCCTCATAATACAACAACATCCACGAACTTAATGTAAGAACTTGGCTTTATTAAATAACAACCGATTACACAGGAATAACTCAAAAGACGAAATTTATGAATGATAAAGTCAAGAGTAATATTGCCTAAGGTGGTATGCGTAATAGGGCCTCTTCAAAGCCTTGCCTTGTGCATCCTCCAAGTAGTATGCTCCAGAATTAAGCTTCTTGATCGCTCTGAAAACACCCTCTCACTTTGGGACCAACTTTCACCTCCGCTCTTCTTGTACCTTTAACAGGACCTAGTCACCCACTTCTTCCTTTCCTAGTCATGTTAACCTCCACACATGCACTTTTTCCCTCCTCCCTCACTATCCCTTCATAACATCGACGCGCGAATTTTTGGACCCCGCACAAGACTCCAAATCCTTTTACCACAGGAAACTTAAGCTTCTAATGATAAGTGGAAGCTACGGCTCTAAAATCCTTCAGGGCTGGCCGTCCTAAAATTCTATTATACGCTGACGGGGTATCCACCACGGTGAAGGCTATCATTTTTGTTACCCGCCGATGATCAGTCCCCAAGGATATGGGAAGTATAATCTGTCCCAAAAGCGAGATGGCGTGTCCTGCAACCCATACACCGGGGTGGAAACCGTCTCAAACTCAACTCCTTTTACCTTCATTTGATCCAACGTGCTCTTGAACAAGATGTTTACGGAGCTTCCATATCAATAAATATCATCGCCACATCATAATTGGCTATGGTGGCCTTCACCACCAAGGCATCGTTATGTGGAGTCACAACACCTCAGAGGTCTTCCGGCCCAAAGCTGATGACGGGGTCTTGAGATAAGTCTGCGCTCATAGATATCTCAAAGTTCTCCAACCTTCTCCCATGTTTCTTCCGACCTCGCCCAGAGTCTCCATCAGTAGCACCCCCCGAGATCATATGAATCATACCTCTCGTAGGATGGTTATCCTCATTCATTCCCCTCATCGGTTCGACGAGCTCCTAAGGGACATCTTGACCTCGACCTTCCACTCTCTACTCCTCGACCTTCTGATTTATCCATGGATGGCCTTGACCTTGCCTAGGGGACGAGCGAAACCTCTGTCGAATCCCTGATGAGGATCTTTCCCGTCTGTCACGCGAAGGCAATCTAGCACTACTCTCAACCCTTTGCGACTTCTCTTACCTCCTCTCGTGCTCCCTCACCTCCATCACCTTGTCACGACCCCTATCCAGAGGAACATGGGATGAGAATCGTCCTCCGCTCCTAGCTTTATCCCCATCCCTCTCCCCTGCACCTCTATTCCGACCTCCTCTTTCCGCTCCCTCAACTCTACTTCCCCCAGGCCGCTGCTCCATCCTCATATGCCGCTGGGCATCTTCTAGATTTACGTACTTTTCCGCCCAAGCTAACAGATCATCATAGATCGACGAAGGCTTCTTGACCAGCGATTTGAAAAAATCTCCTCCCCTCAATCCTTGTTTGAAGGCACTTATCATGATGTCAGGGGTAGCCGCTGGTATTTTCAGCGCTGCACTGTTGAAACGTTGTACAAATTCTCGCAAAGTTTCACCCTCTTGTTGTTTCATCACGAACATGCTCAAATATTTTTTCTGGTGCCTCTTGCTGCTAGCGAATCGGTGCAAGAAAGACGTAGAAAAATCCTCAAAAGACTGTATGGAATTAGACTACGAGGTATTAAACCATTGTTTGGCTGATCTCACCAGGGTGCTCAGTAACACCCTGCACCTGACCTCATCTGAATATTGATGTAACAAGGCCGCATTCTCAAATCCCCCCAAGTGCTCCTCAGGGTCAGTAGGTCCGTCGCAATCTCCCACATTCGACTGTCGAAAATTTGGAAGAAGCCCTTCTTCTAAAATGACGTATGAAAAAGGACTACCTCTCTTAGGTGTCGGCGCTCTGCTTTCCAACTGCTGCCTCAATATTCTCCTCACTTGGGAGGGGCTGTGTCTCTTCAACCTTGCTCTGATGGCCCTCAGCATTTTCTTCTCGCTCTTGACTAGTGGCATGTTTTTCAGAAAACATAGACTCTTGGTTCTTTCTCATGGCCTCGTCTAATGTCTGGGTAATGAAACGACCCAATTGTTCCAGGGTTAAGTTTCCCACGTTCTCATTGGGAGGGGGTTACTCGGCCTCGATCTCATGACGAGGTTGTTCGGATCTTGTCTCCTGACGAGGTTGTTCCCGCCTCGTCTCAAGACGTGGTTGTTCCTGCCTCGTCTCAAGACCTGGTTGTTCCTGTCTCATCTCAACATAAGATTGTTTGGGTCCCATCTGAGGACGTGACGATGCTATGTTAGTTCTTCTGCTTCCTCTCCTAGCTGCCATCTCTACGTCTCAGCTCAAATTTCCCACAGGGCGCCAAATGATACTCAAGGAAAATTTAGGGACTGATTCCAGCAAATGTCACTAGTCCAGACGCAGGTTTGGAAATTGCCCTGAACCTGAAATCAAGAATAAGACCGTTAGAAGGGGGCCAGGAGGGTGTACCGACGTAGCTCCTCCGATGCTCAAGTCAGAGACTGAGGATATAAGGGGGAGAGCAGCTAAGGGTGCTTCTGAAAAATGATAAATTGATTGAATGAACTAAACACTCAAACATGATATTTATATGGAAATACCTGGGCCAGTCATGGGCATGACTTCCATTTGGGCTAGGGATGGGCTAGGGGTAGTGGGCTCATCCATGTAGTATTAAATTCTTTTACAATGATGTGCGATTTTATAAAAATCAATAAAAATTTATAACTCCACAAAATTTTATCTATTTAAAAGATCATTAAAACTCTGGAATGAATACACCATTGGTAGTCTTTTTCACTATAGAATATAAATATACTTAAATTATCTAAAACTTTCTTGAATTCGGTAGATTGGAGTTTCATATTTTCAATTTTTTTCGTGAAAATTGTAATTTTCATAATACACATGTATTTTATTTTATCTTCTCTATGCTATCAAATTTTAGTTTGCTTACATCATTTTTTTTAAATATAATAATTTCTTTAACTTAACATTGATAATATGGCGTCGTCATGACACTAATATATGTAGTGTCACATCAACATTCTAGCGAAAAAAATTAAATTTTCAAAAATTGAAAGTTACGAAACTAAAACTAAAATTTAACCATATACAATATTATACTAGCAAAGAATCAAAAATATAGAACAAAAATTGTTTGTTTTTTCGTTTTTCCCATTGGGTGATAATATTTGTTTGATCTGAATAGAATATTAAAAATTTATATAAGCATTGTTTGATACATATTCATTATAAATAGCAACGTATTGATTTTTATTCAGACCGTATTTTGGAATCACATTGCTCTTAGTTGAAGAATCCAACATACTAAGAGCACATTTTTTAAAAGTGTTTTCCAAAAATAAAAATCAATTTTTGGTTACAAAAGCTGTTTTTAAAAGATTTTTAGAAGCTAGAATTTCTGGCTTTGTGGTTACTGCTTCTACTTTAAATTAAATTAAAAATATAATTACTTTTCAAATGAAATGTGTTATTTAAATATTTTTTCTAAGTTATAACATTTGTATCCAAAATCAATTTTTCTTTGTATATA
Organism: Primulina eburnea; assembly: GCF_022965805.1. Taxonomy (NCBI): domain Eukaryota; kingdom Viridiplantae; phylum Streptophyta; class Magnoliopsida; order Lamiales; family Gesneriaceae; genus Primulina; species Primulina eburnea. The sequence continues at coordinate 16,138,480 of NC_133116.1, forward strand.
TGGGAAATCTAGCTAATGGGTTAAATGCATTGTATCATGTAAGATATATTTGGGAATTTTCTTGTCATATACTATTTTCAGTTTTCTTGATCAATCCGTAATTGTGAAAGCACAATTCATGTGTTTTGATAGACCTAAATTAATTGTGGCGATGAAAATAAAAACTAGCAGCATTCGTTAAGAACATTAGACAATATGAAAAGCACTGTGTCAAAAACAGAAGCAGTAGAACGGATAGAATATCATAAAAAGAAGAAGATGTTTTCTAACAGAACTAATCTTAAATGTTACCGTTAAGGGTCATCTAGTACTAGTATTAATTGTAGCATTAATTACTGTATCGAAGTCATTTAATTCGCTTTACCGATTTTAGTATAAAACAGGATTGATTGTTTTATAGCTTTTCTGCAGAAACCTATTTCGGTAATAAAGCTGATTCTATCAGAAGTCAGAAGACATTTTCTGATTATAGACGTTGAACTCAGTCACCTATATATATGGAACAAACCCATATAGAAGAAGGTGCTGAATCTTTCTCAAGAATCAATTGTATTTGACAAAACAAGGAAACCACGAATCTTTGATATCTTCAAGTTCAACATAAAGAAAGTATCACACGCTTCATAGCAGATATCTGATCAATTGAAATCATTTTGTGCTACTGTTTATTACACTCTTCATAATTATTCACAATACTAATATTTTATCAAGAAGAGTTTGTAATCTGAAAAGAGTCTTTTCAGAACTTTGTTGTATCGTATTTTCACTATGTTGAGTAACTAAGAGTTTCAGTAGGCAAAGGGTAAGCCCGGCTGAAGTGGGTGTGTACAAGAGTTGTACTGTAAAATCCAAAGTCTTTTAGTGATACCTTCTGGAAACAGAAGAAGGAGAGACATAGAAGACTTTATCTTCGAACTTCCATAAACAATTGTTGTCTACTGATATTACTATTTTCATTCACTCCATCGGATTGTTTCCACACTTAATATTGTAATCTATTGGAAGTATTCACGACAAGATCAGCTACTATCTGTAACAGGATTCTAGCACCTTCTTTATCTGAGAAAGGAAAGAAGAAATTGGAGAAGAGTTCATTCACCCCTCTCTAAACTCTTCCTCGATCCCCACCAATTGGTATCAGAGCAGGTTATTCTTGTCCCTGAAAATACATACAGATGGCACACTTCAGCAAGGTTCCCATGTTCTCGAAAGAAGATTTTGATGATTGGAAGATCCGTATGCAAGCTCACCTTGCAGCGCAGGATGATGACATCTGGTATGTCATCATGGACGGACCATTAAAGATCTTAAAGCCAAATACAGCTATTGCTGTTACTGAGGGTGCACCTCAAATGGTTGAAAAACCACGAAACGAATGGACTGGAGAAGATAAGAAGAAAGCCAATCTTGATAATGTCGCGAAGGACATTCTTTACAAAACTCTTGATAAGAACACATTCAGCAAAATCAAGATGTGTTCTACTGCTAAAGAAATCTGGGAAAAGCTCATTAAGATATGTGAAGGAAATGAGCAAACAAAAGAAAATGAATTCTCTGTAGCAATGCATAAGTTTGAGAATTTAAAGATGAAGGCTGGTGAAACTCTAAATGAGTTTGATGAAAGTTTTAGTAGCCTATTCAATGAGCTATCAGCTCTAGGCAAATAGCACGACAATCGAGAAATAGCGCTCAAAGTAATGAGAGCATTATCCAGAGAATGGGACGTGAAAACAATGGCTATGAGAGTCTCTAAAGATCTAAACAAGTTGGAATTACATGACTTGTTTGCTGACTTAAAAGCCTAGGAGTTCGAACTAGAAGTAAGAGGTGGAGAAGAGCCCTCAACAAATCTGCCAACCAAGGCCCTTGCTTCTACTACTGCTATTACCTCTACTACCGCTGCTGCAGTGTGGGGACCCAGACGCTAATCCAGTTCTTAATCATCGTTGGGACTAATTAATTCGATATAAAACAGGGTCTAAATTTTTTTTTAAAATACACAGTGGAAACACAATGTAATTCACACAATGTAATTAAATTCAAATTACATATTAAACATAACATACAATTATTGTATGATCTACAATAATTCAACTAGGTTCAACTACATATCAGTACTGAATCCTAAGTTACTTCTGAAGCCCGGATCTCCACGCTATCTAGTCCAGCCTCGTTCTCTTCTGACCCCACTTCTATCCCACCTGTAGCCATGCACACATACAAAACAAGACAACAGCCGGATAACTCCGGTGAGAATTATATTCCCAGTATAAACCATGTATACATGCAATCATATAAACAATATAAAAGCATAAGACAGCAAATCATATCCTATATCAAAATCATGATATGAATCAATAACAAGAATAAGTCATATTCTAAACCTGTACCCTAATCCGGAACATAATTCAGTATCAAGAATAAATTCTATTCTAAGTAGGTACCAATATCAGGAACATAATTCAACATCCATCAATACCAATCGATATAAATGTCACTCAAACACGTGACTCTATGTTTTAGAATAGACTCAATCCTAGTCTAGGGATCCCGATTTCCAGATGTGGTGTTCCTATATCGAATTCTGTAATAGAAGGAACTCTGATCCTATTACTAGATATAACCAAATATGGTGTTCCTATATCGAACTACGATATAACCAAATATGGTGTTCCTATATCGAATTCCGTAATAGAAGAAATTCCGATTCTATTTACTCGATATAACCAAATATCCAGTGTACTGACCTAACCATCATGGACTGTAGCTCTATCGCTAACATCTTATCTTGAGACATCGTGCAATGTGCCCGTGGCGATACCACCACTATCAGGCACATCTGTCACAAGATTATTCGTCTAACACCTGTCATCTATAATTCAAGAGAACAAGTATATCAATCAACTCAATGCAAATATCAATGCAATAAAGTAAAGTATGTGATTTAGGGAAACTCGAGTCAAACCTCACTCGAGTTGTGCAATCCCAACTCAACATTAATTTATACCTTTATCTTCTCGTTCAGAAGAAGAAGAAGAAGTCCCGACTCTATCTCGGTCCATTCCCAATCTGGTAATAATAATATCGAACAGATATAGTATCAATAAACAACTCAATTCAATACCTGTTCTGGTCAATATTCAAATCACAATAAAATCTGATCAATGTCAATTGAGATACAATCTAATCCATATCGGCGATATCACGATATAATCGAATTTACTACTGAATCTGATCAATATCAATCAACTGATGTTTCGATGGCATAACAATATAGTCTCGATAACCCCGTCAATCCAAACATCACAGATATATTACCAGAATTCGTAAACAGCATCAGTACAACTCATAATCTCAATAACAATACAAATCTGATATGAATTCTCAGTCAAATCAATTCCAAAAATCATAACAATTATATAAACAGTCCGTTCTTTAATCTGACTTCGATTCTATGATGTCTAACATGACAAGAACATCATATATGAATCCTATTCAATTCTGACAACAGCATAATTTCAAAACATGTCAAAACGTAGCAAAACTTACGTCCAGTTGTAGCTTACGTTGATAGGAACTCGGTATTGTACTCAGATTCAAAATCTGACGGACGGATTGAAATAAAAAGGCGTAAGGATTTTCGTGAATCTTCCTCGGCCCTTTCTTCAATTCTGAGGAAAATGGCTTGTATATACATACATATATACACGTTGCATGTAAATCAACGTGTCAACTTTTCCTCCATTTTGCTCGGCGCTCGGGCGGTAATAAATTTCCGCCCGAGCGCGAGGTATTCTGCCCTCACAATGTATCGTTGGCGCTCGGGCGGTCAAAAACTACCGCCCGGGCGCCACATCCTCTGCCCGAAAACACACCTTGTTGAGCTTTGGCGCTCGGGCGGTTACTTTCTACCGCTCGGGCACCAATTGTTCTGCCCAAAACTCGTATCATTCATATTCTTTGCCCAATCTGGTCTTGGACTGGCCGGGCTATAATCACTTCAATTAATCAATAAATCATTTCAGATTACGTAATTATACCCAAATCATTTCAGATTACGGTAATCAAATTCTCGGGCATTACATACAGTCATTTCACAATCAGTATCTGTTACCCTTACTGAAAGTACTTCTGAAAAGACTGCTGAAAAAATCAGCAATGAAGCTATGTCCTTATTTGTGAAAAATTTCTCTAGATTCATGAGAAATAATCACCGAGCCTACCAAAACCCTTATCACAACTTCAAAAAAAAATCACCATCCGGTGTTATGGCGTGCTTCAACTGTGGAAAGATTGGTCACTTTATTGCTGACTGTCCAAAGCCCAAGAAAGATGACCAGAAGAAGAAAAAGTACTAAAGGAATGACAAAAAATTCAGAAAAGACCGCAAAGCGATGATTGCTGAAGAAAGAAAATCTAAATGGGCGGATTACAGCTCTGAGTCATCTGACTCAGAAAGTCATTCTAGTGAAAGTGATGCAGAAGAGATTATATTTCTTATGGCAGATGTTGAATCAAACTCAACATCTGAAGAGGTATTCGACTTCGACTCTGACAAATTTACACGAACTGATTTAATTAAAGAATTACATGACATGGTATGGGAGTACTCAAGACTTTCTCAATCATTCGAGGAAGTTAAGATTGAAAATCAAAACTTAAGAAATCAAGTCAGTAAATTCACTAGCTTGCAAGAGAATAGCTGCGATGATTTGAAAGTGGAGATGAGTAATTTGAAAACCGAGAATGAGAAAGTAAAAGCAGATTACCAGACAATGAAATCTGAAAATCAGAAGCTGTCTGTTCTGGTAAATGCTTGGAATAAGTCTTCTATTTCATTGGAAAAGATGCAATAATTGCAGAAGCAATCTGGAGATAGAAGTGGTCTCGGATTCAGCAATGATAAAAGCACTTATGAAATCAGTACTCAGCCAGAACTTGATATCAGCAAAACAAAATACATTTGATTTGTTAAATCCAGTGTGGCATATGAACCGGAAGTACCGATTGTTCAAGTTGAAAGAAATGTAAATCAGATGAACAGAACAAAGAATTGTGGTCTTGGTTATATTGAACCTAAGGGAAGAGTTGACCAAAATTTTGGATCCAGTAGAGGATTCAACTCAGGAAGACAACCCCCTATGAAGTATAAAAACTACTAGATAAAAACCCCCTATGAAGGATAAAAACCTAACGGAAGAGTTGACCAAAGTTCTGAAAACCAAAGTTCTAGACCTGTTCAGAAGATATACAGGCTAGAAAAAAGGAATAGAAGGGAAGAACAACATTCTGAGATGCATAGAAATAATAGACCCTCTGCTGCACACACCTCTATGGATACCCGAAGTACAAAATCACCAAAAAATTGTACAAATGTGGGTTCCTAAGGGACTAATAAGGTTGGACCCAAGTAGATTGGGTACCAGATACTAAAATTTGTGTTTGCAGGAACAGGTAAAGAAAGCTAAAGTAAGCAGCTCCACATGGTATCTGGACAGTGGATGTTCCAGACACATGACTAAACAGAAAAATCTTTTTCAGAAGTAATGAGTTGTGCCGGACCAAAGATAACTTTTGGGGACAACTCAAAAGGTAAAACCGTGGGTAAGGGTAAGATTATCCTTGGTAACGTAACTATCAATGACGTACTACTGGTTGAGAATCTCTGTTATAATTTAATCAGCATTAGTCAACTGTGTGATAATGGTTATTCTGTAGTTTTTCAGAAGCACACATGCATAGTTAAAGATTCTACTGAGTGTACTGTATTAACTGGAAAGAGAGAGGGCAACACCTACTGATAGGCTCGTAATAGTTATTATTTTTATTTTCAAATTTCCCATTATTCCAACCTCCGATATGTTTAATTGATACATTTTTGTGTAATTTTATTGTAGGAGGAACTTTTACGGTCTTGGAGCAAATTTGAGTTAAAAAGACGATTTTATCACATTTGAAGTTTCCAAGATAGAGTTTTGAAAGAGAATGGCCAAACCAGAAGAGTTCCTGGAACAAGACGTGGCCACGCCTTATGACTACTCTTCGGCTGCCTAGTGAGATAAAGAATTTTCATATCAAGGAAGAATACTAGATAGAGTTTTTTCTATAAAAAACTCTATATTCTTGGAAGATAGTTTCTAACTATCTTTTAATTGTAGTGATTAGGTTATAATTTTAGATTATTAGGCTTTTATAATTTTTGGGCCCAACTTGTCTTTTGAACCTACACAACTAACGTGAAAGAGGGGAGGCGACAGATTTCATTAAATTCACAACTCTCCTCTCCAAAAAATCCGACGTGAGGCACAAGAAACAAAGGGCTCAAGGATTTTCTCTCCAACTCTCTCCACACTTTTAGGCTAAGTTTTATTTCTATTCAGGGGATGTTTCTGCTATTTTAATTTATCAATGTGAGGCTTTTGTGATTTAATTTAATTTTCGTGTTTTGTTCAAGTATTTGTTGATTTGTGATTTATTTATATGAAACTTGTTTGTTGATTAATCTCACAATTTAATTCGATATATAATTTTCTACTGCTATCCATGAATTCATTGATCCGTAATTGTCAAGAACGATTGGTACATGAGTAGCAATAGATTAGGTATGTTGTGCTATCATAGCATATTTAATCTAAATAAATCAACGAAGCTCAATCTATCAATTGCAGCTATCTCGGTTGTTAGATTTAGGATTAACTGTTTTCACAAAACGAAAATCCTATTTTTAATTAATATGGAATGCTATCGTGCCCAGTTAATTATTGATATGTTTTGACTGGATGCTGGGTTTGGTCAATTAAATTAGGAAAACACAAGGATTTTAGCGGCTATCCTTATAGTTCTAAGGTTAATTACTTGTAACTGCATGAATAAATAATATGTTAGCCAATGAACAGTGACACAATTGAATAGTGAAAATTCCCTTGAATCAGTTTGGTAATTTAATTCTCATTTAGATTTATTATTTTTTATTGCTTTCTAATTTTAGTTTTAATATTTTATTAAATTCATATCCAAAAATCCCCCCTTTTATTTGCATTTTTACTCGAAAGAAATCACCCCCCGTTCCATGTGGATTCGACCATGCTCACCATTACACTAATTTTATTTAAAGAGCACGAATTAATTTGGTGGTCAACGACAAGACACCAAATTTTTGCGGTGTTGCCGGGGAACAGTGCAAGTTTAGTTTTTTTTGAGTTTTGCTATTTTTTTATGTCTCATTCTTCTTGTACAGGTGATTGATTCATCAAGAAAAGAAAAAATTTTAGAATTTCTTGTTGTGAAATACTTCGAGATGTCTCATCAACAAGTATTCACAAGTTTTGCCCAACAAACCGAAGAGCCATTCTATGCAGCATGGAAGAGATTCAATAATTTAGTATCAACATTCAAAAATCATGATTTTTCTTAATATGTTCTTATTCGAATTTTTCTTAAAGGTTTGGATGTTGTTACACAAAGATGGGTATTTAATGGAGCACTGACAACTGGTAGTCCAGTACTTAGTCGACATGAAGATAGTGTGATATATTTGCTAAATGATATGGCCGACTTTGACTACCATCAGTATTGGGATCCTTCGCTGCAGAGTTGGAGCCACCAATACATTCCAGAAATTAGCCAATATGATTTTACAGACCAACCTTTCGAGCATCAAGAAGATGAGGGATATAATCTTGAAATAATCATAAGTCGATTGAATGATATGGTAAACAAGCGCGTGGCATTGAATGAGGAAACTGTTGAACCTCAGTCTGAAGAAGTTTTGGAAGAAATATCACAAGAAGATGAGGCACCAATGAAGTTGAGAGATGAACAAGCTCCTGAGACTATCGATTTAAGCTCGTCGATAATATTATCATATATACATCTAGGAGATCTTTGTCTTTCTCCATTGCCGATTTCAACAGATTTTGTTCTTCAAGAGCCAACGATGATACTCTCATCTCATGCCTATTATTTAAAGTCACGTTTCGTTGAGGAGACGAGCTTACATTGCATACAACAAGCCAAACTAGAGGGCATATGGAACCAAGACCCATATATGGTGTCATATGACACGTACTTTGGGCGTCAGCCGCTCTTTGAATGAGTGCTTTTGAGGGTCAAGCCGACGACTAAAAATCAAGCGTTGATTGGGAGGCAACCAAATTTTAGTTCTTGTTATTTTTTTATTTTGTTCTAGTAGAGGTTTTCGAACAAGGCGTGGCCACGCCTTGTTGAAACACCTCTACTGAATTTTTTTTTTTAAAAAAAATATTTGGCCCACTAGAAGTTTTCGCACAAGGCGTGGCCACGCCTTGTTGAAACACCTCTACTGAATTTTTAAACCAAAAAAAAAAATTATTAACCTACTTTTTTTTCCTCTCTCACAGCAGCCTCCATCGCCTCTCTCCAAATCCCCTCTCCCATCTCGCGCCACCTTCTCCAGCGTCGTCGCGACCCACCAGCCGCTCGCCACTCATCTGCTTTAACTTCCATAACCGAGCACGCTCTCACCTCTCCATCGTCGCAGTAGATGATGTTTCTTTACGATACTTAACATTTTTCAGGGGAGTTCTCTAACTTTTTCTACTATTTTATCGTTTTCGTTAAGCATCTATTTTTTGTCATTAAGGACAATGCCAAGTTTAGGTGTGGGAGTTTGTGTGAAAAGTTTGACTTGACTGTGAGATTTTTTATTTTTTTTCTTATTTAATTTTTAGGATGTTGATTTAATTTTTCTGCATTTTGGGTTAAAAAATAAATACTGACGTTGTTAGTTCCAAGCAACTAGTTCATTTGGTATCTCTTTTTTCTGAATCCTGATTGCCTCCGATGCGAGGAATATATATATATATATATATATATATAAATATATATATATATATATATATGATGTTTTCTTCACGTCAAAATATTTTGCATTCTCACTTTTGCATTATGAATAAGTTGCTTTTGATGATTGTTAGAGAGGACAAATGTGTGGGATTTAACACAATTGCTATATTTTTTTCCTTTGGTGAGCTTTGAGCCTATGAGCAATCATGATATCATGCTCCATTTTCTTTGATTGTGTGTAATCATTGCATTGTTAATTTTTCTAGAACTTCCATTGTTATACATGTCTTTGTCAACACTTTGTGGTGGATTAAGTGCATAGACAAAATGATAAGGACATTAGGTTCGAACCATTTTCTTTCGCATCATCTGAGCCGTTCTTTGAGCCTACCCTGATTCATAGACCCCTAGTGAACCAAGTTTGAGCCTCAGCCTTTTTCTTTGAATAAAAATAACCATATTACAAGCCGTGATAAATATTTTTGTTGGTTACCCCCCTTTTTTGAACCTTGAATTGGAGAATAATGTAAACTTTTCACAAATAGCATCACTCAATCCAAAATAGTGTGAATTTTTGGGATTTAGTCATCTCGAATCCTTATATTGACCGTCTACAAAAAAAAAACAAAAAAAAAATCAAAAAAAAGAAAAAAAGAAAGGGAAAGAGAAAGAAGAGAAGTAGACGAAGTGAAAAAGAAAAGAAGAGCACAAAAAAAAAACACAAAAAAAAAATGCTCTTGATTGTTATATTGGGATATAAGAGTTTTTGGATACATTTTTATTTTTTTAAGAAAATTTTGATATGGTTTCTCCAATTCCATAGCTCATTATTTCCTTTTATCCTACCTTACCCCTAGCCACATTACAACACATTTATAGCCCTTTTTGTTTGTGTATTTTAATTCATTCATTTAGTGGAAGAATGTGATATATTTGCAAGTCTATGGTCAAAATTTTCAATGTATTTGACATGAGAGTTTGTTGATATATATATCCTATACGCTAATGAGCGGAATGAGCGAATCTTGTGAGGAGTTGTTAAATCCCAAGCATGTTAATTTCTACACATTCTGATTGCAGTGATTGTTCATGATGTTATTTTGTGAGATGCTCTGAAATTAAAATATCTTGTTGCATGAAAAATGTTTTGGATAAGTAGAGGAAGCGGAAGAAGGACGAAAAATTGAGATAATGATTTGATCTATTTTATGCTTGAGGACAAGCATCGTTTAAGTGTGGGAGATTTTGATAGGCTCGTAATAGTTAGTATTTTTATTTTCATATTTCCCATTATTCCAACCTCCGATATGTTGAATTGATACATTTTTGTGTAATTTTATTGTAGGAGGAACGTTTATTGTCTTGGAGCAAATTTGAGTTAAAAAGGCGATTTTATCACATTTAAAGTTTCCAAGATAGAGTTTTGAAAGAGAATGGCCAAACCAGAAGAGGTCCTGGAACAAGGCGTGGTCACGTCTTATGACTACTCTTCGGCTGCCTAGTGAGATAAAGAATTTTCATATCAAGGAAGAATACTAGATAGAGTTTTTTCCATAAAAAACACTATATTCTTGGAAGATATTTTCTAAGTATCTTTTAATTGTAGTGATTAGGTTATAATTTTAGATTATTAGGCTTTTATAATTTTTGGGCCCAATTTGTCTTTTGAACCTACACAACTAACGTGAAAATGGGGAGGCGGCAGATTTCATTAAATTTACAACTCTCCTCTCCAAAAAATCCGACGTGAAGCACAAGAAACAAAGGGCTCAAGGATTTTCTCTCCAACTCTCTTCACACTTTTAGGCTAAGTTTTATTTCTATTCAGGGGATATTTTTACTATTTTAATTTATCAATGTGAGGCTTTTGTGATTTAATTTAATATTCGTGTTTTGTTCAAGTATTTTTTGATTTGTGATTTATTTATATGAAAGTCGTTTGTTGATTACTATAACAATTTAATTCGATATATAATTTTCTACTGCTATCCATGAATTCATTGTGTGGGGACCCGGGCTCTAACTCAATTTTTTTTGGGATTAATTGGATCTTTGTTCGAAAATGTGGGTCATAAAAAAATTTCTTTTAAACATTATAAACTAATGTATATAAATCATACACAATACATCCATACCTTTTATTTCAACAAACATAAGTACATGTCTTGTTCTCATACAATCATACTAACTAGTGTTTAATACAACTCCAATAACATGTAAAACCACTAGTAATCTTCTATGCCCGAAATCACCACGCTATCTCGATCTCTCATCTCTGTCAAGTTCTTCTGGACCCAGATCATGTTCCCCCTGTCGTTATGCACACATACTGACACAACAACAGCCGGAAACTCCGGTGAGAACAAATCCCAGTATAAAACATGTATACATGCATGTCATGCAATTTCATAATAAATCATAACACATGTTTCAGTAAATATGACACATTAGTGAATACAGATAAAATAATTCAACTCTTACTCTTTAACTCGACTCGTATCTAAATCTAGGAATCCCGGTGTGAATAAGACGTCACAGTCTGCCACCTACCCTCCCAATCGGGATGACGGTACGTCTTATTCCTAGACTTAGATCCTGTCTGTATCGAATGTCTACAATCGGAGTCAATCTTCTCCTATGCGTCTATACCACCGAACATCTAGAAGTTTGGCAAATCTGCTAACGACTCTCCTATCTTAATGCTTGAATATAAATCTATAAACAAAGCATAAGCATAACAAAATATAAACAACAATCTAGTATGTGATTTTGGGAAACTCAAATCAAATCTAATTCGAGTTGTATCTTCCCGAATTCAGATGAATTATACCTTCTTGTCGTTGGAATAAATCAAAGTCTCGAAGTCGGGATATCTACTATGTCAGTCTTAATCTGAAATGGCAATGTATAGACGTATTATATCAAAATACAACTCAAAGCAAGCCTTGTACAAATCATTATTCAGTCTCGGTACATTTGGACGGCATAACGACGTGATCTCGTGATACCGATCAATTCAAAACTCAACATATATCGACAATTCATAATCTTCGACTCATAATCAGCACAATATACTCATTATCATCTTAAAATCTTCATATCTCAACTCAATACATGTTGAAAATCATAACAATGTCATATGCTATCATTTTCTCGATCTGTTTACGTTTCTACGATGTCAATGATCTCAAGAACACATAATTACAACCATATCAGAATTTCCCCAACATGTAAACTTCCAAACATGCTGAAACTTAAATATACTTACATCCTTTCATAGCCCTTGATGAGAGGAGCACAAATATGATCTCGGATTTAAATTCGGTTGGTTGGATTCTTCAAAATCAACACTCTAAGCTTGAAGGACTTGAGGAATATTTCATGTATGCTCTCGGTGGGTTTTCTGAAATTGTTGTGCTGAAATGAAGACAACACTTGATATATGCATGGTTAAGGACACATGTTTCATTCTTTGTTCAACACGCAATACCACGGGGGCGCTCCTTCTTGACCGCGGGTGCGGTTAGCTCATGGCATCCCCTTCCAATTTTCTAGAATCATCGACCGCGGGTACGCTCAGCTATGTACCGCAGGTGCGCTCACCCTACTGTATCACATCCAAAATTTCACAATAATGACCGCAGGTGCGCCGGCTCTTGCACCGCGGGTGCGGTCTTGCTACTGTAAGTCTTCAACATTTCATGAGTCACAACCGCGGGTGCGATCTTGTTTGAGGCGCGGGTGCGGTGCCTCCTTCATGCAACACTTCATAATTTCGTTTTATCAACCTACAATTCTTGGGCATTACACATTGATCCGTAATTGTCATGAACGATTGGTACATGAGTAGCAATAGATTAGGTGTGTTGTGCTATCATAGCATATTTAATCTAAATAAATCAACGAAACTCAATCTATCAATTGCAGCTATCTCGGTTGTTAGATTTAGGATTAACTGTTTTCACAAAACGAAAATGCTATTTTTAATTAATATGGAACGCTATCGTGCCCAGTTAATTATTGATATGTTTTGACTGGATGCTGGGTTTGGTCAATTAAATTAGGATAACACAAGGATTTTAGCGGCTATCCCTATAATTCTAAGGTTAATTACTTGTAACTGCATGAATAAATAATATGTTAGCCAATGAACATTGACACAATTGAATAGGGAAAATTCCCTTGAATCAGTTTGGTAATTTAATTCTCGTTTAGATTTATTAATTTTTATTGCTTTCTAATTTTAGTTTTAATATTTTATTAAATTCATATCCAAAAATCCCACCTTTTATTTGCACTTTTACTCGAAAGAAATCACCCCCCATTTCTTGTGGATTCGACCCTGCTCACCATTACACTAATTTTATTTAAAGAACAGGAATTAATTTGGGTGTCAATGACAGGACACCGCCTACAGAGTTTCTTGGAACTTAGATCATGTACTGCTCCTACATGTTAGTTGTCTCTCTTAGTGATAAACATTGGCTCTGGCACAAGAGGTTGAATCATCTGAATTTCAAATCTATCAACAATCTCAAAAGCATAATATAGTCGAAGGTTTGCCTGACATTAATTTTGTTAAGAATCATGTTTGTTCTGCTTGTTAGCTTGGGAAACAGATAAGATCCAGCTTCAAGAACAAAGGTAGCAAATCAACTTCAAGATATTTGGAATTGCTGCATATGGAATTATTTGGTCCAATCTCTATCATGAGCTTAGGGGGAATGAAATATACCCTTATTGTTTTTGATGATTTTTCTAGAATTACTTGGGTAATATTTCTTGCTGGAAAAGATCAAACCAGTAGCCTCCTGATCAAGCTTCTGAAAAAGATTCAAAATGAAAAATCTTTTTCTATCATTAAAATCAGAAGTGATCGGGGTACTGAGTTCACTAACAAAATTCTTGAGTTGTAATTATATGAACTGTGGATTCATCATGAATATTCAGCTGTCAGAACGCCTAAACAAAACGGAGTAGCTGAGAGGAGAAACAGAACCCTTAAAGAAGCTGCTAGAACAATGATAGCAGATGCGGACATTTCTCAGCGCTTCTGGGCAGAAGCAATCAACACTGCATGTTATACGCAAAACAGAACAATGATCAACAAAAGGCATAACCAGACTACTTATGAGATATGAAAAGGGAGTAAGCCTAATATATCTTATTTTCATGTTTTCGGCTGCAAATGCTTTGTGCTCAATAATGGCAAAAACTATTTAACTATATTTGATTCAAAATCAGATGCTGGACTATTCCTTGGTTACTCTGTTGTGAGCAAAGCTTTCAGTATCTTCAATAATAGAACTCTTACTGTTGAAGAATCGGTTCATGTTGTCTTTGACGAGGACAGCAGTGCTCCTGAAATATCTAATATGTCAAATTTGAGTAGCAGGTTAGACAAAATTCACTTGGAACTGGATAGTGAATATGATGCAGAAGCTAGTATAAAAGATGTTCAAAATCCAGAACCAGACATTCCATTAGTAGAACCAGAAGTACAAATATTATACAAACCAGTACCAGCAGCTGATAATCCAGAACCTACTACTGGTTCAGAAGAGATCAATCCAAATATATCAAATCAGGAAGAAATCCCTTTAAACCCTTTTATTTGGAGAAAATCTCATCCTCCCTCTTTGATTATTGGAAATCCAGCAGCGCCTTTGAGAACCAGAAGGCAAATGAGTAATGAATATATGAATGCTGCTTTCATTTCTCAGGATGAACCAAAGAAAATTGAAGAAGCCCTTCTGGATCCTAGTTGGATTGAAGCTATGCAAGAAGAGCTGAACCAATTCAAAAGAAACGAAGTTTGATTTCTAGTACCTAGACCATCTCACCAAGCTGTCATTTGAACCCGGTGGGTATTCAGAAACAAACTAAATAAAGAAGGCACAGTGATCAGAAATAAAGCAGGACTGGTGGCTCAAGGTTTTAGAAAAGAAGAAAGAATAGACTATGATGAAACCTACGCACCAGTAGCAAGGCTCGAAGCTATCAGAATATTTTTGGCCTTTGCTGCTTTCAAAATTTCAAAGTCTATCAAATGGATGTAAACAGTGCTTTTCTAAATGGTCTACTACAAGAAGAGGTCTACGTCGAACAACCTCCAGGTTTTATTGATCATTTCTCACCTCATCATGTATTCAAATTACACAAAGCCTTGTATGGTCTAAAACAGGCAGCTAGAGCGTGGTATGATACTCTATCAAAATTTCTTGTCAATCATGATTTTACAATTGGGACAATAGACAAAAACTCTGTTCACTCTAGTCAAGAATAAACATATCCTATCAGTACTGATTTACGTTGATGATATTATTTGTGGGCCAACTAACCCCAAACTATGTGCAAAGTTTGCTAAATTGATGCAGGATCAATTAAAAATGATCAAGATGGGAGAATTAGCATTCTTCCTAGGATTACAGATCAAACAAATTGATACTAGAATTTTCATAAATCAAGCCAAGTATACTAAGGAGCTTCTGAAAAAGTTTGGTATGGAAGCATGCTCTGCTGCTTCCACTCCAATGAGCACATCTACCAAGCTTGATAAAGATGAAAGTGGAATTCCAGTAGAGGTAACTCAGTATCGTGGTCTTATTGGCTCATTGTTATATCTTACTGCCAGTAGACCAGATATTATGTTTTTTGTTTGTATTAGTGCAAGATTTCAATCTAACCCTAAACAATCTCATTATATTGCTGCTAAACATATTTTGAAGTACTTGAAAGGAACTCAAAATGTCGGCTTATGGTATCCAATGATTCATCGTTCAATCTTATTGGATATTCAGATGCTGATTATGCAGGTTGCAAATTAGACAGGAAAAGTACAAGTGGTTTCTGTCAATTCCTTGGTGATAGGCTGATCTCCTGGTTTAGTAAAAAGCAGACTTCTATAGCCACATCTACTGCAGAAGCAGAATATCTGGCTGCTGGAAGCTGCTGTTCTCAAATACTATGGATGCAACAACAATTAAAAGACTACGGAATTCAGCCCTCCGAATCACCTATCTTCTGTGACAATACCAGTGCCATTGCAATCACACAAAATCCAGTACTTCATTCCAGAACGAAGCACATATATATCAGACATCATTTCATCAGAGATCACGTACAGAAGAAGGACATTCGTCTGGAATATGTCCCTACTGAGCAACAAACAACAGATATCTTTACAAAACCTCTGCCTGAGAATAAGTTTTCTTATTTTCGAAATACACTTGGATTGATAGACTTAAATTAATTGTTTGTTATCTTCATTCCATTGATGTATTGTGATTTAGTACTCTCTTGTGATTGTTCAGTTTTAGTTCAGTTTTAGTTTGCAGACAATAAAAGCTAAGCGAAAGAGACAATCAGTAAATAGAATATAATAATTTCATTAATGATAGAAGCAGGGGCGTACATTCTTTATTTATTTTTTAACGTACGCTCTCCAGATTGACAACCAAGTGGACAGCTCTTCGGTAGAGGTACGCAGAAACTCCTCTGAAAAATCAATCTTTTTCAGAGTCCTCTGCTCCTTTAAGAGCATGAGGAGGCAGACGCCATCTTCAGAGAAGACTTCTGCGCTATCAGCACTATGAAGACGTCGATAATACTTCTCCATTGCTAACAGCTCCTTTGAGAAAGACACCAGCCCACCTTCAAAGGCAGACTGAAGCTCCTGGACCTTAGTCCAGGTAGCAAGTGCCTTTTCCAGCACCTTGTCTTCAATTGCATCCTTCCTTGCAGCTATCACTTCCTTCATGAACTCCTCGGCCAAATCAGGACTATTCTCTCTTGCCATATTCTTTCTGTTTAAAAGTGACTATATGGCTAACCTCTATGCATGTATTTATAGATGACAAACCAGGTACCAAAGATCGAGGTAATCATGAATGCAGTAGGAAATGTGAAGCGTTCTGTGTCAAGCTATCGACGGTTCAATTACCAAGAATTATCATTTAATAATTGCATTAATTTAGGGGGAACTTTATTCTGATTATACTTGATTTTATGTCAGATGCAGAAGGTGATTCGTCTTTTCGATAAAACAAGGCATTCTTTTCTTTCTTCCAGTAGAAGCTATCATAAGACGACAAATTCCCTTCTGAATTTTTTATTTTTATCATTTATCAGTTATATATTATTCAGTTGACATTGAGTTATTTGCAAAAAAAAATATATAAAGAAACATCAAGTACTTGAACTGAAATTTTATTAAGGAACCATTTCGGTACATTAAACGATGAAGAAGTTGAAAAGTCTCAAGTCAACCGAAACGTCTTATAATTTACCAGACTAAGCTTTTCTCACTCAAACTATTTTATTATTCAATGAAAGCAGCAGATAAACAAAAGATGTCAAAATATTCTTTAACCAGAAGCTTTACATTGAGTTTATCTACTACATTTGTTGATATCAGCAGCTTGAAGTACTTTTCTTGTTGCAAAGTACTTCAGCAGGAAATGATGGTCTTCTTTGAAAAGATTCCAGCAAGCTTGGGTCTTATAAGACTCTGGCAAGCTTGGGTCTTGTCAGCACTAACGTATTTGAAAAAGATGTCTTCAAACATCTGCTTACGAGAGACTGAAAATTGTCTTTGGAATTCCTCTGCTGATTCTGACTCTGGAGAAGACTCCGAGAGATCACTTGCACCTATCATGTGTATTGGTTTGATAAAAGAAATCTTAAATGAATTAGTTTGTGAACTTTCAGGCACTTATATAGAGTCTCATGAAGCTGAAGAGACGACAATTTGGTTACACGAATACCAAGAATCATCCCTCTTGTCCTCAGATATCACATATTTGCATTTATTGGTTGCATTTATCGAGGGGGAACAGTATCTTAGTCAGACTAAGATTTTCGTATATTTTTCGAAAACAGATAGAATGCATGTCCTTTTAATAAAACAAGAAGTCTACTGGTTTTATCAAAGTGCTCAATTATTTCAGTACTTTAAAAACTTCCAGTAGACGTTATCATAAAACGACAACTTCTCTTCTGATTATTTCAAAAGTAACCGCTTGGACAGCCCGTTATTTTCACTAAGATTAAAAATTTTTAAAATCATTGGTCAGTCTGACATGATCTGGATATCATTTCAAAATACTCAACTGTAAACATATTGACACTTGTCCTTGTGTTTACATTGACGGCTGTACATTCTTTTAATATATCATTTTCTTACTTTTCACCGTTACTGCTTCAAAAATTTTGCTACTCAGCTACTGATTTCTCTTAAATATTTCTTCTCTACTGCAAAATATATCTGATTCATTTCTACATAAATGGCCAGAGTATTTACTCTTAATGCCATCAAGTCAACTTTACTTCAGTTCTCAATATCAAAGATGAGAATCTTGTCAAAATATTCCAAGCCCTAAAAAAATCAGGACTCCGAAAATTCTTGGAAGCACCTGCAGCGATTTACAAAACTGCCCTTCTGGATTTCTATGCTAGGGCAACTATTCAAGAAGGAAAGATCATTCATTCTCAAGGAGACGCATCCATCTCCATTGAAGCCTGACTATTGGGATCAACCTTTTTCCTCCCATGTTCAGGTATTTCTGAACTCTCCGATATTTCTAAGCAAGAGACATCTACTGCTCTCAGCACCTTCTCAGCTTCTGGAGACGAACTGTCTCCATCTTGTTTCAAGAAGCTTCTCAAAATAGAGTATCAAGTGCTTGCTGACATTGTGGCAAAGGCCTTATTGGTCAAAGCTGGCACGTTTGATAAACCGAAAATAAGATGCACCTTCGTGATATGAGTAGTACCAATCAAATATTTTAAGCCATTTTCAACTGTACAGTCCATTACACTGAACAGTTTCGGAATCCCTCTACTTCCGGTGTAAGAACGGTTTATTCATTTCCCTCCACCTAGAAGCCTGCCAGGAGCCGCTCATTGTCCGTGCCACCTCATGGCACCAGCGATCACCCCCCGCCCTCTTCGGCCTCGGGCCTCACATGCCCACCAGCTTCCGTTTGGTTCGTCCCCGAACCACACCGTACTCGGAGAGGTCGGCTCTGATACCAACTGAAACGTCTAAAATTCGACGAATGTCCTCACTGTATCAAGACGGGTCTTTCCAGCGTGCTTATGTTCTCACTCACACGCACCCTGGGAAACTTCCCAGGAGGTCACCCATCCCAAAATTGCCCCAAGTCAAGCACGCTTAACTTTGGAGTGCTTATGTGATGAGCTACCGAAAAGAAGATGCACCTTCGTGATATGAGTAGTACCAATCAAATCTTTTAAGCTCTCTTCAACTGTACAGTCCATTACATTTAACAGTCTCGGGATCCCTCTCCTTCTGGTGTAAGAACGGTTCATTCATCTTCCCTCCACCTAGAAGCCTGCCAAGAGCCGTTCATTGTCCGTGCCACCTCATGGCACCGACGATCACCCCCCGCCCTCTTCGGCCCCGGGCCTCACACTATTTCTAAGGATCAAAGATTTCAAAAGAAGATTAAAAGAAAGAGAGTGGTTATCTCTACTGGTTCTGACAAGACAGTGTTCGAGGAGTCTGCTGCTCCCATTCAACCATCTCTGCCCACTACTCCCAGCAAAAAGAAAGCTCGAACTATTCTTCGGATCAAGAAGACAGCAGCAATCTCTGAATTAGATAGTGTTCCGATAAGGCAAGTGTTTCCAGAAGTTGTTTCTTCTACACGACTCACTGATCCTATTTAACTACCAACTGCTATCTTTGTTCCAACAACATCTACTGCTTCAAATTTCAGACCTGTGTCTGGAATTTTTATTCGTGAATCAACTACGGGGTCTTCTGCTTTTTGACCCGTATTGCCTGTCTCATCATCTGCTAAGTGGAAAGAAAAACTAACTGAAGAACCACAATCTCTTGGACCCAAGACATTTGTGACAACTGTAGTTGATCTTCACTTAGCAGAAATAGAAAGTTCTGCTAGTTACGACATAAATTTATTTGATGAATGGCGCAAAGTTCGAGTTTTTCATTCTTTCTCATACTTCCAGAAGAAAGGCTCTCTCATGCGAAAATGATGAACACTGAAAGGAAAGTTTTTAAGTTTGCCAAAACTGAAAATGTGATTGAAGCCATGCGTAGAGGAGGCTACATATTTGAACAGCTAAAATGTCAGAAGTAGAATCTGTTCTGAAAACTCTCGAATCAAATTTTGATCCTACAATTCCTACTATTGCTCAAGATAAACATGTTATTCATGTTCTGACTGAAAGATTGAGACAGATGAGCGAGCAACTTCTTGCTCAAGAACAAGCCTTTGGAGAGCCCATTCAATACCATGTAGGCTTTGTTCCAGACTTTACTCAGATTCAGACAGTTGAGGAACAGACTCCAGCTTCACCAAAAGCTCATACTCTCACTACTCCTGCATCACCAAAGAAGCCTATTCAATCCTCATCTCTCCTATCTGTGCGTGAACTAGCTTCGTGGAAGAATTCATTGAATAAAACGTTTCTACGCTCTCTACTGCTCCAAAAACCGATATACATACTGCTTTAGATCAATCATCTTCTCCAACAGCATACCAACCCATACCAGACTCAGATGCTGCCCCATCCTCTTTATTTCCAAATCTAGAGAAATTTTATGCTGAACATCAAGCACAAATGGAAGCTCTTTTGAAACAGCAATCTTAACCTGTGTCTGCGGAAAAACCATTTGGAACTACTGAAGTTGTTCCATCTGAAGAGAATATGGTTCCTGCATCTATTGCTCACGTTGAAGAGATTGTTCCTAAGAACAATACTGCATAACCACTTGTTACTACTGTTCCAGACGCAAGCTCTGCTGAACCTGGCCACTCTACTGATCCAACGGATGCTATTCCTCGTACAAAATTTCAAGACTCTACTGCATTGGTTGTCGCCAATCCTGTACCAACTGACACCGATACCAGACTTGCCGAGATAAGGCAACGCTTGCTTGCACGAGCTCCATCACCAGAATCGAAACCATTTAATTTATAATTTCAGATTGATGTTCTACAAAAGGAGCTCCAGAATCTTTCTGATATAGTCAAGCGGTTATCTCTTCAAAATGCCGTAGAAATCAGTGGTGCTCAGTTCTTCCGAGACCGTATGTCCAAGGAAATATATAAAACGGCGGAATCTATGCATAAAATGTATGCTGAAACCATTGTTTTTCGACAAGCTATATCCAGAAGTTCTAGTAAACTCATGCTCGCTCAATCTGACATACTTGACCGACTCACCCGGCATGATGATCTTATTCGCTCAGTTTCCACCACCATGGAATTAATGTGTGCCAAGATTGATTCTCAATCTCAATTTCTCACCATTCTTAGTGATCGAGTTTCTACTCAGGCTCCATATCTGGGGATCTTGACTAATGGCATTCAAATCTTGTCTGGACGAATGGATGATTTCATTGCTCGTGTTATTGCCACTGATGCCAAAAAGGGGAAAGTAGAACAAAGAAGAGGAAGAAATCAAACAGAAGCAGAACAGGAGACCATACAGAATCATTAGCTAGAAGAGATCAGGATATTGGAACTGATGAGTGACAATCTTTGTTTTTTAATTTCACTAATATTATCTTCTGATTGTTATCTGTTTTATAATGCTTTTATGCTTTTATATTGTTCAGGTTTTGGCATCACCACAAAGTGGGAAATTGATAGACCTAAATTAATTGTGGCGATGAAAATAAAAACCAGCAGCATTCGTTAAGAACAGTAGACAATATAAAAAGCATTGTGTCAAAAACAGAAGCAGTAGAACGGATAGAATATCATAAACAGAAGAAAATGTTTTCTAACGGAACTAATCTTAAATGTTACCGTTAAGGGTCACCTAGTACTAGTATTAATTGTAGCACTAATTTGTTAGAGTAGATGTCCTGCAAGCCAACTGTTGGATAGGGATTTTATTGACTCAAGTGTAATAAACAATCTTTATTTTAATATAATTCATTATTTCATGGTTTGTTATTTCTTTATCTGTATACCCATGTTATCAAACATAGATAAAGACCTTGATTATACTTTAATACAAATGAATCGTAATTCGATGTTGAAACTCGTTTGTAAACACTGTATAATCTAAATTCGATTCAGCTGCCTAAAACATGGATAAAGGTCGCTTGAGCTTGAGACTAGCATCTGTGATGTCGTGTACTGTGTTTCTTGGTAAGGGCATAGAGATGTCCAAACATACAGATGGGTAGTCATATGATGATTATACCGAACAACCCTCCCTCAGACTTTCCAAGTGGTTATCATTCATCGAGAGGATAAGTCCGTGGTTATGATTGTACACCATTAGTCCTTACGACCCGGGACAACACTGAGGCTCTATATGCTAGGGCTGTGCTTTGACTCGTTTACCGGCTCCAGGAGAGTCATCAGGTGGCGAGGTTGGGTACAGTTACGACACATATAGGAGCCAGTGCATTGTAGTCGGGGATTCACCGCTCACCTACGGGTGTGGATATCCTATGTGATCTAATGAAATAATAGTGCATGGAATCTTTGGCCAGAGTACGAGATGTACGTTGGAGAAGGAGTTCTCCAAATAGTACACTCGATGCCACTATTATAGTTATCACATAGTTATCGAATTAATATGCAACCCTCAATGAACCAATGGTTGCAGATTCGATCGGGATATATGAGACGAAGGGACCGTACTGTACGCTAATCATAATCGACTAGTTCTTGCAGGCACTATCAGTGATACCTAGGGGATCATGGGGCGATGCTACTAGACGCTCTTGCCATGATCCGATGGGTGCAATTAGAAATGTGTTCTGACATTCTTGATCAATGTGTTGATGAAAAGAATGGGGCTAACTAGGGTAAGCCCGAATAAGAATAAATGTTATTCTGAATCACAAGGAATTGTGAACCCACGGCTGGCTGTATCCCTGAACCATTGAGGGTCACACAAGTACTGGATCGTATGTTCCCGTTGAGAGAATAAATTCAAGAAGTTGAATTTATATTATATAGTAAATTCAAGGAGTTGAATTTATGATAATTAAATTTTGAAAGAATAAATTCAAGTAGTTGATTTATAAAATTTGAGAATTTAATTTATTAAACTCAAATGTTGGGTTTATTAAATATTAAATTTTGGAGGTGATAAAAAATTCGAGGAGTTGAATTTATAATTTAAATAATAAATTCAAATGTTGAATTTATAATGTATTTAATTTATTAAGCTCAAAAGTTGAGTTTATTAATTAATAAATTAAATATGGTGGATAATATGTTTAATGGGATTGTAGGGGTACAAGTCCAACATATTAAATAATGAAAGAATGGACTTTGATTAAATTAATTAAACTAGTTGGACTAGCCCAATTAATTAAATCAAGCCCATTAATGTTAATAATGTAATTATGTAATTATTTTATTATAAATAATAATTGAAAACCACTAAACCTAGCCACCACAAAGGGATACGTGAGCCTCCACTCAACAAAAGGAATGAGATTTTCGGCCACTTGGTTTTGAGAAAAAGAAATATTGTGCCGTCTCTCAATTTTTCTTCTCCTACGCGAAATATCTTCTGTATTTTTCTAGTGTAAATTAGAAGAGGAACATACTATCTAGTCGTTGACTTTATAGGAGGATTTCTTTGAAGAAAGTTCTTAGGGAATCATCAAGAGCCAGATCTGTAATATCGGATCGGTTGGTTTTAAGTGAATTAAATTCACAAAGGTATAATTTTCTAACATCCTATGTTTGTTTTGTTAAATCATACGAGCGCCTAAAGCAAAATTATTTTGTTTTTCAAAATAAAATAAAAATTTTAAAAACTTCCGCTGCGTTTGGGCGTGTAGTAAACCAGATCCAACAGTGGTATCAGAGCCAGGTTTTCTGAATCGTATGATTTAAATTATATTGAATAATTTCTTTCTAACCACACAAGAAAATTTTCAGAAAAATTGATGCACCATAAAATTATTTTTTCGAAAAGCAAAAAAAAAAAATTCGCATATGCCCGGAACTGTTCTGGGCAGACCTGCGCGCAGGGCCACACGCTCAGCGCGCGTCGTCCAGCGCGCGGCTGCGCGCACGATGTGCACGCGCTGCCCTGCGTAGCGCGCAGCGCCGCGCGCGCCTTTGCGCACAGGAATACCGCCACTGCCCGGAACGTTCGGGAAGCGGGCGGGCAGCGGGGGCGACTGCCTGGGATCGGCTCGTGAAGCGTTCTGATTGGTGGGCTTGAATTGTTTGGGCCTATGGTGCAATTTTCTGATTTTTCAAAATTTTGGGTAAAATTGATATTTTGAAAAATTGGTTCAATTTTTATTTTGGAAATAATTTGAATAATTTTCTTGTAAAATAAATAATTAGAATATGATTTTAATTATTTTTGGTAAAAATGAATTTTTACAAGAAATCAATTATTATTGATTTAATTGGAAATTAAATAAAAGAATTTTTTTAATTTATTAAATCCTTTAATAATTGTGGTGGTTAGTGATAAATTATTAGATATATGATTTATCAATTAATTAAATTGTTTAATTAAATTGATGTTAATATTTGATATTAAATGCATGAAGGATGATCGAGAGTCTTGATCAATGTGTTAGGTGTATGTTAGGATATTTTACTGTTTTATTCGTTTTTTTTAATATTTGATATTATTAAAGTGGGCCTGGTTTATGGCCCGTTTCCACCCCATGAGATGTATTCCTTATGTGCCATGGCTATTTAAATGTAATATTAGAAATAGTGGGAGATCAAGACTGGAAGATGGTGGGCCCGATTATCAAGACGAAGACATGTAAAATATTGGAAGCTCTTGTAATAGTTGTATTTGCATCCCTGCATTCACCTAGGTTTGGACCAGGATCCATGTATGGCTCACATGGATCTAATAGAGTTGGCGATCGATCATCCTTATTTTATGTTGAATGTCATATTATGATACATGTGATATATAGTAGTATGCATGTATGTATATTATTATATAATATAGTTGCATGAATCCGGCAAACATACAAACTCGTGGCACGCGATTTTTAAATTAAAATGATGAGACAATTTTAAAATTAAAATCCCTCATTTTGAATATGATTCAAAATTTATATCAAATCGAAAAAGTAAAAATTAAAGAGTTTAATTTTTCCTTGCCTTCCATAAACCGTGGTTGCATGTTGATCGCTACCCGCGGACAGTGTCTGGCTCATATTATTGGGGAGGCCTGTACGCCGAAAATATGTGGCTTCCACCGGATATATGATGTGAATTGAGTAGAACTCCCATGACTTCGGCTCATATTATTGGGGGAACTCATGGCGACCGTCCACTACAATTCAATATTGATGGGTTGGTTTGACACGTTAAAATAAACGACGTTATATTATTGGGTCCTTATTAAACGTGAGGCAAAACACGCGGAGGTTGCATAGGGATGTAATTGGACTCTACCTTTTAGAAATTATAATTGGCTGATATTATTCGGGATTATAATTGGCTAATTGGACTCTACGTGCCTACTAAGGAAATACAATTTCCCTTTTTCATCAGAGGGTGGTGAAAATGTCAAAATAGTGGGAGGGTAATTTATAAAATGAAATCCATATTTTATATCTTATAATTATTTTAAAATTATCAATAACCTTTATCTGTTTTAATTTTCAGTATATTTACGATGTCTACTCGTAACCCGCTTTCAATCATTCTCGATCAAAACAAATTGACTGGCCCTAACTATCATGACTGGTTTCGAAACTTAAAGATTGTTCTGAACTCCGAAAAGATTGCGTATGTGCTTGATAAGAAGCCACCTAAGGAGGCGGCTCCTGATATCAGTAGGGCTGAATTAGCTAAGCTTGAGATACATTGGGATCATGATGTCCGAGCTAAGAGCTACATGTTGGCTTCTATGTCGAATGAACTTCAGAGGAGGTTCGAGGAGGCGGTGAATGCTGCTGACATTCACCTTCATCTGAAAGAATTATATGCTGTACAAACTCGTTCAGAAAGACATGCGACTGTTAAAGAACTCATGACTACACGCTTGCGAGAGGGGACTTCGGTCCATGAGCATGGTGTTAGGATGATTGGGCTCATTGAGAAGTTGGTGGGACTCGACTTGGTTATTCCTAGTGAACTCTCGACTGATATTCTCTTACTGTCTTTGTCTGCCTCGTTCGATGGATTTATGGTTAATTTTAATATGAACAAGCTTGAGGCCACCCTTGAAGAGTTGGCCAATATGCTAACTAATTATGAGGCCACAATTAAAAAGGAAAAGCCTGTTCTTCTAGTGGGTTCTTCGTATGGTACGAAAAAGAGAGCCCCAAATAAAGGCAAGAAGCGTTCTGCCCCTCCAAAGAAGAACAAGCCCAACAAAAAGCCATACAAGAAAGCAAATATGGGGCCTACAAAGCCTGACAAGTCAGAGCATGTCTGTTTCCACTGCAAAAAGCCTGGACATTGGAAACGTAATTGCGAGGAGTATCTTGCCCAGAAGCGTTCTGGCCATGGTATGTTTTATATTGAAGTTGATGTTTCTATTAATTCCTCTTCTTGGGTATTGGATACCGGATGTGGTTCTCATCTATGCAATGATTTGCAGGTGATGGGAAAAAGCAGGAGGCTTAGAGATGGTGAGACCTTTCTAAGACTAGGAAATGGAGCAAGAGTTGCTGCCACTGCCATTGGAGACGTTACTTTAATTTTGGACAATAATTTTAAGTTGTTTTTGAGAGACGTTTTATTTGTTCCTGAATTGGTTAAAAACATTATTTCTATTTCTATGCTTGATAGGGATGGTTATTCTTGTGTTTTTGCTAAAGGTGTTTGCAATTTATACAAGAATGAATGTTTGATTGGAACTGGAGAATTAACAAACGATCTCTATAACTTAAAATTGAAAGATATTCCGTTAAACAATGTCCAAGCGCATACAAAAAGAACAACAAACAAAAGAAAAATAGAAGATCAAAATCCCGCACAAATATGGCACGCTAGACTAGGTCATATTTCTCAAATAAGGATGCACAAGCTAGTGGGAGAAGGCATGTTTGACTTGTCAGACATAAATTCTCTACCAACTTGTGAGTCCTGTCTAAACGGAAAAATGACTAAAACTCCATTCAATGGAAACGTGGAACGTGCGCATGGTCTACTAGATTTGATCCACACGGACGTTTGTGGCCCGCTAAGTGTTAGCACAAAATTTGGGCATTCCTACTTCATTACCTTTACTGATGTAAGGCTCGAGATTCATTAGTCTTCATTGACGTTAGACTCGGAATATATGAGAATGCATGACGTGCAATGAGGGGACAAAGACATGAGAAATTATGGTTTTACAAGTCCGCACCCGCGCCCAGAACAGGAGTGCACCCGCGGTCATACAATTAGGAATTTTTACAAGAAAGGTCGAAGTCACACCGCACCCGCGGTGCAACCCAGACCGCACCCGCGGTGCATGGACAGAAATTTGGCAAATTTTATTCGAAGCAAGACCGCACCCGCGGTAATAACAAGACCGCACCCGCGGTCGTCATTTTTGAAAAATAAAAGCCATGCCGAAACATGAGCGTACCCGCGGTGCAAGAGTGACCGCACCCGCGGTGCTGCATGCGAGAAATCCACATTCGATTTTTATGATGACACATGCATATATATATATAGAATAGCACCGAATCTTCATTGTTGAGTGCTCCCACCGATTAGAAACGAGAGACAAGGGGAGTTCCAAGCTTTTATTTCAACTTCATCACTTGGGTTTGTAAGAATTATTCATCCAAACTTTAATCCAAGCATAGATTCTTGCTTCTCGTGACAAGGGCTATCAAAGGATATTTGTATTGACGATTTTGATATCGAGACTTCGACTACGACAAGACTACTACAAGAAAGGTATAATTCATTTGATTGTAGGGAAGACACGACTCAAATCAGATTTGATTAGAGTTTCCCAACAAAATCACATACTAGATTTATTATTGTATCTTTTGATATGTTGGATTTGTTTATAGATTTATATTCAAATCTATTGATATGATCATGCTTTGTCTATAGATTTATATTCAAGCATTGAGATAGGAGAGTCATTGACAGATTTGTCAAAACTAGACGTTCGGTGTATCGACGCATAGGAGCAGACTTCCTCCGATTGTAGTCATGCGATACAGACACGACCGAAGTCTAGGAGTAAGACGTACAGTTACCCCGATTGGGAGGGTAGGTAACAGACAGTGACGTCTTATTCACCCCGGGATCCCTAGAGTAGAGTCGAGTTGAGTTAAGATATGAGTTAATTTGCATGGCATGTTTTTATGGATTGGTTTCATAGACTATGGAACCTATGATTTATGTTACATGCATTAGATTATGCTTTATGATTTTATTATGCATATGCATGTATACATGTTTTATACTGGGATTTGTTCTCACCGGAGTTTCCGGATGTTGTTATATCTGTATGTGTGCATAACAACAGGTGGGGCAGGATCTGGGTCATGACAGAGATGAGTACGAGATAGCGTGGTGACTACGGGCGCAGAAGATGACTAGTGGCTCTTACTAGACTTGTAGTATTTGCATTTCTGGTTTGTATTAAACTATACACTAGTTGAATTGATGTATTAGAACGAGACACATTTATCATGTTTGTACATTATGTGTGTTGTAATTTAATAAAGAAAGATGATGCTTAATAATGACATTTGATTTAATGTTCAAAAGCGAAAATTTGACCCACATTTTCTCACAGATCCATTTAATCCCAGATAGAATTGAGTTAGTGCCCGGGTCCCCACAACAGGTGGTATCAGAGCAGTAGGTTCTGTAGACCAAGATAGAATAGAATGAGCGGGGTAGATCGAGTCATCTTCCTTGCTTTTGATGTGCTAGCATGATTATTGCTTTCCATATTATATGTTGTTGTATTATCTGATTTGATTTACAGCATATAATTGTCAAGCCTGGATCAGAACTGATTCTCGATCAGAGGTATATGATCAGAGGAGGGCTGAGACAGATGGTATAGATTGTATACTAATCTGTTTGATTATCATATATGCCGCCTAGAAGAGTACCACAGCCAGCTGCTGGACAAGTGCCAGAACGGGGGAGTACGTCAGGCACTCAGATGGACGTGACCGCTACATCAATGGAGACTTTGTTGAAGCGGTTTCAGTCGTTCCGACCCCCAACGTTGAAAGGCACTGAGAATGCAGCTGATTGCGAGAGCTGGCTGGATGACATAGAGATGCTGTTCGAATCACTTGCCTATTCAGACGAACGGAGAGTAAAGCTGATTGATCATCAATTGCAAGAGGTGGCCAAGAGTTGGTGGCTAACGGCGAAACGAGCCCTAGAACATCGAGGTATTGATATTACTTGGAAAGTGTTTAAAGATGAATTCTATCAACGTTTCTTTCCAGTATCATACCGAAAAGACAAAGGGGCGGAGTTCGCCAATTTAAGACAGGGGCAATGGAACATAGAGGAGTATGTCGCCAAATTCTCTTCCTTACTTCGATTTGCACCACATATAGCAGGGAATGATGAGGCAGTTGCCGATCAGTTCATCAACGGCTTGAATCCGGATATCTTCACCTTGGTGAACACGGGGCGACCTAACAACTTTTCTGAGGCGCTGAACCGAGCAAAGGGAGCAGAGGCTGGTTTGATCAGACAGCGAGGAGCTTCCTACAGTGTTCAGGGTCAGAGACCGACGCCACCGCCCGCCGTACAGTTTCAACCACCTCCTCGATATGATAGTGGAAGCGGGAGTGGCAAGAAAGAGTTTTTGAAGGATTAAGGGGAAGCAGTTTAAGAGAGCAGGGAGCAGTTCGTCGAGCTCCAGTGGATCCTGACAGAGAGGTCAGGGTCAGAGTTCAGAGTACAGTGGTGTTTATTGCAGTTCGTGTGGTGGTAGGCATGCTACGGAGCAGTGCCAGGGAGTGATGGGCAGATGTAACTATTGCAGACAGCCGGGACACTTCGCCAGGGTTTGTCCCCAAAAAGGTGCCTCAGAGATTTCAGAGTGCAGGGTCATCAGCTTCAGTAGCTCAGCCCGAGAGGCAAGCTTCGTTTGTCCATTCCTTCCAGCCCATGCCTACACAGTTCCAGCCTAGAGCCAGAGGTGGCCAGACGGTGAGCCAACCTCCCCGACAACAGGCTCAGGTGTTTGCGTTGACAGAGGAGCAGGCACAGGATGCTCCAGATGACGTGATTGCAGGTAACTGTTTTCTTTGCGGTTATCCTGCATATGTATTGATAGATACAGGTGCATCATATACATTTATATCAGAACGTTTTGCATTGACACATGCATTGCCTGTCGAGTCCTTGTCCATAGTAGTGTCTATTTCTTCTTCGTTGGGAAGTGGTCTTATATCTGTGACTTCAATTGAGCATTGCATATTATAGTTTGAGGGGCATGAAATTGATTTGGACTGTGTTGTACTTGGTTTATCTGATTTTGATTGCATTGTCGGAATTGACATGTTGACTATGTACAGAGCTACTGTAGACTGTTTCCACAAGATTGTCAGATTCAGACCTGAGATGACAGAGGAGTGGAAATTCTATGGTAAGGGTTCCAGATCTCGGGTTCCCTTGGTATCTGCTCTGACTATGAGTAGATTGTTACAGAAAGGAGCAGAAGGGTTCCTTATTTATTCTGTAGACCTCCAGAAATCAGGCCCGGCATTGGCAGATTTGCCAGTAGTACGAGAATTTGCTGATGTATTTCCTGACGAGATTCCAGGGTTACCTCCAGCTCGAGAGGTAGATTTTAGCAATGCTTTGATTCCAGGTACCGTCACTATTTCGAGAGCTCCTTATCGAATGGCACCGATAGAGTTGAAAGAGTTGAAAGCACAGTTAGAAGATCTTCTGGCCAAGGGATACATTATACCGAGTGTGTCTCCTTGGGGTGCTCCGGTGCTATTTGTGCGGAAGAAAGACGGGTCTATGAGATTGTGTATAGATTACAGGCAACTGAACAAGGCAACGATAAAGAACAAATATCCTTTGCCTAGAATAGACGACTTATTTGATCAGTTGCAGGGATCTTCCATTTATTCCAAGATTGACTTGCGATCGGGATATCATCAACTCAGAGTTCGAGATGTTGATATACCGAAGACAGCATTCCGAACCAGGTATGGACATTATGAGTTTGTTGTCATGCCTTTTGGTTTAACGAATGCTCCAGCGGTGTTTATGAGTTTAATGAACCACATCTTTCAGAAGTACTTGGATGAGTTTGTGATTGTTTTTATTGACGATATTTTAGTGTATTCTAAGAATCTGAATGAGCATGCCAACCATTTGAGAATTGTGTTGCAAACACTGAGAAATGAAAGATTATACGCTAAGCTGTCAAAATGTGAGTTTTGGCAAAGACAGGTTGTCTTCTTGGGTCATATCATATCTGGAGATGGTATTTCTGTGGATCCGAGTAAAGTTGAAGCTGTGATTAGCTGGCCGAGACCGACTTCTGTGCCAGAGATACGCAGTTTCATGGGTCTAGCAGGGTACTATAGAAGATTTATCAAATATTTCTCCAGTATTGCGAAGCCGATTACCCAGTTAACACAGAAGAACACGCCATTTGTGTGGTCAGAATATTGTGAATCTAGCTTCTTAGAATTGAAGAAGAGGCTGACCAGTGCACCTGTTTTGATGATTCCTTCAGGTACAGGTGAGTTCGTTGTATATTGTGATGCATCTCAGAGGGGGTTGGGGTGTGTTCTTATGCAGCGAGGTCATGTGATCGCATACGCCTCTAGACAGCTGAAATCACACGAGACTCGATACCCAATTCATGATCTTGAATTGGCGGCTATCATATTTGCACTAAAGATTTGACGTCATTATTTGTATGGCGAGAAATTTGAAATCTACTCCGATCACAAGAGCCTGAAATACCTGTTCTCTCAATCAGAGCTGAATATGAGACAGCGCAGATGGCTCGATTTACTGAAAGACTTTGATTGCGAAATTAAATACTATCCAGGGAAGTCAAATGCAGCAGCAGACGCCTTGAGTCGAAAGATTTGTGCCCTATCCTTATCGACGATAGGTGTTTCGAATTTAGTTGAAGATTACTGTTTGTCTGGATTAGCATTTGATACAGGTAGTAGACCATTGCTACTTTCTTCTATTCAAGTTGAGCCAGATTTGATTGTGAGAATCAAAGAAGCACAAAGGATTGTTTCAAATGTGCAGAAATCGATTGATATGGTCAGATCAGGGCATATATCCGAACATCAGGTACGTGATCATGTGTTATACGTGAATAACCGTCTTGTAGTGCCAGAATGTTTCAGATTTGAAACAACAGATCATGTCAGAAGCGCACTGTAGTCGGTTTAGCATTCATCCAGGAGGCCGTAAAATGTACAACGATCTGAAGATACAATTCTGGTGGAAACAAATGAAGTCAGATATCACCGAATTTGTGTCTAGGTGTTTGAATTGCCAACAGGTGAAGGCTGAGAGAAAGAAGCCCGGAGGATTACTTCAGAGTTTGTCTATTCAAGAATGGAAGTGGGATCACATTTCCATGGATTTCGTGACGAAGTTACCTCGATCTTCTCGGGGCTGTGACGCGATTTGGGTCATTATTGACAGATTAACCAAATCAGCGTGTTTTATTCCATACCGAATGACATACCGACATGATCAGATGGCAGATTTGTATGTCAAAGAGGTTGTCAGATTACATGGCGTACCGAAATCTATCGTATCAGATCGTGATCCACGATTTACTTCACACTTCTGGCACAGTTTGCAGCAGGCTTTGGGTACGACTTTACACCTGAGCACTGCTTATCATCCTCAGACAGATGGACAGTCAGATCGGACTATCCAGACTTTAGAGGATATGTTGAGAGCCGTAATGCTAGATTTTGGCGCTAGTTGGCAAGATTCCATACCTCTCTGCGAATTCTCATACAACAACAGCTATCAGACGAGTATCGAGATGGCACCTTTTGAAGGTTTGTATGGCAAGAAGTGCAGATCTCCGTTGTACTGGGATGATATATCTGAGGTACCAGAACTTGGGCCTGATATGATACGTGAAATGATTGAGAAGGTGAAGATCATTCAGAAAAGAATGAAGACGGCACAAGACAGGCAAGCAAAATACGCCAATATCAGACGTAGACCGCTGGTATTCGAAGCAGGAGACAGAGTGTTTCTAAAGATTTCTCCTTTCAGAGGCGTTTTCAGATTTGGCTAGCGTGGAAAGTTGTCTACCTAGATACATCGGTCCTTATGAAATTCTTGAGAAGATTGGCGACCGAGCCTATCGACTTGCTCTTCCTCCTTCTTTATCTGGGATACATGACGTTTTTCATGTATCGATGCTGCGTAGATATATGCCAGATACCTCTCATGTTATTCACCCTGACGAAGCTGAGCTTGATCAAACATTGAGCTATGTTGAGCAACTGATACAGATACTTGATCGGAAAGAAACGAAGCTCAGAACGAAGACTATTCCGCTAGTGAAGGTCCAATGGAGTCGTCATGGCATCGAAGAAGCAACTTGGGAGACAGAATCAGAAATGAGACAGAAACATCACGAGTTATTCATATGATGTAAGTAAATATTCAGTTTTGATTATATTGCTTATGTTCGTGCTTTGATAGATTGCCTGCGATTTCGAGGACGAAATCATTTCTTAGAGGGGGAGAAATGTAAGGCTCGAGATTCATTTGTCTTCATTGACATGAGACTCGAAATATATGAGAATGCATGACGTGCAATGAGGGGAGAAAGACATGAGAAATTAGGGTTTTACAAGACCGCACCCTGCGCCCAGAACAGGAGTGCACCCGCGATCATACAATTAGGAATTTTTACAAGAAGGTCGAAGCCACACCGCACCCACGGTGCAACCCAGACCGCACCCGCGGTGCATGGACAGAAAGTTGGCAAATTTTATTCGAAGCAAGACCGCACCCGCGGTGCGAGAAGACTGCACCCGCGGTGGTGTGACCGCACCCGCGGTAAGAACAAGACCGCACCCGCGGTCGTCATTTTTGAAAAATAAAAGCCATGCCGAAACATGAGCGCACCCGCGGTGCAAGAGTGACCGCACCCACGGTGCTGCATGCGAGAAATCCACCTTCGATTTTTATGATGACACATGGCATATATATATATAGAATAGCACCGAATCTTCAATGTTGAGTTCTCCCACCGATCAGAAACGAGAGAGAAGGGGAGTTCCAAGCTTTTATTTCAACTTCATCACTTGGGTTTGTAAGAATTATTGATCCAAACTTTAATCAAAGCATAGATTCTTGCTTCTCGTGACAAGGGCTATCAAAGGATATTTGTATTGATGATTTTGATATCGAGACTTCGACTACGACAAGACTACTACAAGAAAGGTATAATTCATTTGATTGTAGGGAAGACACGACTCGAATCAGATTTGATTAGAGTTTCCCAACAAAATCACATACTAGATTTATTATTGTATCTTTTGATATGTTTTGGATTTGTTTATAGATTTATATTCAAATCTATTGATATGATCATGCTTTGTCTATAAATTTATATTCAAGCATTGAGATAGGAGAGTCATTGACAGATTTGTCAAAACTAGACGTTCGGTGTATCGACGCATAGGAGCAGACTTCCTCCGATTGTAGACATTCGATACAGACACGACCGAAGTCTAGGAGTAAGACGTACAGTTACCCCGATTGGGAGGGTAGGTAACAGACAGTGACGTCTTATTCACCCTGGGATCCCTAGAGTGGAGTCGAGTTGAGTTAAGACATGAGTTAATTTGCATGGCATGTTTTTATGGATTGGTTTCATAGACTATGGAACCTATGATTTATGTTACATGCATTAGATTATGCTTTATGATTTTATTATGCATATACATGTATACATGTTTTATACTGGGATTTGTTCTCACCGGAGTTTCCGGCTGTTGTTATGTCTGTATGTGTGCATAACAACAGGTGGGGCAGGATCTGGGTCACGACAGAGATGAGTACGAGATAGCGTGGTGACTACGGGCGCAGAAGATGACTAGTGGCTCTTACTAGACTTGTAGTATTTGCATTTCTGGTTTGTATTAAACTATACACTAGTTGAATTGATGTATTAGAACGAGACACGTTTATCATGTTTGTACATTATGTGTTGTAAGGCTCGAGATTATTAGTTTTTATTAATACGATACTCGGGAAGATATGAGAATGTATGATGTGCGAGGAGAGGAGAAAAGACATGAAAATTAAGAGGTTGCCAAGACCGCACCAGCGCTTAGAACAGGAGTGCACCCGCGGTCATGCAATTATGGATTTTTGCAAGAAAAATCGAAGCCACACCGCACCCGCGGGGCTAGGAGACACCGCACCCGCGGTGGATGTCCAGTAGGGTGCCTAATTTTGACATTGCAAGACCGCACCCGCGGTGCAAGAAGACCGCACCCGCGGTCTTGCAGAGACCGCACCCGCGGTTGTCACTTTTAAAAATTAAAAGTCATGCCGAAGCATGAGCGCACCCGCGGTCTAGACACTGAGCGCACCCGTGGTGCTGCATGCGAGAAGTCCACCCCTTCTTCTTAACGTGACACATGGCATATATATATATATAGGTGGTGCTTGACTCAGCCATTTTCTCCTCAGTAGACCAGAATCGAGAGAATCCCTTAGAATTCCTCAAGTTTTCTTCAAGGTTTGAGGCAAGATATTTTAAGATTTAGCCACCCGAATTTAGTTCCGATTTCGGTTTTGAACTCCTTGCATCAAAGGATAGCAAAGGGTCTAAGTTTCCTTAAATTACAACATGTTTTGATTCATAAGTGTTGGGAGAATTATGATTTGAGTTAAGAAATATGTTCTTATGATTATAAGGATTGTAGATTTGAAACCGGAACGAAGAAATGATATCGAACTCAATTGTTATGAGTTTTAGCATATATTGACATGAGATTATACAGATTTTGAGATCTTGACATAGATATTATGATGATTATGAGTTGAGAATTGTACAATGTTGATATATGTTGAATTGGATTAAACGGTATCGAAGAATTATGTCGTTATGCCGTCGATTTATACCGAGATTGATTAAGAATTGTTTAGGACTTGTTGTGAGTTGTTTGTTTATATGGTATCTATCAACCATTGCCATTTCAGATTTGGAGTGACAGAGTTGGTATCCTGACTTCGATTTATTTCACAACAAGAAAGGTATAAGCCATGTTTGTTTGGGAAGCCACAACTCAAATAAGATATCATTTGAGTTTCCCAACCAAAATCACATACTAGAATTATTGTATATATGGTAACATGTTTATGATTGTTTATAGAATTATATTCAAATCTTGTAACATGATTATGCTTTGATTATAAAATTGTATTCAAGCATATAAGATCATTGTGATATTCAGATATGAATATGAGCATGCTTTGTTTACAGATTGATATTCATTGCATTTAAGATAGGAGAGTCGTTGACAGCCATTGTCAAATCTCTAGATGTTCGGTGTATCTCAGCTTAGGAGCAGCCCTGACTCCTATTGCTGTCGTTGATACAGCTCAGACCGAAGTCTAGGAATAAGACGTACAGTCACCCCGAGTGGGAGGGTAGGTGACAGCCATTGACGTCTTATTCACACCGGGATCCCTAGAGTTATAGTCGAGTCGAGTCTAGACATGATTTGATTCGCAGTGCATGTTTATATAGATGTCATTCATAATAGCATGTTTCATGTTTTAGTTTGATTATATGCATGTATACATGTTTATACTGGGATTTGTTCTCACCGGAGTTTCCGGCTGTTGTTATGTTTGTATGTGTGCATAACAACAGGTGGGACATGATCTGGGTCACGCAGAGGATGAGAGATGGACATAGCGTGGTGATCTCGGGCATAGCAGTAGAACTAGTAGTTGTACTTTTGACATGTACTGTATTTAATTACTAGTTGTTGAGAATGGATGAAACAAGACATATTGTACCATATGTTTGTATATTATGTTGTTAAATAACATAGATTTCTCTTGTTTAGCTTTCATGTAAATTAATGTTAAAAGCAAAAATTTGACCCACTTTCTATACTAACGATCCATTAAATCCCAAAGAAAAGATTTAGAGCCCGGGTCCCCACAACAGGTGGTATCAGAGCCGTTGGTTCTGTAGATTGTGATAGAATAGAATGAGCGGGGTAGATCGAGTCTTCTTCCTTGCTTTTGATATGCTAGCATGATTTATTGCTTTCTCTATTACGTGTTGTGTTATCTGATTTGATTGCAGCATGTATTGGTTAAGACTGAATCAGAACCGATTCTGGATCAGAGATAAATGATCAGAGGAGGGCTGAGACAGTTGGTATAGATTGTATACTAAACTGTTTGAATAGCAAATACATGCCTCCTATAAGAGCAGCCGTTCCTTTACGACCACCAGAACCAAAACAGGGTAGCACATCTGGTGATACGATGAATGTCACTGCTACGCCCATGGAGACTCTATTAAAGCGATTCCAGTCATTCCGACCACCGACCTTAAAGGGTACAGAAAATGCAATTGAATGTGAAAGCTGGTTGGAGGATATCGAGATGTTATTCGAGTCTCTAGAATACAGTGATGAGAAGCGAGTGAAACTCATTGGCCATCAACTGCAAGACGTGGCTAAGTATTGGTGGGTGAATATTAGGAGAGCACTAGAACAGCGTGGCACCGAGATTACATGGAAAGTATTCAAGACAGAGTTTTATCAGCGATTCTTTCCTGTATCCTACCGTAAAGATAAAGGCGCTGAATTTTCAAACCTGAGGCAAGGGCAATTAAACATTGAAGAGTACGTTGCTAAATTTTCTTCCTTGCTTCGCTTTGCACCCCACGTTTCAGGTAATGATGAGGCCGTAGCAGATCAGTTTATAAACGGCTTAAATCCTGATGTCTTTACATTGGTAAATACTGGAAGACCCAACAATTTCGCTGAAGCCTTGAACCGTGCCAAAGGAGCAGAAGCAGGATTGCTTAGGCAACGGAGTGTTCCGTACGTTGCTCCGAGTCCGAGACCACCACTACCTCCAGTACAACCCCCTTCAAGATTCGATCGCGGTGGTAGTTGTAGTGGGCGAAAAGATCAACTAAAAGCGAAGGGAAAACAGTTTAAGAGGGCAGGGAGCAGTTCGTCAAGCTCCAGCGGGTCAAGACAGAGAGGTCCTGGCCAGATTTTAGAGGTGACAAGTGGATATTGCAGTACTTGTGGAGGTAAGAATGCCACAGAACAGTGTCAGGGTGTAGTGGGCAGATGTAACATATGCAAGCAACCGGGGCATTATGCCAAGGTCTGTCCTCAGAGAAGTGGAGCATCGAGATTTCAGGGTGCAGGGTCATCAGCATCAGTAGCTCAGCCCGAGAGGCAAGCTTC
This sequence comes from Primulina eburnea, assembly GCF_022965805.1. Classification (NCBI taxonomy): domain Eukaryota; kingdom Viridiplantae; phylum Streptophyta; class Magnoliopsida; order Lamiales; family Gesneriaceae; genus Primulina; species Primulina eburnea. The sequence continues at coordinate 16,176,677 of NC_133116.1, forward strand.
ATCTGTTCACTCCTTTCAGCTGCCACCTGCACAGACCTAGCCTCGAGCCAGAGGTGGTCATACCGGGAGTCAGCCGACCCGACAACAAGCTCAAGTGTTTGCGTTGACGGAAGAGCAAGCACAGGATGCCCCAGATGATGTCATTGCAGGTAACTGTTTCCTTTGCGGTTATCCTGCTTATATATTGATAGATACGGGTGCATCGCATACATTTATATCAGAACGATTTGCATTATTGCATTCCCTGCCTGTTGAGTCTTTGTTAGATGTCGTGTCGATTACTTCTCCGTTAGGAAGTGGATTGATATCGGTGACTACGGTTAGACATTGCATCTTACAATTTGAGGGTCATGAACTTGATCTAGATTGCATAGTACTTGGGCTAGCTGATTTTGAATGCATTGTGGGAATTGACATGTTAACTAAGTACAGAGCCACCGTGGATTGTTTCCACAAGATTGTCAGATTCAGACCAAAATGGCAGAAGAGTGGAAATTCTACGGTAAGGGTTCCAGATCTCGGATTCCCTTGATTTCGGCTTTGACTATGAATAAATTGTTGCAGAAAGGAGCAGATGGGTTCCTTGTGTATGCTGTAGATGTACAGAAATCTAGCCCGACATTGGTAGATTTGCCAATAGTACGAGAATTTGCAGATGTGTTTCCAGAGGAGATTCCAGGGTTACCTCCAGTACGAGAGGTAGATTTTAGTATTGATTTGATTCCAGGTACCACTCTTATTTCGAGAGCTCCGTATAGGATGGCACCGATAGAGTTGAAAGAATTAAAGGCACAGTTGGAAGATCTTCTAGCCAAGGGATATATCAGACCTAGTGTATCTCCTTGGGGCACTCCGGTGCTTTTTGTGCGAAAGAAAGATGGATCGATGCGGTTGTGTATCAATTACAGGCAACTGAATAAGGCCACGATAAAGAATCAGTATCCTTTGCCTAGAATTGATTATTTATTTGATCAGTTGCAGGGATCCTCTGTTTATTCTAAGATTGATTTGCGATCCGGATATCATCAGCTCCGAGTTCGAGATATAGACATACCAAAGACAGCATTTCGAACCAGGTATGGGCATTACGAATTATTGTCATGCCTTTTGGTTTAACTAATGCTCCGGCGGTATTTATGGGCTTGATGAATCAAATCTTTCAGAGGTATTTGGATTATTTTGTGATTGTCTTTATCGATGATATTCTGGTGTATTCTAAGAACAGGAATGAGCATGCAGAGCATCTCAGAATTGTGTTACAGACACTGAGAAATGAGAGATTGTATGCTAAATTGTCAAAGTGTGAATTTTGGTTGAATCGAGTTGTCTTTTTGGGACATATCATGTAACGACCCATTACAGGCCCAGTGGACCGCCCATACGGCCCACTGCCCCAATCGACCCAAGGCTATCCCGATCTTGTGACTTGGCCCGTAGGCCCAGTGGGCTTGCCCACCCTGTGGTGTCACTCACGGGCTTTCCATAGGCGTCGTATGGGTTACTCATAGAACTCTTAAGCCCATGAACTTAAGTATGTGCCTCCCCAGGATCGAACCCAAGATCACATGGATATATAGATACTTGGCACAATCCTGGTACCAATTGAGCTAGCGCCTTTTATTGTAACGACCCATTACAGGCCTAGTGGACCGCCCATACGGCGCACTGCCCCAATCGACCCCAGGATTGTGCTAAGTATCTATATATCCATGTGATCTTGGGTTCGATCCTGGGGAGGCACATACTTAAGTTCATGGGCTTAAGAGTTCTATGAGTAACCCATACGACGCCTATGGAAAGCCCGTGAGTGACACCACAGGGTGGGCAAGCCCACTGGGCCTACGGGCCAAGTCACAAGATCGGGATAGCCTTGGGTCGATTGGGGCAGTGGGCCGTATGGGCGGTCCACTGGGCCTGTAATGGGTCGTTACATATCATATCTGGAGATGGTATTTCTGTAGATCCGAGTAAAGTGGAAGCTGTGATCAGTTGGTCGAGACCGACTTCTGTGCCAGAGATACGCAGTTTCATGGGTCTAGCAGGATACTATAGACGATTCATCCAAGATTTCTCCCGTATTGCGAAGCCAATTACACAATTGACACAGAAGAATGCGCCATTCCTATGGTCTGAGGAGTGTGAGTCTAGCTTTCTATAATTGAAGAAGAGGCTGACCAGTGCACCTGTCTTGATGATTCCTTCAGGTACGGGTGATTTCGTTGTATATTGTGATGCCTCTCACAGAGGTTTGGGATGTGTTCTTATGCAGCGAGGTCATGTGGTCGCATATGCCTCAAGACAGTTGAAGACTCACGAGACTCGATACCCCATTCATGATCTTGAATTGGCGGCTATCGTATTTGCACTGAAAATCTGGCGTCATTATCTTTATGGCGAGAAATTTGAGATCTATTCAGACCATAAAAGTCTAAAATACTTGTTTTCTCAGTCGGAGTTGAACATGAGGCAGCGTAAATGGCTTGATCTGTTAAAAGACTTTGATTGCGAGATCAAATATTATCCAGGGAAGTCAAATGCCGCAGCAGACGCCTTAAGTCGAAAGGTTGGCTCCTTATCCTTATCAACGATAGGTGTTACAAAGCTAGTTGAAAATTACTATTTCTCTGGATTAGAATTTGATACAGATAGGAGGCCACTACGACTTGCTACTATTCAAGTCGAACCCGACTTGATAATGAGGATTAAAGAAGCACAAAGAACAGATCAGAAGGTGCAGAGATCGATTCAAATGGTCAGATCAGGACATTTGTCAGAATATCGGGTGCGGGAGCATGTTTTGTACGTCAATAACCGTCTTGTCGTACCCGATGTTTCAGACTTGAAACATCAGATTTTATCAGAAGCACATTGTAGTCGGTTCAGCATCCACCCTGGGGGCAGAAAGATGTACAATGACTTGAAGACACAGTTCTGGTGGAAGCAGATGAAGTCAGACATCGCAGAGTTTGTGTCTAAATGCTTGAACTGCCAACAGGTGAAGGCCGAGAGAAAGAAGCCCGGAGGATTACTTCAGAGTTTGTCTATTCCAGAATGGAAATGGGATCACATTTCCATGGATTTCGTGACGAAGTTACCTCGATCATCTAGAGGCTGTGATGCGATTTGGGTCGTTATCAACAGATTGACCAAATCAGCTTGTTTCATCCCGTACAGAATGACTTACAGACACGATCAGATGGCGGAGATATATGTTCGAGAGGTAGTCAGATTGCATGGTGTGCCAAAGTCTATCGTATCAGATCGTGATCCACGATTCACTTCACACTTCTGGCACAGTTTACAGCAGGCCTTAGGTACGACATTACACCTGAGCACTGCATATCATCATCAGACAGACGGACAGTCAGAACAGACTATCCAGACTTTAGAGGATATGTTGAGAGCCGTAGTGCTAGATTTTGGCACTAGTTGGCAAGATTCCCTACCTCTTTGCGAATTCTCTTACAATAATAGCTACCAGACGAGCATTGAGATGGCACCGTTTGAAGCTTTATATGGTAAGAAGTGCAGATCTCCGCTATACTGGGATGACATTTCAGAGGTACCAGAACTTGGACCATATATGATTCGGGACAAGACTGAGAAGGTGAAAATCATTCAGAAAAGAATGAAGACGGCACAAGATAGGAAAGCTAAATACGCCAATGTCAGACGTAGACCGTTGGTATTCGAGCAAAGAGACCGAGTATTTTTAAAGATTTCCCCATTCAGAGGGATTGTCAGATTTGGCAAGCGTGGGAAGTTATCTCCTAGATACGTCGGTCCTTACGAGATCTTAGAGAAGATTGGCGATCGAGCATATCGACTAGATCTTCCTCCTTCTCTATCCGGTATACATGACGTTTTTCATGTATCGATGTTGCGAAGATACATGCCAGATATTTCTCATGTCATTCAGCCTGACGAAGCGGAGCTTGATCAGACCCTGAGCTATGTTGAACATCCGATACAGATTCTTGATCGGAAAGAAAAGAGGCTCTGGACGAGGACTATTCCACTTGTGAAAGTTCATTGGAGTCGTCATGGCATCGAAGAAGCGACTTGGGAAACAGAAGCAAATATGCAACAAAACCATCCTGAATTATTTACATGATGTAAGTAAATTTTCAGTTCTGATTCTATTACTAGTCATGTATGTTTGATAAATTACCTGTGATTTCGAGGACGAAATCATTTCTTAGAGGGGGAGAAATGTAAGGCTCGAGTTTATTAGTTTTTATTAATACGATACTCGGGAAGATATCAGAATGTATGATGTGCGAGGAGAGGAGAAAAGACATGAAAATTAAGAGGTTGCAAGACCGCACCCGCGCTTAGAACAGGAGTGCACCCGCGGTCATGCAATTATGGATTTTAGCAAGAAAAATCGAAGCCACAACGCACCCGCGGTGAATGTCCAATAGGGTGCCTAATTTTGACATTGCAAGACCGCACCCGCGGTGCAAGAATACCGCACCCACGGTGACAAGACCGCACCCGCGGTCTTGCAGAGACCGCACCCGCGGTCGTCACTTTTAAAAATTAAAAGTCATGCCGAAGCATGAGCGCACCCGCGGTCTAGACATGAGCGCACCCGCGGTGCTGCATGCGAGAAGTCCACCCCTTCTTCTTAACGTGACACATGGCATATATATATATATAGGTGGTGCTTGACTCAGCCATTTTCTCCTCAGCAGAACAGAATCGAGAGAATCCCTTAGAATTCCTCAAGTTTTCTTCAAGGTTTGAGGCAAGATATTTTAAGATTTAGCCACCCGAATTTAGTTCCGATTTCGGTTTTGAACTCCTTGCATCAAAGGCTAGCAAAGGGTGTAAGTTTCCTTCAATTACAACATGTTTTGATTCATATGTGTTGGGAGAATTATGATTTGAGTTAAGAAATATGTTCTTATGATTATAAGGATTGTAGATTTGAAACCGGAACGAAGAAATGATATCGAACTCAATTGTTACGAGTTTTAGCATATATTGACATGAGATTATACAGATTTTGAGATCTCGACATAGATATTATGATGATTATGAGTTGAGAATTGTACAATGTTGATATATGTTGAAATGGATTAAACTTTATCGAAGAATTATGTCGTTATGCCGTCGATTTATACCGAGATTGATTAAGAATTGTATAGGACTTGTTGTGAGTTGTTTGTTGATATGGTATCTATCAACCATTGCCATTTCAGATTTGGAGTGACAGAGTTGGTATCCTGACTTCGATTTATTTCACAACAAGAAAGGTATAAGCCATGTTTGTTTGGGAAGCCACAACTCAAATAAGATATCATTTGAGTTTCCCAACCAAAATCACATACTAGAATTATTGTATATATGGTAACATGTTTATGATTGTTTATAGAATTATATTCAAATCTTGTAACATGATTATGCTTTGATTATAGAATTGTATTCAAGCATATAAGATCATTGTGATATTCAGATATGAATATGAGCATGCTTTGTTTACAGATTGATATTCATTGCATTTAAGGTAGGAGAGTCGTTGACAGCCATTGTCAAATCTCTAGATGTTCGGTGTATCTCAGCTTAGGAGCAGCCCTGACTCCTATTGCTGTCGTTGATACAGCTCAGACCGAAGTCTAGGAATAAGACGTACAGTCACCCCGAGTGGGAGGGTAGGTGACATCCATTGACGTCTTATTCACACCGGGATCCCTAGAGTTATAGTCGAGTCGAGTCTAGACATGATTTGATTCGCAGTGCATGTTTATATAGATGTCATTCATAATAGCATGTTTCATGTTTTAGTTTGATTATATGCATGTATACATGTTTATACTGGGATTTGTTCTCACCGGAGTTTCCGGCTGTTGTTATGTTTGTATGTGTGCATAACAACAGGTGGGGCAGGATCTGGGTCACGCAGAGGATGAGAGATGGACATAGCGTGGTGATCTTGGGCATAGCAGAAGAACTAGTAGTTGTACTTTTGACATGTACTGTATTTAATTACTAGTTGTTGAGAATGGATGAAACAAGACATATTGTACCTTATGTTTGGATATTATGTTGTTAAATAACATAGATTTCTCTTGTTTAGCTTTCATGTAAATTAATGTTAAAAGCAAAAATTTGACCCACTTTCTATACTAACGATCCATTAAATCCCAAAGAAAAGATTTAGAGCCCGGGTCCCCACATGTGTGTTGTAATTTAATAAAGAAAGATGATGCTTAATAATGACATTTGATTTAATGTTCAAAAGCAAAAATTCGACCCACATTTTCTTACAGATCCATTTAATCCCAGATAGAATTGAGTTAGAGCCCGGGTCCCCACAACTGATGACCATTCGAGGTATGGGTCCGTTTATTTGATGAAACACAAATCTGAAGCATTTGAAAAGTTCAAAGAATTCAGATCTGAAGTAGAAAATCAGCTAGAAAGAATTATTAAGGCACTTCGATCTGATCGAGGTGGAGAATACTTAAGTGCTGAATTTTTGGGTTATCTAAAAGGAATGAGATTCTCTCACAGTGGACTCCACCAGCAACACCACAATTGAATGGTGTTTCTGAACGTCGAAATCGAACCTTGATGGACATGGTTCGATCTATGATGGGATTCACTGAATTGTCTATATCGTTTTGGGGCTTTGCGCTTGAAACTGCGACAATGTTGTTGAATAATGTCCATACAAAAGCAGTGGATAATACACCATATGAGATATGGATGAGAAAAACTCCCAAATATTCTTACATGAGAATATGGAGATATCTTGCTTACGTGAAGTAGACAGTGGGAGACAAATTGGATAGTAGATCCACTTTGTGCTACTTTGTAGGATATCCAAAGAATTCTATTGGATATTATTTCTATCATCCAAATGAAGCAAAAGTGTTTGTTTCAAGAAATGCCACCTTTATGGAAAGGGAATTTCTATTGGATACAAAAGACAAGATGATAGAACTTGAAGAAATTCAAGATACTCCCTCAACTATAGAAGTTGAACCAATTTCCCAAGAACCAGTAGTTGAAGTACAAGCTTCTAGAAGGTCTGATAGGGTTATTAGACCACCTGCAAGATATACGCTTCTTCATGAACAAGGCCATGATGAGTCTTGTGTTGGATGTGATCCAATGAATTTCAAAGAAGCATTATCTGATACTGATTCAACCAAATGGCTTGAAGCCATGCAGTCAGAAATGTACTCTACGTATTCAAACCAAGTCTGGAAATTAGTGGATCCACCTGAAGGAATCGTTCCCATAGGATGCAAATGGATCTACAAAAGAAAGCTTGGGGCGGATGGGAAGGTAGTGACCTTCAAAGCAAGACTGGTTGCAAAAGGTTATACTCAAAGGCAAGGAGTTGACTATGAGGAAACTTTTTCACCAGTTGCTAAGTTTAAGTCCATTAGAATACTACTAGCCACAGCAGCATGGTATGACTATGAGATATGACAAATGGATGTAAAGACTGCTTTCCTCAATGAAGACATCAAAGAAGAAATTTATATGTCTCAACCCGAGGGATACACATCAGTAGGAAGTGAGCATAAGGTATGCAAACTTCAGAGATCAATATATGGTCTCAAGCAGGCATCAAGGAGTTGGAACCTCAGATTTGATATCACTATCAAAGAGTTTGGTTTTGCTAAGAATCCTGAGGAACCATGTGTGTACAAGAAAGTTAGTGGGAGTGCAGTGACATTCCTAGTACTTTATGTTGATGATATCCTGCTCATTGGGAATGATGTAGGATTACTGCAATCAACTAAAGTTTGGTTGGCCAGTAAATTCTCCATTAAAGACATGGGTGAAGCATCTTATGTATTGGGAATACAGATCTATAGAGATAGATCGAATAGGATGCTGGGACTCACCCAAGCCACATATATCGATACCATTATAAAACGATTCTCTATGGAAGAGTCCAAGAGGGGATACTTACCATTGTCATGGTATTACTCTATCTAGAGCGATGTGTCCCAAAACTGATGAAGAGATAGAGATGATGACACGAATTCCATATGCGTCAGCCATTGGTAGTATCATTTATGGTATGATATTGACACGTCCTGAAATTGCTTATGCTTTAAGTGTTACAAGCAGATATCAGGCGAATCCTGGTCCAATGCATTGGAAGGCCGTGAAAGACATTCTTAGTACTTGAGAAGGACTAAGAACTTGTTCATGGTCTATGGGGGTGGAGAATTAAAATTGGAAGGCTACACTGATTCTAGCTTCCAATGTGATGTTGATGATTCGAAATCGACCTCTGGTTTTGTATTCATGCTTAATGGTGCGGCTGTCTCTTGGAAAAGTTCCAAGCAAGACACCGTTGCAGATTCCACCACTGAAGCTGAATACATTGATGCATCTGCTGCAGCGAAAGAGGTAGTTTGGATGAGGAATTTTGTCCAAGAGTTGGGCGTTATTCCTAATGGAGTTGATCCAGTCCCGGTGTACTGCGACAACACTGGTGCCGTTGTGCAAGCAAAGGAACCAAGGTCTCATCAGTGATCCAAACATGTACTGAGGAAATTCCACATCATCCGGGAGATTGTGGGAAGGGGAGACATATCAGTCGAAAGAGTCCCCTCTACAGATAACGTTGCCGATCCACTTACGAAGCCCTTGCCAGGACCATTGTTTGAGAAGCATCGCGAAGCAATGGGATTAAAGTTTATGGGTAGTAGGCTCTAGGGCAAGTGGGAGATTGTTAGAGTAGATGCCCTGCAAGCCAACTGTTGACTAGGGATTTTATTGACTCAAGTGTAATAAACAATCTTTATTTTAATATAATTCATTATTTCATGGTTTGTTATTTCTTTATCTGTATATCCATGTTATCAAACATAGATAAAGACCTTGATTATACTTTAATACAAATGAATCGTAATTCGATGTTGAAACTCGTTTGTAAACACTGTATAATCTAAATTCGTTCCTAGTCGATTCAGCCGCCTAAAACATGGATAAAGGTCGCTTGAGCTTGAGACTAGTATCTGTGATGTTGTGTACTGCGTTTCTTGGTAAGGGCATAGAGATGTCCTAAACATACAGATGAGTAGTCATATGATGATTATACCGAACAACCCTCCCTCGAACTTTCCAAGTGGTTATCATTCATCGAGAGGATAAGTCCGTGGTTATGATTATACACCATTAGTCCTTACGACCCGGGACAACACTGAGGCTCTATATGCTAGGGCTGTGCTTTGACTCGTTTACCGGCTCCAGGAGAGTCATCAGGTGGCGAGGTTGTGTACAGTTGCGACACATATAGGAGCCAGTGCATTGTAGTCGGGGATTCACCGCTCACCTATGGGTGTGGATATCCTATGTGATCTAATAAAATAATAGTGCATGGAATCTCTGGCTAGAGTACGAAATGTACGTTGGAGAAGGAGTTCTCCAAATAGTACACGCGATGCCACTATTATAGTTATCACATAGTTAACGAATTAATATGCAACCCTCGATGAACCAATGGTTGCAGATTCGATCGGGATATATGGGATGAAGGGACCGTACTGTACGCTAATCATAATCGACTGGTTCTTGCAGGCACTATAAGTGATACCTAGGGGATCATGAGGCGATGCTACTAGACGCTATTACCATGATCCGATGGGTGCAATCAGAAATGTGTTCTGACATTCTTGATTAATGTGTTGATGAAAAGAATGGGGCTAACTAGGGTAAGCCCGAATAAGAATAAATGTTATTCTGAATCACAAGGAGTTGTGAACCCACAGGTGGCTGTATCTCTGAACCATTGAGGGTCACACAAGTACTGGATCGTATGTTCCCGTTGAGAGAATAAATTCAAGAAGTTGAATTTATATTATATAGTAAATTCAAGGAGTTGAATTTATGATAATTAAATTTTGAGAGAATAAATTCAAGTAGTTGAATTTATAAAATTTGAGAATTTAATTTATTAAACTCAAATGTTTGGTTTATTAAATATTAAATTTTGGAGGTGATAAAAAATTCAAGGAGTTGAATTTATAATTTAAATAATAAATTCAAATGTTGAATTTATAATGTATTTAATTTATTAAGCTCAAAAGTTGAGTTAATTAATTAATAAATTAAATATGGTGGATAATATGTTTAATGGGCTTGTAGGGGTACAAGTCCAACATATTAAATAATTAAAGTTTTAATGGACTTTGATTAAATTAATTAAACTAGTTGGACTAGCCCAATTAATTAAATCAAGCCCATTAATGTTAATTATGTAATTAGGTTATTATTTTATTATAAATAATAATTGAAAACCACTAAACCTAGCCACCACAAAGGGATACGTTAGCCTCCACTCAACAAAAGGAAAGAGATTTTCGGCCACTTGGTTTTGAGAAAAAGAAATATTGTGCCGTCTCTAAATTTTTCTTCTCCTACGCGAAATATCTTCTGTATTTTTCTAGTGTAAATTAGAAGAAGAACATAATATCTAGTCGTGGACTTGATAGGAGGATTTCTTTGAAGAAAGTTCGTAGGGAATCTGTTGCGTGTTTTCTTAATTGCTTGCAAGTGCACAACGTCAAGTTTGTAATAAAATTTATTTTTGAGTACAAGTGTCGATCCCACAAGGAGTATGTATTTAAATGTATATTAATGCTTGCAATTAATATAGTCTCAATTTTATTTAGAAAAATCAGTTGACAGATTTGTTTTCACCAATAACTAGATTGAAAATAAATTTAATTATATTATAACACCAAACTTTTATAACAAATAACTATGGAATAAAAGATCTAGAGGTCCGATTTCACGCAACAATCCACCATGCGTTATTTTGTGTAGGTATATTATAAATGTCCTTATTATACATTAGCCAAGAATTCTAAATTATCTATTCCCTCTCCCGAGTGCTAAGTAGATACTAATTATCTAACAAAAGATTGTAACGTCCCCATCAACAATCTAAAATTAAATAACACAATAAGCACTAAATTCTTTTAATGGTTTCAATAGCAATATATGTCCTCCCGAACTATATAAATACTATCGATGTATTTTTCCCTTTCTTATTTATAAATTCTCTTTTCCAAGTAATAATTTATAAACATAAGAATCATTCAAGATATGGCCAGTAAAATGAAAGCATTAAGATTGGAAAAATACAAATGAACAATAAGGAAAACTTATATAGCATAAATCATAAATCCCAACACATGGTTTCTAGTTTTGTTCCATCATTCCTCTAGAAATAAAAATTAGTTCATAATAAAAATAACACAACAACACATAAATCTTAAACAAGACATATCAAATAAAAATGAAAATAAAGAAAGAAGATCTTAGAACAAGAGTTTTGGAGTGCAATGAAATTTCTGTCACAAGTGTGCAAAAGATTTCCTAAGGATGAACTTGATCTTCAATCTCTTCTTTGTAGCCTCCACTCCTTCCCTTGGCTCCCTAATGACCTAGATGGTGAATAATAGAAGCATTTTATAGTCCAGACAAGCTTCCCCACGCAGCACACCATTTTCCTCTACTTTTATTCAAAGTCCACAAAGTTACAGATTTTTCGGACTTTGTTTTGCATGGACCGTGGGTGCGGTAGAGATGGCACCGCAGGTGCGGTGATGGTTCGGGGAACTTCACACTTTGCAACTTCGAAGACCGCGGGTGCGGTAGAGATGGCACCGCGGGTGCGGTGATGCTTCGGCAGAAAATCTTTTATTTCCAAGTCGAGGGACCGCGGGTGCGGTGCTAACAAGACCGCGGGTGCGGTCATGCTTCGGGGAAAAAGTCCTTTGCACTTTTTTAATTCATCAATTTACTACTCCAAATTCTCATTCTAAACTTCCAAACTACAATAACAAAAACAACAACAAATCATATCAAACCTGCTCAAGAATCACAAAATTCCAAGTTAAAAACAAGTAATAAAAGTACAATAAATCGCACTTATCAAACTCCCCCAAACTTAAGATTTTGCTAGTCCCGAGCAAAACAAAACAACACAAACAAATAACTAAAGTTAAATTTACAACCCTTCATGCATTCACAATTCAAATCAATCCAACCACTTGTTCATCCGGATAAAATCATGCGATCGGTAAATTCTCTTAACTTCTAATCTCTTCAACTCATGTTTCAAATCATTCTAAACTGATTTCAAATTTTTACAAACACACATCAAGAGGTCTTTTCCGGTAAAGATTGGGTTCAAAGCAATATTCATTCAAGAAAAGGACACCCAATAAATATTTGATGCAATGAAGTGTGTGTAAAATTGATCAAAATTCATACTCAATGAAAGTGTTTATCGATTGTCCATAAGCTAGATCCTCCCAATCACTCTCCACTAGTATATTGGACAACTATGACTAGGTTAATAGGATTTTCAATGGTTGTAATGTTAGGCCTCGGTTCATGGCTACAAATAAAGATTAGGAGTTCAAATAAGGGAGTAAGTTGAATTTTTATCTCTTTTGCAAACTCCACTTTTTCTTTATCTCCATTTTTTTTCTTTATTCATTTCATCTCTTTTTCTCCCTTTTTTCTCCAACTTCATCAATGTAACATCATTCATTTTTTATTTTCTTTTGTAGTAGAATTTTCATTTCTTTGATCCTTTGAATTCTTACTCCCTTGAGAAGGTAGGAAATTAATTGTATAAGATATTCAGCAGGGTAGTAAATGTGGGATAATTGAAAGAACATCGAATGGGGGTCTTTTAGACATATTAACGTGTGCCATTCGAATTCATATAAGCTCAAAGAGGTGACAAATGATAAATTATTTTTATTTGGTAGCTTGAAAGGCTCAATCGATCCAAAAATCACCTAAATCATTCCTAAATCATAAGTTGTCCGTATTTCGCCTCGAATGATGTTTGGATAGTTCTAGACAAAAACTCAATTCACCAACACAGATTAGAATCTAATAATCGTGAAAATGGTGTCTCAATGCATCAACCAAATACATATATATTCAAAAAGAAAAGTGCTTGGCTTCCAAGAAATTTCAAGAACACAATTCTTTTCTCATATAGGCTCAAGAGGGCTTCAAATGAATATTTATGAAGAATATAAATGGCCCAAATAAAATCAAAGATTGCCTCAATCATCTATGTGTTTGCAAAAAAATTTATTTCAATGTCAAATGAAAATCACAAAGTTTTATAGAAATTATAAGTCTCAAACTTACCACATCTCATGATTATTCTCTAAATTTTTCAAATTGATCGATTAATATGAATGTAATGCATGACCTTTTCTTTTCAATACAAAAATTTTTCATCATTGGCCAATTCACAATAAAAAAATTCATGACTAAAACACTACAAACACACAAGCAAATAACTAAAAATAATAATAAACACACAAAATAAACTAAATAAACAAACACACAAAAGAAAATAAACACACCAAATAAAATATAATAACACACAAAAATAAAATAAAATAAATCAAATCTCCCCCAAACTAGAACATGTGCATCGTCCTCGATGTAAATAAGCATGAAAATTAGGAGAATACACATACCTCGGGCAACTGACCGTCAGTGGTCATCGCCACCATCATCATCTTCGTCATCTTGGGGTGGTTGGAACTCCGGTGGGTGGTATACAGGTGGCCACTGTGGAGGAGGTGGAAATGGATGGCCAGAAGTTGAAGCAGATGGAAATTGCTGAGCCAAGACCGATGTAAAATCCACCATGTATCCCATAAATGTGTCGGTCCTAAACCGAAACGCATCCATTTCTTGGCATTGAATTCTCATATCTTCTTCCAACTGGGTCAACCTAGCTCTCCTATTCCTTTGCTGCGGTTGTGGTTCTTGAGCTTGAGCCTGGGCACGTCTCTCTGCAGCTCTTCTGTTGAAGTCCCTTTCAGCTCGACGTGCTGCAGCATGATCACCTCTGAATGTCCCATATGGTTGAACAACCATGATGACATTCTTAGGCTTTAACAATTCTTCATTCGTTGCCCAAGTCACTCCCTGCGTTTTGGCATAGTGCAGTGATAAGAGAAGGGTGGAGTAGTCCACTAGGAAAGTTACCTCGTGCATAATCAAGTATCGAATGCTGAAGCAATTGACCTAAATCAATTGCTTTCCCTGTCATAATGCAAAAAGTAAGGATAGCCCTCTCCTTGATGACGGTGGTGGTGTGTTTGGTCGGCTTAATTCTAGCAAAAATAAATGAATACCAATCTTTGGCAACAGTTTTCAGAACAGACTTTTCTAGGCTAACATGCACATCATCCCTCATTCTCCATTATGCTCCCTGTATGCAAATTGTTTGAAGAATACTATTATAATCAACATGCTCGTTCATGTATTATAATAGTGTATTGATCGTGCATTACATGAGGGATACCATATAATGTATTCATCGTGCATTACATGAGGGATACCATATAATGTATTGATCGTATGTGCATCAAAGGCGACCATTTTTCCTCGCACAAACACCGTAAATTGATCATACCTAACCCTGAGGTTAGCATAAAACTCTCTCACCAATGAAATGACATCATCTTGTGGCTGCCTGCCAAACTCCTCCCAATGTCGAGCAGTAAGCATTATTCCAATTTCGGATCGAGGAAAACTCATATCAAATCCCCTTTCTTTTACAATGCTCTTATTCAAAATTTTTCCATATTGCTCCTCCGCCTTCTCATCCCAAAACCGGCTTGCATCGTAATTCACAGATGATGATGATGATGCACCCTTAAATTGTTTTCTTCTTAGAGGCATTTTATCGAACAGCTTTCAAATACCAACTTCACTTCAATCCAATTCTCAAAATTTAATGATTCTTGCACTCCCTCAAACTTAATACTCACAATATCCACACCTCAACAATGTACACAACAATCAATCAATAATATCCCCAAAATCAAAAATGGACTTCACCAAATGTAATATCCTTCCATAGCAACTAACACCAATAATTTCGATTCTTCAACAAATATGCAATGAATTTGCTCACCTTGAGTGTGTTGAATTGTTTCTTGAAGAACAAAATCAAAGCTTCCTTCAAATTCTTGAAGAAATTTTCAAGCCCCTTTTTAAACCCTAGGTTTGATGTTGATTGTATGAAATATAGATGGAAATTTGAGTGGAATTTGTGAAGTTATTTAGGTTGGAGTGGTAAAATTGTTGAAGGAATAACAAAAATTTAGTGTGAAGAGTGTGTTATTGAGAAAAGATTTCAAAAATGGAGGTGGAATTTTGAGAGAGGTTCTTCGGTTATGTCGAAAATCTGCCCAATTCTGTGTTTAAAACCATCGATCGCGGGTGCGGTGTTAACAGGACCACGGGTGCGGTGTGTCTTCGACTTTGTTTTAAAATCCTGCATTGCACGACCGCGGGTGCAGGTGTCCATAAGACAGCGGGTGCGGTATTGTTTCGGGAAATGCAGCGCGGGTGCGGTGTGCTAGTACCGCGGGTGCGGTGATCTCTCGGCACTTCTTTTGAATAATTCGAAATTCATCAACCGCTGGTGCGGTATTGCTTCGGCACATGTAGCGCGGGTGCGGTGCTGACAAGACCGCGGGTGCGGTCCTGCTTCGTCAAAATTATTTTCTTCTCAAATTTTCAGTCCTGAAAAGAAAACAATTGGGATTCATTAAATTACGGAAGATATAAGCACACACTAAATTAAAAATTCACAACCAAAAATAATCACGATACAAAAATACAAACAAAACCGGAAACAAAATGCAAAATAGAAACAAAAATTTGGGTTTCCACCCAATAAGCGCTTGGTTTAACGTCTTCAGCCCGACTAACATCATTATACATCAAATCGATCCGCCCAAAGGAATGTTATCAAGGTGCCTTACTTCAGTTCCATAATATGGCTTAACTCGCTGCCCGTTCACCTTGAAAGTCCTCTCATCACTGCATTTTAGCTCAATCGCCCCATGAGGGTACACCGTCTCCACCAAAAATGGACCTGACCAACGCGATTTCAACTTACCAGGAAACAACTTCAAACGGGAGTTGAACAATAGTACTTGTTGTCCTGGTTTGAGCTCCTTTCGTACAATGAGTTTATCGTGCCACTTTTTGGTCTGTTCTTTATAAATCTTGGCATTTTCGTATGCATCATTGCGGAACTCCTCCATTTCATTTAACTGTAGTTTTCTGCCATCGCCAGATGCTTTCAAGTCAAAGTTCAACTTCTTAACTGCCCAAAATGCTCGATGCTCCAATTCCAGCGGCAAGTGACAGGCTTTACCAAAAACCAACCTATAGAGAGACATCCCAATAGGCGTCTTGAATGCAGTCCTATAAGCCCACAGTGCATCATCCAACTTTATAGCCCAATCCTTCCGGTTTGTATTGACAGTCTTTTCTAATATTTGTTTGATTTCCCGATTCGATATTTCAGCTTGTCCGTTCGACTGAGGATGATATGCTAATGCCACTCTGTGCTTCACATTGTATTTAGCCATCAGTGAGTTGAAAATTTTATTGCAAAAGTGCGTACCTTCGTCACTTATGATGGCTCTCGATGTTCCAAACCTAGTGAAAATGTTCTTGTGCACAAACTTAACTACACACGAGCATCATTAGTACTGGTGGCGATTGCTTCCACCCATTTCGAAACATAATCTACAGCTAATAATATATAAGATTGACCAAAAGAAGGGGGAAAAGGTCCCATGAAATCTATGCCCCAGACATCAAAAAGTTCCACTTCCAAAATATTTGTCCGTGGCAATTCGTGACGCCTAGAAATGTTTCCTAACCTTTGGCATCTATCACATGATTTCACTAAGGTATAGCTATCCTTAAACAAAGTAGGCCAGAAAAAACCTGATTGCAATACCTTAGCTGTTGTTCGTGTTGCTCCAAAATGTCCACCATAAGGTGATGAATGACATTGTTCCAGAATTTTGTTTGCATCTTCGCCATCAACACATCTCCTAATCACTTGGTCAACACATCTTTTATATACACAAGGATCATCCCAAAAGAAAAATTTGATATCATGGAAGAACTTCTTTTACTGATGGTGATTTAGATCTGGAGGAAGAGTACCACAAGACAAGAAGTTAGCTATATCAGCAAACCAAGGGAGTTTAGAACTTACCTCAAACAGTTGTTCGTCTGGGAACGACTCATTGATAACTCCACCGTCAGTTCGTTGTTCCAGCTCTAGTCGTGACAAGTGATCTGCCACCTGGTTTTCACAACCTTTCTTGTCTTTTACTTCAAAGTCAAAATCTTGAAGTAGAAGTATCCATCGTATCAACCTGGCCTTGGCATCCTTTTTGGCAAACAAGTAACGAAGAGCTGCATGGTCAGTGAAAACAGTTACCTTGGTGCCAATAAGATAGGTTCTGAACTTGTCAAATGCAAACACCACTGCTAGCATCTCTTTCTCAGTAATTGTATAGTTCTGTTGGGCTGCATTAAGTGTACGACTTGCATTGTAGATAGCCTTGAACATCTTGTCTCGCCTCTGTCCCAATGCTGCTCCCACAGCATAGTCGCTAGCATCACACATGAGCTCAAAGGGCTCCTTCTAATCAGGCACTATCATATTGGGAGCAGAAATCAGTGCTTTCTTGATCCTGTTAAACGCCTGCAAACAATCATCGTCAAAAATAAATGTCGAATATTTCTCTAACAAATTACATAAAGGTCTAGTAATTTTAGAGAAATCTTTGATATAACGACGATAGAATCTGGCATGTCCCAAGAAACTTCTGATCCCTTTCACATTCTTCGGTGGTGGGAGATTTTCAATTGCCACAACTTTAGCTCTGTCAACTTCTATTCCTTTAGCCGAAATTTTATGCCCAAGCACAATACCTTCTGGAACCATGAAGTGACATTTTTCCCAATTCAAAACTAAATTCTTCGCCTGACATCTCTGCAAAACAAGCATTAAATTTTGCAAACAGTGATCAAAAGATGAACCAAACACAGAGATATCATCCATAAAAACCTCCATTATTTCCTCGACCATGTCAGAAAATATGGCCATCAAACACCTCTGAAAAGTAGCAGGTGCATTGCACAGACCAAATGTCATTCTCTTGAAAGCAAATGTACCGTAGGGGCAAGTGAAGGTAGTCTTCTCCTGATCCTCCGGTGCTATGACAATCTGATTGTAACCTGAATAACCATCTAGAAAGCAATAATAATGATAACCACCCACTCTATCAAGCATCTGATCAATAAAGGGAAGAGGGAAGTGATCTTTCCTAGTAGCATCATTCAATTTCCTGTAGTCTATGCATACTCGCCAACCAGTCACTGGACGAGTTGAAATCAATTCATTATTCTCATTTCTCACTACAGTTATTCCCCCTTTCTTAGGCACTACTTGTACTGGTGAAACCCACGAGCTATCAGATATAGCATAAATAACACCAGCATTTAACAGTTTTAATACCTCAGCCCTCACAACCTCTTTCATTGCTGGATTAAGCCTTCTCTGATGATCAACATAAGGTGAATATGACTCCTGCATCAAGATTTTATGCATACAAACAGTAGGGCTAATCCCCTTTATATCAGCAATTGTCCATCCCAAAGCAGATTTAAATTCCCTCAACACTCTCAACAATTTCTCTTTTTCAGTACAAGTAAGAAAGGAAGAGATGATTACCGGATATGTCGAATTTTCACCTAAAAATTCATAACAAAGGTGACTTGGCAATTCCTTCAATTCAGGAGATGCTTTTGGTACCTCTTTACTTGCATCTTCAAGTAGCTCTACATGATGCACATCACTCTTTTCTTTAGGCAGTGTATTGAGAGCTAGTATCTCATCTTGCATCTCCCAATCACTTTCATCCAGTGCAGACGCCGATTCCAACAAACATCTCTCTAAGGAATCTTTCGTCATCCTACCTGCACCAACATGAGATACACATGATTCAATTACATCAATACTATTACAAGTACTTACCTCATTTGGTTCTTTGATTGTGTTGTAGATGTTGAACATGACTTCTTCTCCACCAACTCTCAATGTGAGCTCGCCCTTGTGCACATCAATCAAAGCTTTTCCGGTGGCCAAGAACGGCCTTCCAAAGATAAGCGGAGTCTCCTGATCTTCTTCCATATCTAGAATGACAAAATCAGCAGAAAATATAAATTTGTCTACCTTTACCAGAACATCCTCCACTATCCCTCGTGGATATGTAAGTGATCTATCCGCCAGCTGCAGGGTAATAGTGCTAGGCTTCACCTCGCCAAGCTCCAAAGTCCTGTAAATAGAAAAAGGCATTAAATTAATACTGGCACCTAAATCACATAAAGCTTTATTGATTCTAGAACCACCAATAACACAAGGAATAGTAAAACTCCCTGGATCTTTGAGTTTTTGTGGTAGTTTCCTTTGGAGTATGGCGCTGCACTCTTCGGTTAACTCAACTGTCTCGAACTCATGCAACTTCCTCTTCTTTGACATCACATCTTTGATGAACTTTGCATAGTTTGGCATTTGCTTTAAAGCATCAGCAAATGGAATGTTGATGTGAATCTTCTTGAAAATCTCCAAAAATTTTGCAAATTGATCATCCAATTTCTTCTTTTTGAACCTCTGCGGATATGGAAGAACTGGCTTAAATACCGGAGGATTGTTCAGCTTCAACTTCAGCTTTGGATCCCTCAGTTTCAACTTCTTCAACTGTTATCTCATTTTCATCCTTCTCTTTGGAGTTTTTAACCTCAAGTTCTCTTCCACTTCTCAAAGTTACAGCTTTGCATTGCTCCTTTGGATTCACTTCAGTATTACTTGGGAATTGACCTTTATTTTGATCTCTCAATGCATTAGCCAATTGACCAATCTGTGTCTCCAATGATTTCATTGTGGCACCCATATTTCCTATGTGAGTTTCCATGCCATCAAGACGAGATTCAGTCCTAGCCATTCTTTTACTAGATTCAACAACAAATGTCCCAACTAGATACTCAGGTGAAAGTTTTCCTTCCCCCTTTGATGTATTGAACCCCGGTGGAGGATTCAACACATTCTTATTATTAGCATATGAAAAATTTTCATGATTTCTCAAACCAGGATGATAAGTGTTAGGGGGAGGGTTACCTCGATATCCTCCGTAGCCACCAAAATTCCTATTGTTGATATAATGAGCCTCATCAGGAATATGTTGTTCTTCAGTAACAACCGATGCATTTTCAACCTCTGATGTACTAGCCTTATTCATTGCTGCAATTTGAGTTGTAAAGCTGAAACTTGAGCGATGAGTGATGTAATAGGATCTATGGCATAAATTCCAGCTTGCTTCTTTACTCCTGACCTTTCAGACGGCCACTGATAACTGTTAATGGTCATCTGTTCAAGCAAATCATATGCTTGATCAGGTGATTTTTCAAATATCGTGCCACCAGCTGCTGCATCAACAGTGCCTCTTGTTTGTCCATTCAAACCATTATAAAACAATTCAATCTGTACCCAATCTTCAAAACCATGGTTTGGACACCTCCTCAACAACTCCTTATAACGTTCCCATGCCTCATATAATTGCTCAAAATCAGTCTGCCTAAAAGTACTTATCTCTATCTTCAACTGTGCAGACTTCGCAGGTGGAAAATATTTAGCAAGGAACTTGGTTGCTAACTCCTGCCATGTAGTGATACTCCCCAAAGGAAGCGATTGGAGCCATCCTCTTGCTTGGTCCCAAAGAGAAAAAGGAAACAAACGCAATCGAATTATATCATCAGAAACACCATTTATTTTTACCGTGTCAGTAATTTCAAGGAATGTTCTGAGATGTAAATGAGGATCTGCAGTAGCGGCTCCCCCAAACTGATTCTGTTGAACCATGTTTATAATTGTAGGCTTGAGCTCAAAGTTGTTTGCATTAATAGTTCCTCGTGCTATGCCCGAATAATGAGCATTCAGTACCGACCTAAAATGATCTCTGATGGGTATTGCAGGGGGTGGATTTTCATTATCTCTGTTTTCAGCCATTGCTCGAATCTCTTCTCTTCTTGCCTTTCTTAATCTTCTTGCAGTTCTTTCGATTTCAGGATCAAAGATAAGCAAGTCAAGATTTTGCGATCTTCGCATGCACTGTCAAACAAAGATAAGACACAAATCAATGTTTAATGTATTACAATAAAAACAGCTCTAAATTAAAATAAAGACTAATTGGTAACAATACTAATATAAATTTAAAATATACACTCCCCGGCAACGGCGCCAAAAACTTTTTGCGTGTTTTCTTAATTGCTTGCAAGTGCACAACGTCAAGTTTGTAATAAAATGTATTTTTGAGTACAAGTGTCGATCCCACGAGGAGTATGTATTTAAATGTATATTAATGCTTGCAATTAAAATAGTCTCAATTTAATTTAGAAAAATCAATTGACAGATTTGTTTTCACCAATAACTAGATTGAAAATAAATTTAATTATATTATAACACCAAACTTTTTATAACAAATAACTATGGAATAAAATATCTAGAGGTCCGATTTCACGCAACTATCCACCATGTGTTATTTTGTGTAGCTATATTATAAATGTCCTTATTATACATTAGCCAAGAATTCTAAATTATCTACTCCCTCTCCCGAGTGCTAAGTAGATACTAATTATCTAACAAAAGATTGTAACGTCCCCATCAACAATCTACAATTAAATAACACAATAAGCAGCTAAATTCTTTTAATGGTTTCAATAGCAATATATGTCCTCCCGAACTATATAAATACTATCGATGTATTTTTCCCTTTCTTATTTATAAATTCCCTTTTCCAAGTAATAATTTATAAACATAAGAATCATTCAAGATATGGCCAGTAAAATGAAAGCATTAAGATTGGAAAAATACAAATGAACAATAAGGAAAACTTATATAGCATAAATCATAAATCCCAACACATGGTTTCTAGTTTTGTTCCATCATTCCTCTAGAAATAAAAATTAGTTCATAATAAAAATAACACAACAACACATAAATCTTAAACAAGACATATCAAATAAAAATAAAATAAAGAAAGAAGAACTTAGAACAAGAGTTTTGGAGTGCAATGAAATTTCTGTCCACAAGTGTGCAAAAGATTTCCTAAGGATGAACTTGATCTTCAATCTCTTCTTTGTAGCCTCCACTCCTTCCCTTGGCTCCCCAATGACCTAGATGGTGAATAATAGAAGCATTTTATAGTCCACACAAGCTTCACCACGCAGCACACCATTTCCCTCTACTTTTATTCAAAGTCCACAAAGTTACAGACTTTTCGGACTTTGTTTTGCATGGACCGCGGGTGCGTTGATGGTTCGGGGAACTTCACACTTTGCAACTTCGAAGACCGCAGGTGCGGTGATGCTTCGGCAGAAAATCTTTTATTTCCAAGTCGAGGGACTGCGGGTGCGGTGCTAACAAAACCGCGGGTGCTGTGCTAACAAGACCGCGGGTGCGGTCATGCTTCGGGGAAAAAGTCCTTTGCACTTTTTTAATTCATCAATTTACTACTCTAAATTCTCATTCTAAACTTCCAAACTACAATAACAAAAACAACAACAAATCATATCAAACCTGCTCAAGAATCACAAAATTCCAAGTTAAAAACAAGTAATAAAAGTACAATAAATTGCACTTATCAGAATCATCAAGAGCCAGATCTATAATACCGGATCGGTTGGTGTCCTAGTGAATTAAATTCACAAAGGTATAATTTTCTAACATCCTATGTTTGTTTTGTTAAATCATACGAGCGCCTAAAGCAAAATTATTTTGCTTTTCAAAATAAAATAAAAATTTAAAAAACTTCCGCTGCATTTGGGCGTGTAGAAAACCAGATCCAACATAATTGTTGTAAGAAGTCATTTAATTCGCTTTACCGATTTTAGTATAAAACATGACTGATTGTTTTATAGCTTTTCTGCAGGAACCTATTTCGGTAATAAGGCTGATTCTATCAGAAGTCAAAAGACATTTTCTGATTATAGACGTTGAACTCAGTCACCTATATATATGGAACAAACCTATATAGAAGAAGGTGCTGAATCTTTCTCAAGAATCAATTGTATTTGACAAAACAAGAAAACCACGAATCTTTGATATTTTCAAGTTCAACATAAAGAAAAGTAGCACACGCTTCATAGCAGATATCTGATCTATTGAGATCATTTTGTGCTACCGTTTCTTACACTCTTCATAATTATTCACAGTACTTATATTTTATCAAGAAGAGTTTGTAATCTGAAAAAGTCTTTTCAGAACTTTGTTGTATCGTATTTTCATTGTGTTGAGTAACTAAGATTTTCAGTAGGCAAAGGGTAAGCCCTGCTGAAGTGGGTGTGTACAAGAGTTGTACTGTTAAATCTAAAGTCTTTTAGTGATACCTTTTGGAAACAGAAGAAGGGGAGACGTAGAAGACTTTATCTTCGAACTTCCATAAACAATTGTTGTCTACTGATATTACTATTTTCATTCACTCCATCGGATTGTTTCCGCACTTAATATTGTAATCTGTTGGAAGTATTCACGACAAGATCAGCTACTATCTCTAACAGGATTCTAGCATATTCTTTATCCGAGAAAGGAAAGAAGAAATTGGAGAAGAGTTCATTCACCCCACCCCCCTCCCCTCTAAACTCTTCCTTGATCCCCAACATATTTGGACTCGAACAATGCTTCAGATTTGGTGAAAATAATCTTTTAATCCTCTAACTTTACATATTTTCTCTTTTAATCATGTAGCTAGTGAAAACTTAAGTATTGATCCTCTAATTTTTAAAGTTTGATTATTTTGATCTTATTTTGGCTTAAATCATCAATTTTAGCTGGAAATTGCTGATTAGATTGTAAAATCAGATAATATGACAAAAAGGGGATTGCGTCCTATTCTTTGAGTTGGTCATCCTATTTTTTGAGTTTTTTAAAATAATGTTTTATAATCTCGATTTGATGTGGTGGAATTTTAGGTGGTATTCCACGAGGATTATTTCCCTTCAAATTGAAAATACCCCAAATTTGTTTCCATGTCATCGGATTTTACAACCTTATTCCAATTTTTGGCTAAAATTAGATACTTTGGTAAAAAGATAGGATTAAAATAGCTAAAAGTTAAAAGTGAGAGGACCAGTACGCAGTTTGACCAATTACATGACGAAAAACACCGTGGGTGGCACTCGAACTCGTTTTTGAGCATGCCATAGATATATTTGTTGTGAATTTAAGGAATGCTATGTTATATATATCCGTGAATTTTATTGTAATTTGAGGATTAAAAGTAGTTATTTAAATATTTTGTTTAACTAGATAGATAGGATTGATTGGTGTATTATTTATTTACCAAAATCTTTGTGGAGACCGGATATTTCCAAATAAGAAGTACAATCTTGGCCGAGTCCTAATTGTAGAGGAATCCGAAGCAATCCTCTTCGATATCAAATTTGTCTCTCTCGCAACTATAAATACTCTTCCTTATTACCCTTTTTTCCAATACCCATAATTCTCTACTCTCCTTCAAGACTTACAGCAAGTTCCCTACGCTTCTTGTCCATTCTTTTTCTAAAACAATGGGGATGATGCTATGGATCATGTTTCCCCGTCTTTTTCCATGGGAACAATCTCATTCCAACGAGCCAAAGCCAACAATGTCAGCTGGGAAAGTCGATGATCCAAGAAAGGGCAAAGAAGTGACTTGCTTGTCTCAGCCCTCTTCGCCTGAAGCGTGCCGGAGGCTGAAAGCACCGAGGGTGGCACTCGAACTCGATGGCCTGATCAGCGGTTTTGAGTGTGTTGTTCTATATTGATATGCTAGTTTTTTTGGGAACGACTTATTGTGGTTACGTACATTGTGTTTTAATTAAGTTTTGGTTTGAGTACATTTTCAATCAATCATCGTTTATACAAAATTTATGGTATTTCGTATTTCTCAGTGGCCGAAGAGTTTTAAATAAAGTTCAAATAGTTTGGGTGTTGTTTGATCTGCAAAAATTGGATTTAACTTATCAAAACTAGTTTGTATTAAAAAATCAAATCACTGAAGTTTTAATAGGGCTCTCGACTCGATTAACACGGTTCATAACCACGATCATAAATTCATCATCTCGACTAGAGAAAGACGGACACGCGATGTATGTGTAAAATAATGATTATTATGTATATGAATTATGATCATCTATTTTTAATTATTATTTAGATAAAGATAATGCAATTATATTAAATATGCGGTTTGTAGGATAATATATCAATTTTTGAATTTCTAAAGTGTTTGAGATATTATAGTTTTATATGAGTAAAGTATATTAAAATTATTATTTATCTAAATGAATATGATAATTTCATAAAAAAATAATTGAATCACAAAGTCGGACTACTAGGGATTTATTTTCATACATTTAGTTTCCTACTCCATGCTAAGCCATCAATTACTTTTTTAAAAATTATTAAATCTTTTCAATTTATTATTATCGGTGACAAATATCAATTTGATCATCGTTTCAAAATCGACTATGATCACATGACCAATAGTTTCATTTTCCGTAAAATTGGTTATCTTGTCATTTAATTTTATCAAAATTTTAATTTTTATAATAATTTTATTATGTGCACCAAATATTTTAGTTTCATCATATTATTTTGTTCAATAAATCCATATTATTAATTATTAAATAAACAACTCCTCAAATAAATTTTTTTAATCTTCAAAAAAATCCTATTAATTGACGGTAATAGTGCATTGTAACTTCAAAAATAAAAGTAACGCTAAATGCCAAAGAAATTGGCCGTCACTTATTACCTCTTTTATGAAATGCCAAAAAAATTAAATTAGAAACGCTAAATTGATTGGAAAACTTGAAGCAAAAAATTCTTCCAATGACATGAACACGAGAATATATCAATAAAAATTAAAACATTTTCTACGAACGAATGATTGAAAATATAATGGAAGAACGAACTATCACGGAAATCGAACTATCACGGAAATTTACAAAAGATTGTTTGCAAACTGGAAAAGAAAATGGAAGGCTGATAATCTACTGAAATCTAATGAAAATTTACAGATAATTGTTGATCGACTATTGAGTGATATGTGGGAAATAACATGTGATCCTTATGATACTATTCCAAGAGTTCATTTAAGAGTGAATATTTATAATATGTGAGATCTCAATTGATTTTCAGTGGACTCCGCCTGTATCATCATATATGCATATACTCTTGGGAGAGTGTCCTAAAGATAGCTTGAAATTCTTCGTGATCGCTATATTGATGTTTCCTTCCTCTTTTACTCACATCGCTCGACGGTTGGCTCACTGCCCACTCTTCCATTTGTAGCTAGAGGCGGATCCAGAATTATATATTGTTAGAGTAGATGTCTTGTAAGCCAACTGTTGGCTAGTGATATTATTGACTCAGTTGTAATAAACAATATTTATTTTAATATAACATGGTTTGTTATTTTTTATCTGTATACTAATGTGAACAACATAGATAAAGACCTTGATTATACTTTAATACAAATGAATCGTAATTCGATGTTCAAACTCATTTGTAAACACTGTATGATCTAAATTTGTTCCTAGTCGATTCAGCTGCCTAAAATATGGATAAAGGTCGCTTGAGCTCGAGACTATCATCTATGATGTTGTGTACCGCGCTTCTTGGTAAGAGCATAGAGATGTCCAAGCATGCAGATGGATAGTACATATGATGATTATACCAAACAACCCTCCCTCGGACTTTCCAAGTGGTTATCATGTTAGAGTAGATGCCCTGCAAGCCAACGTTTGGCTAGGGAATTTATTGACTCAAGTGAAATAAACAATCTTTATTTTAATATAATTTAACTTTTTATGGTCTTGTTATACTTTATCTGTATACCCATGCAAACAGCATAGATAAAGTCCTTGATTATGCTTTAATACAAATGAATCGTAATTCGATGTTGAAACTCATTTGTAAACACTGCATATTCTAAATTCGTTCCTAGTCGATTCAGCCGCCTAAAACAGGGATAAGAGCCGCTTGAGCTCGAGATTAGCATCTGTGATGTTGTGTACTGCGTTTCTTGATAAGGGCATAGAGATGTCCAAACATACAGATGAGTAGTCATATGATGATTATACCGAACAACCCTCCCTCGGACTTTCCAAGTGGTTATCATTCATCGAGAGGATAAGTCCGTGGTTATGATTGTACACCATTAGTCCTTACGACCCGGGACAACACTGAGGCTCTATATGTTAGGTCTGTGCTTTGACTCGTTTACCGGCTCCAGGAGAGTCATCAGGTGGCGAGGTTGGGTATAGTTGCGACACATATAGGAGCCAGTGCATTGTAGTCGGGGATTCACCGCTCACCTACGGGTGTGGATATCCTATGTGATCTAATGAAATAATAGTGCATGGAATCTCTGGCCAGAGTATGAGATGTACGTTGGAGAAGGAGTTCTCCAATAGTACATGCGATGCCACTATTATAGTTATCACATAGTTATCGAATTAATATGCAACCCTCGATGAACCAATGGTAGCAGATTCGATCGGGATATATGATATGAAGGGACCGTACTGTACGTTAATCATAATCGGCTGGTTCTTGCAGGCACTATCAGGGATACCTAGGGGATCATGGGGCGATGCTACTAGACGCTCTTACCATGAATCCGATGGGTGCAATCAGAAATGAGTTCTGACATTCTTGATCAAGGCGTTGATGAAAAGAATGGGGCTAACTAGGGTAAGCCCGGATAAAGGATTATGTCCTGAATCACAAATAGTTGTGAACCCGCGGCTAGCTGTATCCCTGAACCATTGAGGGTCACACAAGCACTGGATCGTTTCTTCCCGTTGAGAGAATAAATTCAAGGAGTTGAATTTATATTATGATATAGTAAATTCAAGGAGTTGAATTTATGATAATTAAATTTTGAGAAAATAAATTCAAGGAGTTGAATTTATGATATAGTAAATTCAAGAAATTGAATTTATGAAATTTGGAGAGAATAAATTCAAGGAGTTGAATTTATAAAATTTGATAATTTAATTTATTAAACTCAAAAGTTAGGGTTTATTAAATATTAAATTTTGGAGGTGATAAAATTCAAGGAGTTGAATTTATAATTTAAATATTAAATTCAAATGTTGAATTTATAATTAATTTAATTTATTAAACTCAAAAGTTGAGTTTATTAATTATTAAATTAATATAATGAGAGTATGCTTAATGGGCTTGTAGCATTACAAGTCCAACATATTAAATAATTAAAGTTATCAATGGACTTTGATTAATTAATTAAACTAGTTGGACTAGACCAATTAATTAATCCAGCTCATTAATGTTAATTATGAAATTTAGGTTAAGTTTCTTTTTTAAGGAAATAAAAAGAAAAATAACCTAGCCTCCATGTCTTCAGATTTTTAGTGATTCACGTGAGTTTCAAAACTCCTCCCAAATTTTTGGCCAACTTTTCAAGAAAAAAAGAGAATTGAGTCGTCTCTCGATTTGAACTCCAACGTTGAAACTTCTTCCAAATATTCTAGTGCTATTTGGAAGAGGAACAAATCTTCTAGTCGTGGACCTAATTAGAAGAATCGAAGAAAGTTCGTAGGGATTCATCAAGAGCTAATCTGTTCATATTAGATTAGTTGAAGCCAAGTGATTTAATTCACAAAGGTATAATTTCTAAACATCCCTATGAATGTTTATGGTGAAAATCATACGAGCATCCAAATCAAATATATTTTAATTGTCAAAATAAAATAAAAATTTTAAAACTTCCGCTGCGTTTGGGCGTGTAGAAAACCGAGATCCAACATATCATTCATCGAGACGATAAGTCTGTTGTTATGATTGTACACCATTAGTCTTTACGAACTGGGACAACACTGAGGCTTTATATACTAGGGCTGTGCTTTGACTCGTTTACAGGCTCCAGGAGAGTCATCAGGTGTCGAGATTGGGTGCAGTTACGATACATATAGGAGCTAGTGCATTGTAGTCGGGAATTCACCGCTCACCTACGGGTGTAGATATCCTATGTTATCTAATGAAATAATAGTGCATGAAATCTCTGGTCAGAGTATGATATGTACGTTGGAGAAGAAGTACTCCAATAGTACATGCGATGCCACTATTTATATGTGTCACATAGTTATCGAATTATTATGCAACCCTCGATGAACCAATGATTGCAGATTCGGTTGGGATATATGAGATGAAGGGACCATACTGTACGTTAATCATAACCGAATGGTTCATACAGGCACTATCAGTGATACCTAGGGAATCAAGGGGCGTGCTACTAGACGCTCTTACCATGATTCGATAGGTTTAATTAGAAATATGATTTCTGACATTCTCATGATCAATTGATGATACATAGAATGGGGCAAATAAAGGTAGGTCCGAATAAAGGATTATGTCCTGAATCACAAGGAGTTGTGAACTCACGGCTGACGGTATCCCTGAACCATTGAGGGTCACACAAGCACTTGGATCATTTGTTCCCGTTGAGAGAATAAATTCAAGGAGTTGAATTTATATTATGATATAGTAAATTCAAGGAGTTTAATTTATGCTAATTAAATTTTTAGAAAATAAATTCAAGTAGTTGAATTTATGAGATAGTAAATTCAAGAAGTTGAATTTATTAAATTTGAGGATTTAATTTATTAAACTTAAAAGTTAAGTTTATTAAATATTAAATTAAATATATTGAGAAATATGTAATGGGTTTGTAGGAGTACAAGTCCAACATACTAAATAATTAAAGTTCTTAATGAACTTTGATTAATTAATTAAACTACTTGGACTAGCTAAATTAATTAATCAAGTCCATTAATGTCAATTATGTTTATTAGGTCATAGCTTAATTATAAAAGAGAGTAAGCAAGCCATAACCTTAGCCTTCAAGGGACTCCAAATTTTCGAAAATCCCCTCTCCCAAAGCCTCAAAGTTTTCGGCCAACCTCCTTGCTAAAGAGATTGAGCCGCCTCTCGATTTTTAATCTCAACGTTGAAACTTCTTTCAAATATTCTAGTGCATTGGAAGAGGAAAAAATGATCTAGTCGTGGACTTGGTAGGAGGATTAAAGAAAGGATATTTGAAGAAAGTTCATAGGGAATTCATCAAGATCTATCTTCGCTAACCCCAGAATAGTTAGAGACGTGTGAATCTTTCATAAAAAGTATAAAATTTAAACTCCATATGAATGTTTAATTTTAGAACCATACGAGTGTCTAAATACATCTTGAATGTCAAGATCTAAAAATTTTTAAAACTTCCGCTGCATTTGTGAATGAGAAATCCGAGATCTAACAATGGTATAAGAGCCAAGTTTTTTTCTATATCGTATGGTTTTAAATCATACTGAATATTTTGTTTCTAAGCACACAACAAATTTTTTTAGAAAATTGATGCACAATAAAATTTTATTTTTCCATAAATAAAAAAAAATTCGGATCTGCTCGGAACTGTTCCGGGCAGACCGTGCACAATGTGAGGAGTATCCGCACATTGTTCGCCGAGCAGATCTATGCCCATGCTGGGCTGCTGCCATTACCTGAAACGTTCGGGCAGCGGGCGGACAGCAGGGGCAGCTGCCCGGGAGTGTCTCGAAAACCGTACTGGATAATGTGCTTGAGTTGTTTGGGCCTAGGGTGCGATTTTCTTATATTTCAAAACTTTGGGTTAAATTGATATTTTATGAAAATTAATTCAATTTATTTTTTAGTAAAATTAATTTTTGAAAAATTAATAATTTTCTTGTAAAATAAATAATTAGAATATGATTTTAATTATTTATGGTAAAAATGAGTTTTACAAGAAATCAATTATTATTGAATTAATTGGAAATTAATTAAAGGTGCTTATTTAATTTATTAAATTCTTTAATTGTTGTGGTGTTTACTAATAAAATTATTAGATACATGATTTATCAATTACTTAAATTTGTTTAATTAAACTGATGTTAATATTTGATATTAAATGCATAAAGGATGATCGAGAACTTTGACCAATGTGCTAGGTGTATGTTAGGATATTTTACTGTTTATTCATTTTGTTAATATTTGATATTATTAAGGTGGGGCTGGTTTATGGCCCGTTCTCATCACATTAGATGTATTCCTTATGTGTCATGGCTATTTAAATGTAATTATTAGAAATAGTGGGAGATCAAGAGTGGAAGATGGTGGGCCCGATGCACAAGATGAAGACATGTAAATTTGGAAGCTTTTGTAATTAGTTGCATTTGCATCCCTACATTCACCTAGGTTTTTTGGGCCTTGATCCATGTCCGGCTCACATAGAACTAATAGTGTTGACGATCAATCATCCTTATTTATTGTTAAATGTCATATTATGCTATATATGAGATATTTAGTAGTATGCATGTATGTATATTATTAAATAATATAGATGTATGAATTCGACAAACATACAAACTCGTGGTACGCGATTTTAAATTAAAATGATTAGACAATTTTAAAATCAAAATCCCTCATTTTGAATAAGATTCAAAATTTATATCAAACCACAAAAGTAAAAATTAAACGAGTTTAATTTATTCTTGTCTTCCATCAACCGGGGTTGCATGTTGATTACTACCTGCGGACAGTGCCTGGCTCATATTATTGGGGAGGCCTGGACACCAGAAAGCTGTGACTTCTACCAGAAATATGATGTGAATTGAGTAGAACTCCCATGACTTTGGCTTATATTATTTGAGGAACTCATGGCGACCGTCTACTACAATTCAATATTGATGGGTAGGTTTGACACGTGAAAATAAACGACGTCATATTATTGAGTCCTTATTAAACATAAGGCGAAACACGCGGATGTTGCATAGGGATGCAACTGGATTTACTTTGTAAGGCCCGAGAATTTGGTTATTATAATCGGAAATGATTTGTGGATAATTGTGATGTGATTATAGAAGAAACAAATCAGATAGGGGTAGCCTAAAAAAAGAGTGGAATTTTGTGCGAGGAATGAACCTCGCGCATATGCGCGGCCAGACTGGGCGCATATGTGTGGAATAGGCAGAACACCTCGCGCATATGCGCGACAGTGTACCCGCGCATATGTGCGAGGGTACCCGAGAGTTGTGCAGAATTTTGAGGGACCTCGCGCATATGCGCCATACGCCATAGGAGGGCGGCACATATGCGCGAGTCACCGTGATGCTACGCGCCAAGACAGAGTCCAACATGAATTTTAAGTTGACACATGTCTTGGGCACCATTTAACATGTATATTGATTTTTTCCTTCATTCAGACTTCTAGGAGAAAGAACCGAGGGCCTTAGAATCCACAAGTTTCATTATAGCATAGATTTTGGATTGTGAAGAATCTAACCATCCGATTTTCGATCCGAGTTCATATTCTTGTTCCTGTTGTTACAAGCTATCAAAGGAGGTAAGTATTGCTACATTTCAGCATGTTTTGAAGTTGAGATGTTGGGAGAAATCAGATTTTGATTTCTATTATGTGTTCTTATGATTATTGTGAACATATATTCGTAATTGGATTGAAGAACAAATATGATATGCGATTTTGTTCAATTTCCAGCATGTCTTGAGTGAAGTATATGCAGATTTCAGCATGGTAAATTGTGTTTATGATGAGGAGTATGATTTATTGTTATTGATTTTGATGTTTGAGTTGACCGGTATCGCAAGATTACGCCGTTATACCGTCGAAATGTACCGAGAGCGAATATTGACACGTACATGTAGTGGTTTGAGCTGAATGTTGATCTTGTATCTATTGAATATGTTATTTCAGATCGATCTCGACAGGCTTCGACGTCAAGACTTCGACATCAACAAATATTTAACAACGAAAGGTATAATTCAATGTTTGATTGGGGAATATAACTCGAATCAGATCCGGTTTGAGTTTCCCACAAACCACATACTAGATTTTATACCGTGCTATGTTTGTGTACAAACATTGAGATAGGAGAGTCATTGGCAGATATGCCAAGTTTCTAGACGTTCGGTGGTATTGTGGGGACCCGGGCTCTGAATCAAATTCTATCTGTGATTAAATGGATCTGTGAGAAAATGTGGGTCAAATTTTTGCTTTTTTTAACATTAAATCAAATGTATATAAACAAGCATAAGATCTTTCTTTATTTAAGTACAACACACATAATGTACCAACATAATATACGTGTCTTATTCTAGTACATTTAAACAAACTAATGTTTGGTACAATTTACGGTCTACACGTAATACTAGTCTGATAAACACCACTAGCAGTCCTCTGCAGTCGAAGTCACCACTCTAACTCGATCTCATCTCTGTCGTGACCCTGATCCTGCCCCACCTGTTGTTATGCACACATACAGACATAACAACATGCCGGAAACTCCGGTGAGAACACATCCCAGTATAAAACATGTATACATGCATATGCATAATAAAATCATAAAACACAATATCATGCATGTGATCTAAATCATAGGTTCCATAGTCTATGAAACCAACATATATAAGCATGCAATGAAAATCAACTCATGTCTTGACTCTACTCTAGGGATCCCGGGGTGAATAAGACGTCACTGTCTGTTACCTACCCTCCCAATCGGGGTAATTGTACGTCTTATTCCTAGACTTTGGTCGTGTCTGTATCGAATGTCTACAATCGAAGGAAATCTGCTCCTATGCGTCGATACACCGAACGTCTAGTTTTGACAAATCTGTCAATGACTCTCCTATCTCAATGCTTGAATATAAATCTATAAACACAACATTATCATATCAGGAGATTTGAACATAATCTATAAACAAATCGAAACATATCAAAAGATATAAACATTAATAAATCTAGTATATGATTTTGTTGGGAAACTCAAATCAAATCTGGTTCGAGTCGTATCTTCCCTATAATCACATGAATTATACCTTTCTTGTAGTAGTCTTGTCGTAGTCGAAGTCTCGATATCAAAATCGTCAATACAAATCTGAAATGGCAATCACCAATGTACATTCTATCAATCTCTCAATCAATTCAATATATATAGGGCTCAGTATTCAATCTGAATAACATTCGACGGCATATCGGCGTGATTTCTCGATACCGGTCAATTCAAATCTCATTATATATCAATAATCAATACCCTCAACATATGCCAATAATTCATCAATCTCAACTCATAATCATCATCATAGTATATTCCAAGTTCTAAAACCTGAACATGCTCAATCAAGAATATGCTGAAAATCATAACAATTAAGTTCGATATCAATTCTTCGTCTCGGTTTCGAATATACACTCAAAATCATCTTAAGAACACATATTTACAAGCATATCAGAATTTCCCAAACATGTAATCTTTTAAACATGTTGAAATGAATCATACTTACATCCTTTCGAAGCCGGTGATGAGAGAAACACGAATCTTAACTCGGAATATAATTCGGATGGCTAAATCTTGCACAATCTAGCTTCAAAATGCAAGAGTCCTTTCTTTTCTCTTGGAATAGCTCTCGGTTTTCCCCTCCAAATCTGAAGAAAGAGTGATTCAGCTCAATTCTATATATACCCATGCCATGTGTCAACTCAAGAAGCAAAGGTGTCTTTCTCGCATGCAGCACCGCGGGTGCGGTCATTCCTACAGTGCGGGTGCGCCATGCTCTCGGCACATTTTCATTTTTCAGAAAATAGCGACCGCGGGTGCGGTACATATCAGACCGCGGGTGCGGTCCTTCTCGCACCGCGGGTGCGGTCTTGCTTCGAATAAAATTTCCTACCCTACTGGACATCGACCGTGGGTGCGGTCTCTCCTAACACCGCGGGAGCGGTGTGGCTTCGGCCTGCATTTCAAAAATCAGAATTTTATGACCGCGGGTGCACTCCTGTTCTAAGCGCGGGTGCGGTCTATCAACACTCTAATTTCTCATGTCCTTCTCCCCTCATTGCACGTCATGCATTCTCATATATTCCGAGTCTCACGTCAATGAAGACTAATAAATCTCGAGCCTTACATTTCCTACCCTCTAAGAAATGATTTCGTCCTCGAAATCGCAGGCAGTCTATCAAAGAATACATGAAAAGTAATATAATCAAGACTGAAAATTTACTTACATTATGTAAATAACTCGGGATGTTTCTGTCTCATCTCTACTTCTGTCTCCCAAGTCGCTTCTTCGATGCCATGTCGACTCCATTGGACTTTCACTAGCGGAATAGTCTTCGTTCTAAGTTGTTTCTCTTTCCGATCCAGAATCTGTATCGGTTGCTCAATATAACTTAAGGTCTGATCAAGCTCCGCTTTGTCAGGGTGAATAACATGAGAGGTATTTGGCATATATCTACGCAGCATCGATACATGAAAGACGTCATGTATCCCGGATAAAGAAGGAGGAAGAGCAAGTCGGTATGCTCGATCGCCAATCTTCTCAAGAATCTCGTAAGGACCGATGTATCTCGGAGACAACTTTCCACGCTTGCCGAATCTGACAATGCCTCTGAAAGGAGAAATCTTTAGAAACACTCTGTCTCCTGTCTCGAATACTAACGGCCTAAGTTTGATATTGGCGTAGTTGGCTTGCCTATCCTGTGCCGTCTTCATTCTCTTTTGAATGATCTTCACCTTCTCAATCATCTCACGTATCATATCAGGCCCAAGTTCTGGTACCTCAGATACATCATCCCAGTACAACGGAGATCTGCACTTCTTGCCATACAAAGCTTCAAACGGTGCCATCTCGATACTCGTTTGATAGCTGTTGTTGTAAGAAAATTCACACAGAGGTAGGGAATCTTGCCAACTAGTGCCAAAATCTAGCACTACGGCTCTCAACTTATCCTCTAATGTCTGGATAGTCCGCTCTGACTGTCCGTCTGTCTGAGGATGATAAGCAGTACTCAGGTGTAAAGTCGTACCTAGAGCCTGCTGCAAACTATGCCAAAAGTGTGAAGTGAATCGTGAATCACGATCTGATACGATAGACTTCGGCACACCATGCAATCTGACAACCTCTCTGACATACAAATCTGCCATCTGATCATGTCGGTATGTCATTCGGTATGGAATAAAACACGCTGATTTGGTTAATCTATCAATAATAACCCAAATCGCGTCACAGCCCCGGGAAGAACGAGGTAACTTCGTCACGAAATCCATGGAAATGTGATCCCATTTCCATTCTGGAATAGACAAACTCTGAAGTAATCCTTTTGGCTTCTTTCTCTCGGCCTTCACCTGTTGGCAATTCAAACACTTTGACACAAATTCGGCGATATCTGACTTCATTTGTTTCCACCAGAATTGTGTCTTCAGATCGTTGTACATTTTACGGCCTCCAGGATGAATGCTAAACCGACTACAGTGCGCTTCTGACATGATCTGTTGTTTTAAATCTGAAACATCTGGCACTACAAGACGGTTATTCACGTATAACACATGATCACGTACCTGATATTCGGATATATGCCCTGATCTGACCATATCAATTGATTTCTGCACATTTGAATCAATTCGTTGTGCTTCTTTGATTCTCACAATCAAATCTGGCTCAACTTGAATCGAAGAAAGTAGCAATGGTCTACTCCCTGTATCAAATGATAATCTAGACAAACAGCAATCTTCAACTAAATTCGAAACACCTATCGTCGACAAGGATAAAGCACAAACCTTTCGACTCAAGGCGTCTGCTGCTGCATTTGACTTCCCTGGATAGTATTTGATTTCGCAATCAAAGTCTTTCAACAAATCGAGCCATCTGCGCTGTCTCATGTTCAACTCTGACTGAGAAAACTGATATTTCAAACTCTTGTGGTCGGAGTAGATTTCAAATTTCTCGCCATAAAGATAATGACGCCAAATCTTTAATGCAAATACGATAGCCGCCAATTCAAGATCATGAATGGGGTATCGGGTCTCGCGAGTCTTCAGCTGTCTCGAGGCGTAAGCAATCACATGACCTCGCTGCATAAGAACACACCCCAACCCTCTGTGAGATGCATCACAATATACAACGAAATCACCCGTACCTGAAGGAATCATCAACACAGGTGCACTGGTCAACCTTTTCTTTAATTCTAAGAAGCTAGACTCACAATCTTCAGACCACAAAAATGGCGTATTCTTCTGTGTCAACTGGGTAATCGGCTTTGCAATACTGGAGAAATCTTTGATAAATCTTCTATAGTACCCTGCTAGACCCATGAAACTGTGTATCTCTGGCACAGAAGTCGGTCTCGGCCAGCTAATAACAGCTTCAACTTTACTCGGATCAACAGAAATACCATCTCCAGATATGATATGACCCAAGAAGACAACCTGTCCCAGCCAAAACTCATATTTGGACAGTTTAGCATATAATCTTTCATTTCTCAGTGTTTGCAACACAATTCTCAAATGATTGGCATGCTTATTCAGATTCTTTGAGTATACCAAAATATCATCAATAAAAACAATCACAAACTCATCCAAGTACCTCTGAAAGATGCGGTTCATCAAACTCATAAACACCGCTGGAGCATTCGTTAAACCAAAAGGCATGACAACAAACTCGTAGTGTCCATACCTGGTCCGGAATGTTGTCTTCGGTATATCAACATCTCGAACTCTGAGTTGGTGATATCCCGATCACAAATCAATCTTGGAGTCGATAGAAGATCCCTGCAACTGATCAAATAAGTCGTCTATTATAGGCAAAGGATATTTGTTCTTTATCGTTGCCTTGTTCAGTTGCCTGTAATCTATACACAATCTCATAGAGCCGTCTTTCTTCCGTACAAATAGCACCGGAGCACCCGAAGGAGACACACTCGGTCTAATGTATCCCTTGGCCAGAAGATCTTCTAACTGTGCTTTCAACTCTTTCAACTCTATCGGTGCCATTCGATAAGGAGCTCTCGGTATCGGAACAGTTCCAGGCATAAGATCTATGCTGAAATCAACCTCTAGGGCTGGAGGTAGCCCTGAATCTCGTCAGGAAATACATCTGCAAACTCCCGTACTACTGGCAAATCTGCCAATGCCGGGCTCGATTTCTGTAGATCTACAGAATAAACAAGGATCCCTTCTGCTCCTTTCTGTAACAATCTACTCATAGTCAGAGCAGACACTAAGGGAATTCGAGATCTAGAACCCTTGCCGTAGAAATTCCACTCTTCTGTCGTTTCAAGTCTGAATCTGACTATCTTGTGGAAACAGTCTACGGTGGCTCTGTACTTAGTCAACATGTCAATCCCGACAATACAATAAAAATCAGATAGACCAAGTACCACACAATCTAAATCAATCTCATGTCCCTCAAACTGTAGTATACAATGTCTAACTGAAGTCACGGATATCAAACCACTTCCCAACGGATAGGAAATAGATACTACAGTAGACATTGACTCGACAGGCAAGGAATGCAACAATGCAAAACGTTCTGATATGAATGTATGTGATGCACCTGTATCTATCAATACATATGCAGGATAACCGCAAAGAAAACAGTTACCTGCAATCACGTCATCTGGCGCATCTTGTGCCTGCTCCTCTGTCAATGCAAACACCTGCGCCTGTTGTCTAGGAGGTTGGCTCACTGTCTGGCCACCTCTGGCTCTAGGATGGGACTGTGTGGGCGTGGGCTGGAATGAATGGACAGACGAAGCTTGCCTCTCGGGCTGAGCTACTGAAGCTGATGACCCTGCACTCTGAAATCTCTGGGCACCTCTCTGGGGACAAACTCTGGCGAAGTGTCCCGGCTGCCTGCAATAGTTACATCTGCCCATCACTCCCTGGCACTGCTCAGTGGCATGCCTACCACCACACGAACTGCAATAAACACTACTGTACTCTGAACTCTGACCCTAACCTCTCTGTCGGGATCCACTGGAGCTCGACGAACTGCTCCCTGCTCTCTTAAACTGCTTACCCTTAGGTTTCAAAAACTCTTTCTTGCCACTCCCGCTTCCACTATCATATCGAGGAGGAGGTGCTGGAAACTGTACGGCAGACGGTGGCGTCGGTCTCTGACCCTGAACACTATAGGAAGCTTCTCGCTGTCTGATCAAACCAGCCTCTGCTCCTTTTGCTCGGTTCAGCGCCTCGGCTAAGGTGTTAGGTCGCCCCGTGTTCACCAAGGTGAAGATATCTGGATTCAAACCGTTTATGAACTGATCGGCAAATGCCTCATCATTCCCTGCTATATGTGGTGCAAATCGAAGCAAGGACGAGAATTTGGCGACATACTCCTCTATGTTCCATTGCCCCTGTCTCAAATTAGCGAACTCCGCCCCTTTGTCTTTTCGGTATGATACTGGAAAGAAACGTTGATAAAATTCATCTTTAAAAACTTTCCAAGTAATATCAATACCTCGATGTTCTAGGGCTCGTTTCGCCGTTAGGCACCAACTATTGGCCACTTCTTGCAATTGATGACCAATCAGCTTTACTCTCCATTCGTCTGAATAGGCAAGTGATTCGAACAGCATCTCTATGTCATCCAGCCAACTCTCGCAATCAGCTGCATTCTCAGTGCCTTTCAACATTGGGGGTCGGAACGACTGAAACCGCTTCAACAGAGTCTCCATTGGTGTAGCGGTCACGTCCATCTGAGTGCCTGACGTACTCCCCTGTTCTGGCACTTGTCCGGCAGCTGGCTGTGGTACTCTTCTAGGCGGCATATCTGTTAATCAAACAGATTAGTATACAGTCTATACCATCTGTCTCAGCCCTCCTCTGATCATATACCTCTGATCGAGAATCAGTTCTGATCCAGGCTTGACAATTATATGCAGTAAATCAACTCAGATATAATACAACACATAATAAGGAAAGCAATAAATCATGCTAGCACATCAAAAGCAAGGAAGATGACTCGATCTACCCCGCTCATTCTATTCTATCTCAGTCTACAGAACCTACTGCTCTGATACCACCTGTTGTGGGGACCCGGGCTCTGAATCAAATTCTATCTGGGATTAAATGGATCTGTGAGAAAATGTGGGTCAAATTTTTGCTTTTTTTAACATTAAATCAAATGTATATAAACAAGCATAAGATCTTTCTTTATTTAAGTACAACACACATAATGTACCAACATAATATACGTGTCTTATTCTAGTACATTTAAACAAACTAATGTTTGGTACAATTTACGGTCTACACGTAATACAAGTCTGATAAACACCACTAGCAGTCCTCTGCGCCCCGAAGTCACCACTCTAACTCGATCTCATCTCTGTCGTGACCCTGATCCTGCCCCACCTGTTGTTATGCACACATACAAACATAACAACAGCCGGAAACTCCGGTGAGAACACATCCCAGTATAAAACATGTATACATGCATATGCATAATAAAATCATAAAACACAATATCATGCATGTAATCTAAATCATAGGTTCCATAGTCTATGAAACCAACATATATAAGCATGCAATACAAATCAACTCATGTCTTGACTCTACTCCAGGGATACCGGGGTGAATAAGACGTCACTGTCTGTTACCTACCCTCCCAATCGGGGTAACTGTACGTCTTATTCCTAGACTTCGGTCGTGTCTGTATCGAATGTCTACAATCGGAGGAAATCTGCTCCTATGCGTCGATACACCGAACGTCTAGTTTTGACAAATCTGTCAATGACTCTCCTATCTCAATGCTTGAATATAAATCTATAAACACAGCATTATCATATCAGGAGATTTGAACATAATCTATAAACAAATCGAAACATATCAAAATATATAAACATTAATAAATCTAGTATGTGATTTTGTTGGGAAACTCAAATCAAATCTGATTCGAGTCGTATCTTCCCTATAATCACATGAATTATACCTTTCTTGTAGTAGTCTTGTCGTAGTCGAAGTCTCGATATCAAAATCGTCAATACAAATCTGAAATAGCAATCACCAATGTACATTCAATCAATCTCTCAATCAATTCGATATATATAGGGCTCAGTATTCAATCTGAATAACATTCGACGGCATATCGGCGTGATTTCTCGATACCGGTCAATTCAAATCTCATTATATATCAATAATCAATACCCTCAACATATGTCAATAATTCATCAATCTCAACTCATAATCATCATCATAGTATATTCCAAGTTCTAAAACCTGAACATGCTCAATCAAGAATATGCTGAAAATCATAACAATTAAGTTCGATATCAATTCTTCGTCCCGGTTTCGAATATACACTCATAATCATCTTAAGAACACATATTTACAAGCATATCAGAATTTCCCCAACATGTAATCTTTTAAACATGTTGAAATGAATCATACTTACATCCTTTCGAAGCCGGTGATGAGAGAAACACGAATCTTAACTCGGAATATAATTCGGATGGCTAAATCTTTCACAATCTAGCTTCAAAATGCAAGAGTCCTTTCTTTTCTCTTGGAATAGCTCTCGGTTCTCTCCTCCAAATCTGAAGAAAGAGTGATTCAGCTCAATTCTATATATACCCATGCCATGTGTCAACTCAAGAAGCAAAGGTGTCTTTCTCGCATGCAGCACTGCGGGTGCGGTCATTCCTATAGCGCGGGTGCGCCATGCTCTCGGCACATTTTCATTTTTCAGAAAATAGCGACCGCGGGTGCGGTCTTGCTTCGAATAGAATTTCCTACCCTACTGGACATCGACCGCGGGTGCGGTCTCTCCTAACACCGCGGGAGCAGTGTGGCTTCGGCATGCCTTTCAAAAATCAGAATTTTATGACCGTGGGTGCACTCCTGTTCTAAGCGCGGGTGCGGTCTATCAACACTCTAATTTCTCATGTCCTTCTCCCCTCATTGCACGTCATGCATTCTCATATATTCCGAGTCTCGCGTCAATGAAGACTAATAAATCTCGAGCCTTACATTTTTGAGGCATAGGAGAAGATCGACTCCGATTGTAGATATTCGATACAGACAGGACCGAAGTTTAGGAATAAGACGTACCGTCACCCCGATTGGGAGAGTAGGTGGGAGACTTGTTACGTCTTATTCACACCGGGATCCCTAGACTTAGATATGAGTCGAGTCAAAGAATAAGAGTCGAAGAGTTTTATCTGTATTCACTAATGTGTCTTAATTACTGATTCATGTATTATGATTTTTTTTCTTGCATGACATGCATGTATACATGTTTTACACTGGGATTTGTTCTCACCGGAGTATCCGGCTGTTGTTGTGTCTGTAAGTGTGCATGACAACATGTGGGACATGATCAGGGTCAAGGAGAGCGTGACTGAGATTGGATAGCGTGGTGATTTCGGGCGTAGAAGATGAATTAATAGTTTTGCATTTGCTATGTAGTTTTTTGTAACACTAGTTTGTATAAACATGTAATGGAACAAGACATGTACCGATATTTGTTGAAATAAAATAAAGATAACGTTGATGTATGATTTATGTACAATTGTTTTTGATATTAAAAGCAAAATTTTGACCCACATTTTCTAGCAAAGATCCAATTAATCTCAAAGACAATTGAGTTAGAGCCTGGGTCCCCACAACAGGTGGTATCAGAGCGATAGATCCTTTAGACTTAACTAGAAGTGAATGAGCGGGGTAGACTGAGTTGTCTTCCTTGCTTTGATGATTCTAGCATGATATTAATTGTATGTTGATTTACATATGTTCTATATGAAAGCATGTTTCTTGCGGTAATACATGTTTATTTGCTTATCGGATTGATTGCGACATGTATTAAGAATAAAATGAATCAGACCCGATTCTGGATCAGAGGTATATGATCAGAGGAGGATTGAGACAGATTGTATAGATTGTGTACTAATCCATTTGATAATCAGATATGCCTCCTCGAAGAGCAGCAGTGCCTGTACGCCCAGTACCAGAACATGGCAGTACTTCTAATGATCCGATGGATGTTACTGCAATACCGATGGAAACACTACTGAAACGGTTTCAATCCTTCAAACCGTCGACACTGAAAGGTACTGAGAGCGCTATGGATTGCGAGAGCTGGTTAGATGACATCGAGATGTTATTTGAGTCTCTTGAATATACCGATGAACGACGAGTGAAGTTAATTGGGCATCAACTGCATGAAGTCTCAAAGAATTGGTGGTTTACCACAAAAAGAGCGTTGGAGCATCGTGGCACAGAGATCACTTGGAAAGTTTTTAAAGCAAAGTTCTATCAACGTTTCTTTCCCGTGTCATACAGAAAAGATAAAGGTTCCGAATTTGCCAATCTGAGACAGGGACAGCTGAACATTGAAGAATATGTGGCAAAGTTTTCGACATTGCTCCGATTTGCTCCTCATGTTGCAGAGAGTGACGAGGCCGTTGCAGACCAGTTTATCAATGGCTTGAATCTTGATATCTTTACTTTGTTGAATACCGGCAGACCGAACAATTTTTCAGACGCCTGGAACCGAGCCAAGGGAGTGGAAGCGGGCCTGATTAAGCAACGAGGACTTTCGTATGCTGCTCCGACTTCGAGACCGCCACAACCTTCAGTTCAATCCCCTCTCAGATTTGAGAGCGGTGGTAGTAGTAGCGGGAGGAAAGACCAGTTAAAAGTGAAAGGCAAACAGTTCAAAAGATCAGGGAGCAGTTCGTCGAGCTCCAGTGGGTCACGACAGAAGGGTTTTAGCCAGAGTACATATTATACAGGAGTATATTGCCGTTCTTGTGGAGGCAGACATGCCACCGAGCAGTGTCAGGGTGTGATGGGTCGATGCAACATCTGCAGACAGCAGGGACATTTCGCCAGAGTCTGTCCACAGAGAGGTTCACAGAGATTCC
Organism: Primulina eburnea; assembly: GCF_022965805.1. NCBI lineage: Eukaryota > Viridiplantae > Streptophyta > Magnoliopsida > Lamiales > Gesneriaceae > Primulina > Primulina eburnea. Next base: position 16,220,314 of record NC_133116.1, read on the forward strand.
AAGGTGCAGGATCATCTGCATCAGTACCTCAGCCTGAGAGGCAAGCATCATCTGTCCATTCCTTTCAGCCAACACCTCCACAGACCCAGCCCCGAGCCAGAGGTAGCCAGACAGTGAGCCAGCCTTCTAGACAGAAAGCTCAGGTGTTTGCACTGACAGAGGAGCAGGCCCAAGATGCACTAGACGATGTTGTCGCAGGTAACTGTTTTCTTTGCGGTTATCCTGCCTATGTATTGATTGATACGGGTGCATCTCATACATTCATATCAAAGCGTTTTGCATTATTACTGTAATAGCCAAGCCTGGTGAACGGTACGGTTTAAGATTTCGTATGTTTATTGACTCCTTGGTTAAGATTAAGTATAGTTTGATGTTAAGAGTTGTGATTTATGATTTATTATTGTAGGTTTTGTTCCAAGAGATTAGATTCAAGGTTTCCAAGTGTAGTAAATGGAATTCATTTCCTTGTGCTCACATGATAATATATGTATTGTTTTTTAATGGTTTTAAGATGTTATTTCCTTCCATTTGATTCATGCTATGTATTAATACACTTTGTTGTATATTAGAGGCATTTATGTCTCAATTATGTCAAAGGGAATACAAAAGAAAAGAGTATGCAAAGTGTTTGGTTTAATGCCAAAAAGGGAGTTCAAATTATTTATTGGATTGATAGATACATAGTCAGAAATTGCATGCAATTAGTTGATCAACGACCATAGGCTTATATCCCAACAGAGTATCGATTCATATCGATGGCATATAGGTATAGAGACAGAGATACTATTTAGATATCAATCCATCAGAGAAAAGAGAAATACTATCGTTATTGTTATTCATGCTATGATATTTATGTTTCAGAGCTGATGGTATTTAATGTTTTCAATGTCATGTTTTTCAGAGTATGCTATGTATTCATTGCTATGTAAGAGTTTCACTTACTGAGTTTTATACTCATTTCAGTTATTTCATGTGATGCAGATAAGAGCGACGAGCCTGGACGTTGATTGGAGTCTGGTTCATATGCCAAAAAGAAGGAAGGAAGAAGTCTATTTTGCTAGCATTTTGGACATGATCACAAAAATGATATTTTGTATTTTGTTGCATCATTTTATTGATCATGTACATACTTTTGATTATATATTGAAATGTATTTTAAATCCTTCTTTCTTTTAAGAAAATTTTAAATTCCGCTGCTATTTTATTAAAACTGGTCAAGGGCGTTACAATTACATTCATTACCTGTCGAATCATTAACTACTGTAGTGTCTGTTTCTTCCCCGTTGGGAAGTTGTCTTATATCTGTGACTTAGGTTAGACATTGTATACTACAGTTTGAGGGTCATGAGATTGATTTAGATTGTATTGTGCTTGGGTTATCTGATTTTGATTGTATTGTCGGTATCGATATGTTAACCAAGTACCGAGCCACTGTAGATTGTTTCCAGAAGATTGTCAGGTTCAGACCAGAGATGGCTGACGAGTGGAAATTCTACGGTAAGGGTTCCAGATCTCGGATTCCCTTAGTATCTGTTTTGAGGATGACACGATTGTTATAGAAAGGAGCAGACGGGTTCCTTTTCTATTCAGTAGAGCTACGGAAATCGAGCCCAGCATTGGCAGATCTTCCAGTAGTATGCGAGTTTGCCGATTTATTCTCAGCCGAGATTCCAGGATTACCTCCAGCCTGAGAGGTAGATTTTAGCATTGATATTGTACCAGGTATTGTTCCTATATCTCGAGCTCCCTATAGAATGTCACCTATTGAATTGAAAGAATTGAAAGAACAGCTCGAAGAATTATTGGCCAAAGGTTACATTAGATGATCGAGCAAAACTTGCACAGTGAATAGTCCCAAAATTTATTTTATAAATGAAAGCTCGATTTAATTATCGCAAGTGCACGATAGTCAAGTTATAATAAACGTAAGTGAATACGAGTATCGTTCCACAAGGACTGCGTTACACTATTTTTATTTTCAAGTAAAATTTCTTTAGCAACGATAAAATGAGTTGATGATTAAACTAATGTAAATTAAACAACTAAAATAATTTAAATGCAAAGAAAACGTATTCAAGAAAGCAATGATTAATTTGGATTAAATCAATTGAGAAATGAATTTGTTGGGAATTAGCAGTTCACCTACCACTCGTGTTTAAATAATTACACTTGACTTTTACTCGTGAATTCGACGGAATTCCCTAGACTAATTAATATACTCTGTCGAGCTATATTAATACTAATCATAAACATGCAGTACTCAAGTGTCCTCAATTATTTAACAGTTCAAGATTGCATTACATTCTATGGAATCCACTAGCTTTCATCCGGGTGAACTATCATTATCGACACGTACCCAATTCCGTATATCTACTAAAATTGTAAATCCGTGGTTTATACTATTTGATCCTATTGTTAATTGTTCTATCGAAATCATCAACAACATGAAATAATCAAAGGAAGTTAGCTAGGCTTCGATTGAAACAAGAAGGAACAATAGCATAAACAAATCACTAATAAAAACGTCGAGAAATAATGTTAAACACCGAGTACGTGGTAGGATCCCCTCAAATCCCAAAAAATCTAGAGTTTAGCTACTGAAATTCATGATATAAACCAACAAGCGATGTAAGAAATAAAATACTGAATAATGAAAATACTAAAGATGACGATGGATGACGGCCACGACGCGTGAAAATCTCGAGGTCTTCGAAATCTACTTTTTCTAGCCTCTCCTCCAAGAAAAGGGATGAAAAATATGATAAAGTCTCTAAAAAAAGATCGCTGATCTCGTGTCTTAGGTTTAGGTGTCGGATAGAGTCCATAAAAAGTTTGAAACAAATCTTCCTGAATCTCGCTTCTCGCTAGGGCGGTATATTTTGACCGCCCTAGCGAGAGGTCCTCGCATAAACTTCCTCGAGCATGTCCCTGGTTTCGCTGGGGCGGTCACTTTTGACCGCCCTAGCGAGACACTTGCGCATAAAATCATCGGCCAAACCAAAATGCTCTCTGGTGACCGCCATAGCGAATCCTCTTCGATATTTTGACAAATTTTCTCCCACTTTTTGGTTCAATTCCTACAAAATAACCACAAAATACACGAGATCAATCACATGCTAAATAATGCTAAAAAAATGCAACATTAAACTAAAACAAACTAATATGATGCATGAATGCGACTCAAAACCTACACTAAAAACACGTAAAAGCGAGTCCTATCAACCCCCTCATACTAAACTGTTGCTCGCCCTCGAGCAAAATAGGTTAAAGCACGAGATTCTAAACAAACACAACAAACACAAAATACTCAAACAAGAAATAACCAACACAAGTAAATGTCAATGGTGAGTTAACAACTTTTATGCTCATGCCTCAGTGAACTTTCCCACATACAAATCATAATCAAGTCAAATCACAAACGAATACTCATTCTCATCTACACATAAATCTTGACACTAATTTGAACGTGTGTGTGTGTCATGATGGGTCTAGTCATTCGTACTTCAAATAGATCAATTATCAAATCATGCGAGTCACTCAATTAACACTTCAATACAAGTCTCACTAGCATGCACCCCCGTGTCCATTTATCACTAACCATAAATTGAACTTTATTCAATTCTTAAGTGCAGATAAGGGTGTCGAAAAGAAGGAAAATAAGCTCAAGTGGCTAAAAGTTGGGAGTATACCGATCATTTTCATTGTGCAATCGTCAAGACTTTTCGTCTGACTTTCCTCGTCTCCTTACATCTCCAACTTTTAGCCTAGAAATAGAATTTCATTCCTTTTATTTCGGCTCCCCCTCACCTTACATCTCCCCCCCCTTTTTTTTAAGATGCACAATTTTCACACATGTACTCCCTAGGCTAAGAATATATAACTTTGGATTACAGCTGGTTAGGGGTATGATATTTTAATTCAGTGCATTGAAAAGGGGGTATATGTAAAGTTCAAGGCAAATCAAATGTTCTCATTCAAAGTCCCAATTAGTGACTTATTTTCACGGGTTTACATACTAAATCAACTCATAAATGATGCCTTTCAAGTTAACCACACAAAACCATCAAATTTCACCATTATTCCTACAAAATTCTAGTCCCCACACATATGTGCTCAAAAAGTTCAAACTTTGTACCAAAATTCATGCTTTAACAATCAAGAGTACCATTCAAGAAGTGACCTAATCAATACTTTTGTATACTATCAATTCAACATCATCATTGGCTCATAAACTATGTCTTCTCACCATAAACGACACCAAACATGCAATACTATAACGGACTAAAAACAACTAACTCAAAACAAGCAATACTAACAACACCAAATAAACTCCCATAACTGAAACTTGACACCACCAAAGTAATATAAACTCAACCAAAAAAAAGAAATGCAACGAACTTAAAACCAATTAACTAAGCAAACATAACAATCTAACCCCCTCATACTAGAGTTGTGCAATGCCCTCATTGCACAAAACGAAACAAACACTAAAAACATAAAAACTCATGAATGTAAATGCAAAGACAGAATATGCAAAATAAAAAGAAAGGGGAAACAGTAAACTCCCCTGATCAGAAATCATCCTCCTCCTCATTCTCTGGAGGTGGAACTCCCTCTTCAGCTGCTGGGGGCATAGGATAATTGTACTGAAAATGGAAGGGTGGCGGGTATGCGGGTGTAGGTGGCCGTCCGGAAGTGTCGATGCCCAAATGAGTTGAGATCCCCTGCACCAAGTATTCGATGTTCTAAATGTGAGCCTGATTAACGGCCTGGTACTGAGTCTGATAATTGGCCCAAGCGCCCAATTCGTCGACGCGATCTCGCATGGCACGGCGGCGTGGCTGCGGAGGTGGTGGTGCATGTCCTAAGGCCGGAGGTGGATGAGCTGCTCTCCCATAACCGAAAAATACCTCCTCGGGCAGCTCAGCCTGTCTTTTCTCCCTCTTGGATTTATAAAGAGCCTCATCAATGGCTCTCATCGGCGGTAACCACTCATCATCATCTGCGAATATCACCCCCGCTCGGGCACACAGCTCAGTCACTATCGTCGGGAAGTAAAAAGCCAAATTGCTGCTATTAATACACATGTTAAGCTATCCGAAAATGAGCCTGCCCACATCAATCACCAGCCCAGTAAAGATGGCATAAAGAACAACCGCCCGCTCATGCTGCACATCACTCGTATGACCGACCGGCATCAATCTCTTAGACAAGAATGAATACCACAATGCCTCCTCCACTTTCAAAAATTTTTCAAGAAAGATCGTACAAGTCCCCGGTTGTTTCCACGTGGTGCCCGGATAACAGAGTGTGCGAATGATCAAATCATAACCCGGGTTAAGCACCCACGCCTGAAACACCGAATCGTCCACCGACGGTAAACCCAACATTTTATTGATCGTCTTGGAATCATACGAGACTAGATGTCCCCTCACAAATGCCTTATATTCATTCCCCTCTGGAGCATTGGCATAAAATTCACGCACAACCGGAACCACTGCTGCATTCGGTTGTGCTACAAAGATATTCCACCCTCTTCTTTCTACTTGGGACTCCAAAAAATGATCGATAATAAACTAGCTAAATCCACGCTCAGGGATTGGTTTCCTATGTAGTCTAGCATGTTCAAATCTCTCCCTAGCTTTTTCATTCACAAACATAGATGGAGTGGACCGAGAACTAGAAGCACCATGAGTTACCTTAGATCTTTTGGGTGCCATGTCGAGACTGGAGTGCACAAAATATCAAAATGCCGGAAAATTCTTGAGGGTCGCCGGAGATGCTCACCGGAATCTGTGGAAGATGACCGGAGTTGCTTGAAAGACCATCGGAGAAGAAAATATTGTAGCCTAAATGCTTCCTGGTGGAGTGTATAGACCAAGATTGAGTCTTTGCCCTGAAAAATCACCAAATAATAAGTCTTGAGCACAAAAGATGGAAGGAGGCGCCGAAAATTGGAGGTGGAGGGGTAGGGTTCGAAGTGGAGAAGAAAAGACAAGAGGAAAATTTTTTTAATCTGCGCGACTCGCTAGGGCGGTCAATTGTGTTTGAAAAATACGAGTTCTCGCTGGGGCGGTCACTTTTGACCGCCCTAGCGAGGGGTCTCGACTTAAAACCTTTTAAAAAACCGTATTGATCGCGGGGGCGGTCAATTATGACCGCTCTAGCGAGAAGTTTTCGGCGACTATGTTATTGAAAAATGCGAGTGCCCGCTGGGGCGGTCAGTTTTGACCGCCCTAACGAGACATTCTCGTCTAAAAATGAATGCAATGCCATGCAACTATCTAAATGCAAATGATGCGATTAATAAATAAATAAAATATAATTAAGATCGATATAAGGAGTAGAAGTAGTTCTCAATTTATAGTCTAGAGCTCGACTTTTCACCCATGTCCTCAATGACTGTCATGGAGCCGAGTGACTCCAATTTGTGGCTGAATTGTGCCACCGATATAATGCCTCAATCTTTGAGCGTTCACAGTAAATGTCCCTTCCTTGCCATCATGCAACACCACTGCACCCGATGGGAACACCTTGGCTATAATGAATGGTCCTGACCACCTTGACTTTAGCTTGCCCGGAAAGAGTCGTAAGCGAGAATTGTATAACAACACCGCTTCACCCACTTTGAATTCCCTTCTTATAATGTGTTTATCATGGGCTCGTTTGGTGCGCTCCTTGTAAGATAGTGCAAGATCATAAGCTTTTCCTCGAAACTCATCTAACTGATTCAACTGCAGCAATCGTTTTTCACCTGCAAGAGCAAAATCAAAGTTTAGTGCTTTGGTCGCCCAATATGCTCTATGCTCTAATTCTACTGGTAGATGACATGCTTTATCAAAAAGCAACCTATATGGTGTAGTGCCTATAGGTGTTTTAAAAGCAGTACGATAAGCCCACAAAGCATCATCTAACCGAATGGACCAGTCCTTTCTATTCACATTAACCGTCTTCTCTAGAATCCTCTTAATTTCTCGATTGGATACTTCAACTTGTCCACTACTTTGGGGATGGTATGGAGTGGAAACCTTGTGGGTGACACCATATTTGCCCAACAGTTATTAAAAATTTTGTTGCAAAAATGGGTGCCACCATCACTTATGATTGCACGTGGTGCACCAAATCGATTATGTTTCTTCAAAAATTTTAACACCACTTGTGCATCATTAGTGGCACAAGCCTCTGCCTCCACCCATTTAGATACATACTCCACTGCCACCAAAATAAATTTCTTTGCAAAAGACGTAGGAAAAGGACCCATAAAATCAATCCCCCACACATCAAATATTTCACACTCAACAATGTTATTTAAAGGCATCTCATGACAGTTGGAAATATTACCTGTGCGTTGGCATCTATCACACTTGAGAACATACAAACGAGCATCCTTAAAAAGAGTTGGCCAATAGAAGCCACATTCAAGTACCTTAGATGCCGTCCGTATGGGTCCAAAGTGACCACCTACCTCACGGTCATGATAATGGTTCAGAATTTGATTGGTTTCCTCCTCCGCCACACATCTTCTTATCATGGAATCTGCACAAATCTTAAACAAAAACGGTTCCTCCCAAAAATAATATTTCACGTCTGAAAAGAATTTCTCTCTTTGGTGAAACAATAAATTAGGTGGAGGTGTGCCAGTGACAAGAAAATTTGCAAAATCGGCATATCAAGGGTACGCATTTACTTCAAGCAATTGTTCATCAGGAAACCAGTCATCTATATCATCGTCAATGCCCTTAATTCTAACATGCTCAAGCCTAGACAGATGATCAGCAACTACATTTTCCACACACTTTTTATCTCGAATCTCGAGATCAAATTCTTGCAATAATAAAATCCACCTAATTAACCTAGGTTTCGCATCTTTCTTAGCAAGCAAGTATTTTAGGGCAGAATGATCTGTATACACAGTTACTTTAGACAGAACAAGGTATGAATGAAATTTGTCGAAAGAAAATACTATAGCAAGTAATTCCTTTTCATTAGTAGCGTAATTCAATTGAGCATCATTTAAAGTCTTACTTGCATAGTAGATGGTATGAAATACCTTGTTCTTCCTTTGACCCAGCACCGCACCAACAGCTGTATCACTAGCATCGCACATCACCTCAAACGGTAACTCCCAATCAGGGACAGTCAGAACAGGTGTTGTCACCAAGCTTTCCTTGAGTATCTTGAATGCATGCAGACAAGTAGAATCAAAATTAAATCCAACATCTTTCATCAACAAAGAGGATAAAGGTTTAGCAATTTTAGAAAAATCTTTAATAAAACGCCTATAAAAACCAGCATGCCCTAGGAAATTTCTAACTCCTTTTATTAATGAAGGTGGTGGTAGGTTTTTGATTACGTCCACCTTGGCCTTGTCGACCTCAATTCCATTCTCTGATACCTTGTGTCCTAACACAATCCCCTCTTGAACCATAAAATGACACTTCTCCCAATTTAACACCAAATTGCTCTCTTCACATCTAATTAACACCAAGTTCAAATTCTCTAAACATTCATTAAATGAGGAGCCAAAAATAGAGAAATCATCCATAAAAATTTCAAGGAAATTTTCAATCATGTCATGAAAGATAGCGGTCATGCATCTTTGAAATGTTGCAGGTGCATTGCATAAACCAAAGGGCATACGCCTAAACGCAAAAGTATCATAAGGGCAAGTGAAAGTAGTTTTCTCTTGGTCCTCAGGTGCAATTGTGATTTGATTTTATCCCGAATATCCATCTAAAAAGCAATAAAATTCATGACCTGCTAATCGTTCAATCATTTGATCGTTAAATGGCAAGGGAAAGTGATCTTTACGGGTTGCATCATTCAATTTCCTATAATCTATGCACACACGCCAACCCGTAACAGTTCTAGTGGGAATCAACTCATTTTTTTCATTAGTAATAACAGTAATCCCACCCTTTTTAGGCACACATTGTACAGGACTTACCCACGCACTATCAGAGATAGGATAGATAATACCCGCATCCAGAAGTTTAATTGTTTCTGCTTTTACTACCTCTTGCATCTTTGGATTGAGTCTCCTTTGTGGTTGTGCTAGAGGTGATTATTTATCTTCCATCAGAATTTTGTGCATGCAGATCGAAGGACTTATTCCTTTTATGTCTGAAACCTTCCAAGCGAATGCTCCTTTATGCTCCTTAAGGACTCCCAAGAGCTTACTCTCCATATCATCTGTCAAAGAAGAGGAAATAATAACAGGCAATTTATTATTTTCTCCTAAATATACGTACTTGAGATGTGGAGGTAGTGGTTTGAACTCCAAAGTAGGTGGCTCCTCTAGGCTTGACTTTTGAGGCATTAAATCTTTTCTGTCTCCCAATTCCTATAGTCTAAGCCTCACTTGCTTTCTCCAAGGTGGAATGGCATTCAATTGAGCTACCATCTCCATTTTTTCCTCGTCTAGCTCGTCCTCCTGCTTTTCAGTAGTGAGAGTGGCCTCCAATGGTTCTTTCAATCCATCCTGCATAAAATCACAAACGAGAGAATCCAAGACATCAATACGAAAACAACTATCATTGTGCATTGTGTGCTTGAGAGTATTGAAGACATCAAAAATAATTTCTTCTTCTCCAACTCTCAGTCTCAATTTCCCCTCTTCAACATCAATCAGTGCTTTCCCTGTAGCCAGAAACGGTCTCCCTAGGATTAAAGGGATCTCTAAATCTTCCTCCATGTCAAGTACCACAAAATCTGTAGGAAAAATAAACTTATCCACTTTCACCAAAACATCTTCGATAATCCCACGTGGATACTTGACAGATCTGTCAGCCAGCTGCAACGACATCCTATTTGGCTTGGGTTCACCTAATCCCAGTCTCCTAAACACATAAAAGGCATCAGATTAATACTCGCACCAAGATCACATAGAGCTTTATGAAAATTAATGTCACCAATAATGCAAGGTATAGAGAAACTCCATGGATCTTTTTGCTTAGGAGGCATCTTGTTTTGAACTAAAGCGGAGCAATTTTCAGTAAAATTCACCGTCATATGATCTTCTATCTTCCGCTTATTTGCTAAGATATCTTTCAAGAATTTTGCATAACTTGGCATATTCAATAAAGCATCAGCAAAAGGAATGTTAATATGCAATTTTTTAAATATCTCAAGAAATTTACCAAATTGTGCATCTAATTTAGCTTTCTTCATTGCTGCAGGAAAAGGTGGAGGGATAAAAATTTTATTCTGTGCAATAGGTGTAGATGTAGAGTTAGAAGACTTACCTCCTCGATTTTCCACCTCATCCTCACCGTGCTTGGTCTTTTCCTCATTAGACTCGAGTGCTTTTCCACTACGCAATTCCACAGCCTTCACATGTTCTCTTGGGTTAGTTTCCGTGTTGCTTGGCAAAGCTCCTTGCTCCCTATTAGCAATCAACTTAGCCAATTGTCCAATTTGATTCTCTAACTCCTTTATGGATGGATCTTGGTTCTGAAATCTCGTCTCTGTTGCAGAAATAAATTTAGTCATCATTTGCTCTAAATTGGACTTCTCCCCTCGAGGCGGTTCTGGCTTGAATCCTTGGTGCATCCCATATGGTGGACCTCTTTGTTGGCTATTTTGGTTGTTTTGACCTCCCCATGAAAAGTTTGGGTGATTCCTGTTAGAGTAGGTGCCCGTCGAGCCAAGTGTTGGCCGAGTGTTCACAATGAAACTCTATGTATAAGCAATCTTTATTTTAATAATATTTGAAATTATTATTTTGGCAAATCTTTATCTGTATACCCATGCTAGTTGCATAGATAAAGCCCTTGAATATACAAATAGTAGAAAGAATATGAGATGCTCATATGATGAGTATCATGAAACTCATATTTGTAATACTGTATATTCTAAACGGTTCCTAGTCGATTCAGCCGCCACTAAGAAGGATATAGGCCGCTCGAGTTAGAGACTAGTATCTGCGATGTGAGTACCATGTTTCATTGGTAGGGGACATTGTGATGTCCGAACATGCAGATAGGTGCTCCTTGTAGAGTGCACTGAACAACCCTCCATAAAAGGACTTTCCAAGTGGTTCTCACTTATCGAGTGGAAAAGTCCTGGTTTATGGTTGTACAGAATTAGTCCTTATGACCCGGGACAACATTGAGACTCTATGTGCTAGAATTACACTTTGACTTGTTTACCGACTCTTATGGGGTCATTAGGTGGCAAGGTTGGGTGTTCTGTCAAAACATATAGGAGTCGATGCATTGTAGTCGGGGATTCACCGCTTACCTTCGGGTATGGATATCCTATGTGTTATCATGTGTATGTAGGTTGAAATCTCTGGCCAGAGTATGGTTGTAATTATGAAAGGGGTTTCATAGATTACACCATTGATGCAACTACAACATGACACATAGTATCGATTCATTGACAACTCTCGATAAACCAATGGTTGTCGAATCGATCGGGATATATGAGTTGAAGGGACCGTACTGTACGCTAACCATAATTGAATGGTTCTTGCAGACACTATCATTTGATACCTTGGGAATCATGTAAGTGATGCTGCTAGGCGTTTAACATGATTAGTTGGGTACTATCAGACTTGAGTTTTGACGTTCTTGTTATCAAGGTGTTGATAAGTAAGAATGGAGCAATTGGGGTATGCTCGCATAAGGACATGTTTAGTCCGAATCACATGGAGATGTGAACCCACGGCTAGTCGTATCAATGAACCATTGAGGGCCACACAAGTGCTAGCTTTCTAGATCCCGTTGAGAAGTAAAATAGTTCAATGTGTTGAACGGCTTATAAAGGGGTTTATAAGCGTAAAGAAAATTAGAAGTATGACTTCTATAAAGGAGAAAATAGTTCAATGTGTTGAACGACTTATAAATGAGTTTATAAGTGTAAGGAAAAATAGAAGTATGACTTCTATGAGAGAAATGTAAATTTTGATTTATGGAAGTGTTCCTAAAAATTAAAATTTGGCCAAGTGAATAATGTATTTGAAAATTGTGATTTTCATAAACATTATTATGGACTAAATTAAATTAATTCAAGTGTTGAATTAATTAGACACTAGTTGACCTAATAAAGTCCAAATAATTAAATTAATTCAAGTGTTGAATTAATTAAATAATATTGAGTCTTGTAGAGCTCAATTAAAATAATTATTTAACTAGTGAGACTTGGGTAAATTCAAGTAATGTTTAAATAGTCTCAAATATGTTTGAGATTATTAAATTTAGTCCAAAGTTTTTAATTTGATTAAAAACTATATTATATGCATGCATGGGAGGTGAAGGGTTGGAGATTACTTTTTATTAAAATAATGCAAGGCATGCACCTTTTGCTTTTTGCTTTTCTCACAACCAAGACATGGAATTAAAAATCATTCTTCTTCCCTCCTAGAAGCCACATGGCCGAAACCTCTCTTCTTTTTTTTCTCAAGTTTTTCTCCATTTTTGTGTTCTTCAATTGTTGAAGAATACACACACTTCTCTTTGAAAAATCCTCATATTTTTCTAGTGCAAAATATGAGGGGATCTTCCTAGTTAGTGGTGGGCCTAATTTGAAAGAAAGTTTCAAGGATTTGGAGGAGGAGCTTGTAGATCTTCATGCCTTGAAGAGCTTTGTTGTTTGACAACAAAGTTGGTGCCATTCATCAATCTTTTAAAGATTGATAGGTATAATTTCTAAAACACCCTATGAATGTCATAATGTGTTTTTATTGTATTTGTTGCACAAGACTAGTAGGTGGCCGAAATTTTCTCAAGAAAATTAAAAAATTTTAAACTTCCGTTGCGCTTCCGGCCACCGTAACCGATCCCCTTTCAAGTGGTATCCGAGCTATGGTTACGTTTTTGTGTAGCAAATACAAGATATTATGTTGAGATCGTTTTCTAACCGCATGAGTGTAAAGTTTGCAACAAATTTCAAGGCCACATTTGGGGATTTTTCGGCAGCTTGTTGCTGCCCATTTCGGGCAGCCCAAGCTGCCCGAAGGGCTGCCCGAAACGGGCAGCAAGGGCAGCCCTAGGGGCTGCCCGAATTGCCCCATCCTTTTAATAAAAAAAAAAAAAATTTTAAGTTGGCCGGAATCCGGCGACGGAGCTCCGGCGACGGCGATGACGACTAGGGTTTTCAAAATGTGTTTTGAAATATCAAAGTGTCATGGGCCTTGAGTTGTTGGGCCATTGGATGGCCAACACTTTTGTGAATTTTAAATGGGCCAAAATATTTTTGGTGAAAAATGAGTTTTAGGGCCCTTAAGTTTAAAATTACAAAAGTTGCAAATATTTTCTCATGAAATAAATAATTTAAGTTGGACTTTAATTATTTATAGTAAATGGTGATTTACAAGAAATTCGGTTATAAATAAATTAATTCGAAAGTAGACAAAGGTGTTTGTATACTTTGTTAATTTAGTTTATAATCGTGGCGGTTAGTGATTGGATCAAGATATATAATATTGGATCAATTAATTATTGTGATAATTAATTGATGGTGTATGATATGTGATATTATGCATGAAGGATGATCAAAAGCCCAAGCCCAATTTGCTAGGTGTATGCTAGGATATTTTGTGTTGAATGATTGTAATAATTATCAAATTTAAAGTGGGCTTGGTTTATGGCCCGTTCCCACCCCATGAGATGTATCCCTATTTGCCATGGATATTTATTTGTAAATATTAGAATAGGGGAAGATCAAGATTGGAAGATGGTGGCCTTGGTGATTATGAAGATCGAAGACATGTAATATTGGATGCTAATGTAATAATTTAGTTGCATTGCATCCCGTGCATTTACCCTAGGATTGGACCTAGGCCCGTGTTTAGCTCACACGGGCCATTAGTTGTGGGGCGATTGATCATCCTTGTATTGTTTTCTATTTATAATATATGCATGATATGTTATAAATAATGAGTATGTGCGTTATTATTATGATAATAGCAAAGTTGCATGAATCCGGCAAACATACGATCAAACATGGCGAGCTTTTAAAATAAAATTAATGATGAGACCTTTCAAAACTAAAAACCCTCATTTTGAATAAGATTCAAAATTAATATCAAGCCCGAAAAGGGGAATTATAAAATTGGTTATAATTTCCTTGTCTTCCATCGACAATGGGTGCATGATGAACGCTACCCGTACTCGGGGCTCGGCTCATATTATTGGGGGGGCCTTGGGTGCCGGAAAGCTGTGACATCCATTGACATGGTGATGTGAACTACGTGGAACTCCCATGACTTCGGCTCAGATAATTGAGGGAACTCATGGCGACCGTCCATTAAGGTTCAACATCGATGGGTAAGGCTTGACACGTAAAGATGAACGACGTCTATAATGGATCCTAATCAAACATGAGACAAAAGTTTACGTTAAGGGTTGCATTGTGATGCAATTGGGAAACTACCTTTTAGGAATTGTGATTGGCTGTATAATCGGGATCATAATTCGCTAATTGGACCTTACGTACCTACTGAGGAAAGGAGTTTCCCGTTTTCACTAGAGGGTAGTGAAAGATGTCAAAACAGTGGGAGTAAATATTTATAAAGTTAAAGTCCATACTTTATATCTTACCAAATATTTTAAATAGTCATCAACATTTATCTGTTTCACTTTTCAGTACAAATCGACAATGTCTTCGATGCGCAATTCGATATCTGTAATACTCGACAAACACATATTAACTGGACCTAATTACCTCACTTGGCTAAGAAATTTGAAAATAGTCTTGAATTCGGAAAGGGTAACATATACACTGACTCAGTCGCCCCCTGTTGAGGCTCCGACTGACTGCACTCCTGAGGAATTGCAGGCTTACAAGGAATGGTGTGACCATGACTTGATAGCAAGGTGTTATATGCTGACTTCTATGAATGATGAGCTGCAGAGGCGTTTTGAGGGTGCAAAGAGTGCTGCTGACATTCATTTGCACCTCAAGGAGCTCTTTGGAGAGCAAACGCGTCCTCTTAGGCATGCTACCGTCAAGGAGCTGATCACTTTGCGCATGCGAGATGGGGCCTCGGTCCATGAGCATGGCCTAAAGGTGATCGGGCTCGTGGACAAGCTCGTTGGCATGGATATGATCTTGCCTTCGGAGTTGACCACCGACGTGTTGCTGTTATCGCTGCCTAGCTCATTTGATCCTTTTGTGGTGAACTTCAACATGAACAAGATGGAACCGACCCTTGAGGAGTTGGTGAACATGCTTGTTACGTTTGAATCCACCATCAAGAAAGAGAAGTTGGTTCTTTATGTGGGTTCTTCATCTGGTACGAAGATTGATCCACATGGGAAGGGAAAGAAGAGTTCTTTCCAACGTCCCAAGAAAAACGTGCCCTTGTTGAGGCAATCTCCGAATCCCGTTGAGGCAGCTAGACCAGTTAAGGCTGACAAGACTGGTGATGTTTGTCATCACTGCAAGAAGCCTGGACATTGGAAGCGAAATTGCAAGGAATATCTGGCCCAGAAGTGTTCTGGAAACGGTATGTTCTAAATTTAAGTAAACATTTCAATTAACTCTACTTCTTGGGTATTAGATACCGGTTGTGACTCACATCTCTGTAATGGGTTACAGGTGATGGGAAGAAGTAGGAAGCTTAAAGAAGGTGTGACCTTCTTGAGGATGGGCAATGGAGCAAGAGTTGCTGCCAAGGCCATTAAGGATGTTTACTTGTTATTGAACAATAGTTTAAGTTAATTTTATGAGATGTTTTGTTTGTACCTAATTTTGTAAAACATTGTTTCCATTTCTATGCTGATAAAAATGGATATTCTTGTTTATTTTGCAAAGGTGTTTGCAACATTTACATGAATGAATGTTTGATTGGTACTTGAGAACTTGAAAACGATCTCTATAACTTAAAATTAAAAGATATTCCGTTAAATGTCCATTCAAAGGCAGACACCATATGAGATATGGATGGGTAAGCCTCCCAAATATTCTTATCTTAGAATATGGGGAGCCCTGCTTATGTGAAGCAGGTAGTGGGAGATAAATTGGATTGTTGATCCATTTTATGTTACTTTGTGGGATATCCATGGAATTAAGTTGAATATTATTTCTATCATCCCCAAGAAACAAAGGTGTTTGTTTCTAGGAATGCAACCTTTTTGAAAAGGATTTTCTATTGGATAGAAAAAGGGAGATGATAGAACTCGAAGAGGTTCGAGAGAAACCCGCAATTATAGAACCCACACCCAAAGAGCCAAGAGAGGAGATACAAACTCCTAGAAGATCCGAGAGAGTCTCGAGACCACCTATGAGGTATGGTATGCTTCTTGAAGAGGGCCATGATGAGCCTAACCATGGATGTGATCCAAGGACCTTCAAGGAAGCGTTATCTGATGCCGATTAATCCAAATGGCTTGAAGCTATGGAATCTGAGATGAATTCCATACATCCGAACCAAGTGTGGGATCTTATAGATCCACCTGAGGGAAAGGTTCCCATAGGGACTTGGGGCGGATGGGAAGGTATTGACCTTCAAGGCGCGATTGGTGGAAAAAGGATGTACTCAAAGACAAGGAGTTGACTTTGAGGAAACCTTTTCCCAGTCGCAATGTTCAAGTCCATAAGGATTTTGCTAGCCATAGCTGCATGGTATGACTATGAGTTATGGCAGATGGATGTTAAGACAGTCTTTCTTAATAGGGATTTTAAGAAAGTGATTTACATGTCTCAACCTGAAGGGTTTACATCTGTCGGAAGTGAGCATATGGTATGCAAACTTCAGAGATCTATTTATGGTCTAAAGAAGGCATCAAGGAGTTGGAACCTTAGATTCGATTGTACAATCAAAGAGTTTGATTTACTAAGAATCCTGAGGAACCCTGTGTGTATAAGAAGGTCAGTGGGAGTGTTGTGACATTCCTGGTGCTTTATGTTGATGACATTCTACTCATTTGGAATGATGTAGGAATGTTGCAATCAACTAAGATATGGTTAGCGAGTAAGTTCTCGATGCAGGACTTGGGTGAAGCATCTTTTGTATTGGGATACAGATCTATAGAGATAGATCGAAAAGATTGCTTGGTCTCACCCAGTCCACATACATTGATACCATCGTGAAGCGGTTCACGATGGATAAGTCCAAGAGAGGACATCTACCAATGTGTCATGGCGTGTCCCTATCCAAGTCTGTCTTTCAAGACTGATGCAGAGATAGCGGCGATGACAAAGCATTCCTTATGCATCTGCGATTGGTAGCATCATGTATGGGATGATATCTACACGTCCTGACGTGTCTTTCGCACTAAGTGTAGTGAGTAGATATCAATCGAACCCCGGTCTTCCACATTGGAAAGCTGTGAAAGACATCCTCAAGTAGTTGAGAAGGACCAATAAATTGTTCTTGGTCTATGGGGTGGAGAACTAAAATTGGAAGACTATACCGACTCTAGCTTCCAAAGCGATATCGATGACTCGAAGTCAACCTCTAGGTTTGTATTCATGCTCAATGGTGCTGCTGTCTCTTGGAAGAGTTCCAAGGAAGACAATACTGCGGATTCCAGCACAGAGGCCGAATACATTGCTGCATCGGATGCAGCAAGGGAGGCTGTTTGGATAAGGAATTTCGTCCAAGAGTTGGGCGTCATTCCTAATGGAGTTGCTCCTGTCCCGGTGTTGTGTGACAACACGGGAGCTTTAGCTCAAGCAAAGGAGCCAAGGTCTCATCAGAAGTCCAAACAAGTATTGAGAAAGTACCACATCCTCGGAGAGATTGTGGAAAGAGAAGTGTCTATCGACAAAGTCGGCTCCGCAGACAATGTTGTTGATCCACTAGCTAAGCCTTTACCTGGACCATTATTCGACAAGCATCGCGAATCAATGGGTTTAAAGCATAAAGGTAGTTGGCTCTAGTGCAAGTGGGAGATTGTTAGAGTAGGTGCCCGTCGAGCCAAGTGTTGGCCGAGTGTTCACAATGAAACTCTATGTATAAGCAATCTTTATTTTAATAATATTTGAAATTATTATTTTGGCAAATCTTTATCTGTATACCCATGCTAGTTGCATAGATAAAGCCCTTGAATATACAAATAGTAGAAAGAATATGAGATGCTCATATGATGAGTATCATGAAACTCATATTTGTAATACTGTATATTCTAAACGGTTCCTAGTCGATTCAGCCGCCACTAAGAAGGATATAGGCCGCTCGAGTTAGAGACTAGTATCTGCGATGTGAGTACCATGTTTCATTGGTAGGGGACATTGTGATGTCCGAACATGCAGATAGGTGCTCCTTGTAGAGTGCACTGAACAACCCTCAATAAAAGGACTTTCCAAGTGGTTCTCACTTATCGAGTGGAAAAGTCCTGGTTTATGGTTGTACAGAATTAGTCCTTATGACCCGGGACAACATTGAGACTCTATGTGCTAGAATTACACTTTGACTTGTTTACCGACTCTTATGGGGTCATTAGGTGGCAAGGTTGGGTGTTCTGTCAAAACATATAGGAGTCGATGCATTGTAGTCGGGGATTCACTGCTTACCTTCGGGTATGGATATCCTATGTGTTATCATGTGTATGTAGGTTGAAATCTCTGGCCAGAGTATGGTTGTAATTATGAAAGGGGTTTCATAGATTACACCATTGATGCAACTACAACATGACACATAGTATCGATTCATTGACAACTCTCGATAAACCAATGGTTGTCGAATCGATCGGGATATATGAGTTGAAGAGACCGTACTGTACGCTAACCATAATTGAATGGTTCTTGCAGGCACTATCATTTGATACCTAGGGAATCATGTAAGCGATGCTGCTAGGCGTTTAACATGATTAGTTGGGTACTATCAGACTTGAGTTCTGACGTTCTTGTTATCAAGGTGTTGATAAGTAAGAATGGAGCAATTGGGGTATGCTCGCATAAGGACATGTTTAGTCCGAATCACATGGAGATGTGAACCCACGGCTAGTCGTATCAATGAACCATTGAGGGCCACAGAAGTGCTAGCTTTCTAGATCCCGTTGAGAAGTAAAATAGTTCAATGTGTTGAACGGCTTATAAAGGGGTTTATAAGCGTAAAGAAAATTAGAAGTATGACTTCTATAAAGGAGAAAATAGTTCAATGTGTTGAACGACTTATAAATGAGTTTATAAGTGTAAGGAAAAATAGAAGTATGACTTCTATGAGAGAAATGTAAATTTTGATTTATGGAAGTGTTCCTAAAAATTAAAATTTGGCCAAGTGAATAATGTATTTGAAAATTGTGATTTTCATAAACATTATTATGGACTAAATTAAATTAATTCAAGTGTTGAATTAATTAGACACTAGTTGACCTAGTAGAGTCCAAATAATTAAATTAATTCAAGTGTTGAATTAATTAAATAATATTGAGTCTTGTAGAGCTCAATTAAAATAATTATTTAACTAGTGAGACTTGGGTAAATTCAAGTAATGTTTAAATAGTCTCAAATATGTTTGAGATTATTAAATTTAGTCCAAAGTTTTTAATTTGATTAAAAACTATATTATATGCATGCATGGGAGGTGAAGGGTTGGAGATTACTTTTTATTAAAATAATGCAAGGCATGCACCTTTTGCTTTTTGCTTTTCTCACAACCAAGACATGGAATTAAAAATCATTCTCCTTCCCTCCTAGAAGCAACATGGCCGAAACCTCTCTTCTTTTTTTTCTCAAGTTTTTCTCCATTTTTGTGTTCTTCAATTGTTGAAGAATACACACACTTCTCTTTGAAAAATCCTCATATTTTTCTAGTGCAAAATATGAGGGGATCTTCCTAGTTAGTGGTGGGCCTAATTTGAAATAAAGTTTCAAGGATTTGGAGGAGGAGCTTGTAGATCTTCATGCCTTGAAGAGCTTTGTTGTTTGACAACAAAGTTGGTGCCATTCATCAATCTTTTAAAGATTGATATGTATAATTTCTAAAACACCCTATGAATGTCATAATGTGTTTTTATTGTATTTGTTGCACAAGACTAGTAGGTGGCCGAAATTTTCTCAAGAAAATTAAAAAATTTTAAACTTCCGTTGCGCTTCCGGCCACCGTAACCGATCCCCTTTCAATTCCTCCATTCCGGATTATATGTGTTCGAATAAGGGTCATTTCTAGGACAGTTCTGGAATCCCACTTATTTTACCGGTGCTCCCTCAGGCACAGAATGGATTGCCATCTTGGAAATCCTGCACGTCATGCTCACCCCCATACTTATCACAGAAAATTTCTTGCAGACGCATAGCCGACCCACTCATGCTCATCCCATCAATCTTTCTATTCAAAGCCTCTAACTGTGCTGAAACCGCCGACAAATCATTAACTTGATTAACTCCAGCACCTCGTCTCTGCCTATCAGACTGAGGATGATAGGTACTAGCAGCCATCTCCTCCAATAACTCATATCCTTCCTCAGCCGTTTTTCTCAGTAAGTTACCACAGGCAGCAGCATCTATCATAGTACGGTTAGGAGTAAGCAGACCGTAGTAGAAAATTTGAACAACTAACCCAAGAGGCAGCTCATGGTGCGGACATCTCCTCAACAAGTCCTTGTAGCGCTCCCATGCCTCGTAAAGTGACTCTTGCTCATATTGAGCAAAAGTAGTAATGTCGGCTCTAAGCTTCATAGTTTTCGACGGAGGAAAGTACTTGATCAGGAATGACTTTGCCATATCCTCCCATGTAGTAATAGACCCTACAGGCAAACAGTTTAACCACGACTTAGCTTTATCTCTCAGTGAAAATGGAAATAAACGCAAACGAACAGCATCATCAGACACGCCATTAAACTTAAAAGTATCACAAATTTCAAGAAAGTCAGCTATAATAGAATTAGGGTCGTCAAGTGCACTTCCCCCAAATTGGACAGTGTTCTGAATCATCTGAGTGATAGCTGGCTTGATCTCAAACTGATTAGCTCGGATGACTGGTCTTACGATGCTTGGACGTGCTCCTTCAAGAATCGGATGTGCATAATCCATCATTGGTATACGGCTTGGCTCCTCTCTGTGTTGATCGTCTTCCATTCTTTCCTTCGCTCTTTGCTGCTGTAGTCGACGTCTAGCTGTGCGTTCAATCTCGGGGTCAAAAGGCTCAAGCTTAAACTCGAGTGATCTTTGCATGCACCACAAGAAAAATCTGCAACACAATAAGAGTATCAAATAACAATAAAATAAATAATACTAAAGAATTTAAATGAAAAATAAAAATTGTGAATCAACAGTCCCCGGAAACGGCGCCAAAAACTTGATCGAGCAAAACTTGCACAGTGAATAGTCCCAAAATTTATTTTATAAATGAAAGCTCGATTTAAATATCCCAAGTGCACGATAGTCAAGTTATAATAAACGTAAGTGAATACGAGTATCGTTCCACAAGGACTGCGTTACACTATTTTTATTTTCAAGTAAAATTTCTTTAGCAATGATAAAATGAGTTGATGATTAAACTAATGTAAATTAAACAACTAAAATAATTAAAATGCAAAGAAAACATATTCAAGAAAGCAATGATTAATTTGGATTAAATCAATTGAGAAGTGAATTTGTTGGGAATTAGCAGTTCACCTACCACTCGTGTTTAAATAATTACACTCGACCTTTACTCGTGCATTCGACGGAATTCCCTAGACTAATTAATATACTCTGTCGAGCTATATTAATACTAATCATAAACATGCAGTACTCAAGTGTCCTCAATTATTTAACAGTTCAAGATTGCATTACATTATATGGAATCCACTAGCTTTCATCCGGATGAACTATCACTATCGACACGTACCCAATTCCGTATATCTACTAAAATTGTAAATCCGTGGTTTATACTATTTGATCCTATTGTTAATTGTTCTATCGAAATCATCAACAACATGAAATAATCAAAGGAAGTTAGCTAGGCTTCGATTGAAACAAGAAAGAACAATAGCAAAACAAATCACTAATAAAAACGTCGAGAAATAATGTTAAACACCAAGTACGGGGTAGGATCCCCTCAAATCCCAACAAATCTAGAGTTTAGCTACTGAAATTCATGATAAAAACCAACAATCGATGTAAGAAATAAAATACTGAATAATGAAAATACTAAAGATGACGATGGATGACGGCCACGACGCGTGGAAATCTCGAGGTCTTCGAAATCTTCTTTTTCTAGCCTATCCTCCAAGAAAAGTGATGAAAAATATGATAAAGTCTCTAAAAAAGGATCGCTGATCTCGTGTCTTAGGTTTAGGTGTCGGATAGAGTCCATAAAAAGTTGGAAACAAATCTTCCTGAATCTCGCTTCTCGCTAGGGCGGTATATTTTGACCGCCCTAGCGAGAGGTCCTCGCATAAACTTCCTCGAGCATGTCCCTGGTTTCGCTGGGGCGGTCACTTTTGACCGCCCTAGCGAGACACTTGCGCATAAAATCCTCGGCCAGACCAAAATGCTCGCTGGGGCGGTCACTTTTGACCGCCCGAGCGAATCCTCTTCGATATTTTGACAACTTTTCTCCCACTTTTTGGTTTAATTCCTACAAAATAACCACAAAATACACGAGATCAATCACATGCTAAATAATGTTAAAAAAATGCAAAATTAAACTAAAACGAACTAAAATGATGCATGAATGCGACTCAAAACCAACACTAAAAACACGTAAAAACGAGTCCTATCATTAGACCGAGTTTATCTCCTTGGGGCGCACCAGTGCTATTTTTTCGCAAGAAAGATGGTTCGATGAGATTGTGTATTGATTACCGGCAACTAAACAAAGCAACGGTAAAGAACAAATATCCTTTGCCTCGTATCGACGATTGTTTTGATCAGTTGCAGGGATCTTCTGTCTATTCCAAGATCGATCTGCGATCTGGATATCACCAACTCCGAGTCAGAGATGCAGACATACCGAAGACAACATTCCGAACCAGATATGGACATTATGAGTTTGTTGTCATGCCTTTTGGGTTAACGAATGCTCCAGCTGTGTTCATGGGACTGATGAACCGTGTCTTTCAGAAATATCTGGATGAGTTTGTTATTGTTTTTATTTATGATATTTTGGTATATTCCAAGAACATGATTGAGCATACCGAACATTTGAGAACTGTACTGAGAATTTTGAGAACTGAAAAATTATATGCTAAATTGTCGTAATGCGAGTTCTGGTTGAGAAAGGTTGTGTTTTTGGGGCATATCATATCTGGAGACGGTATATCTGTTGACCCGAGCAAAGTCGAGGCAGTGATTAGTTGGCCTAGACCGAACTCCGTGCCAGAGATACGCAGTTTCATGGGTCTGGCAGGCTATTACCGGCGATTTATCAAAGATTTCTCCAGTATCGCAAAGCCGATCACTCAGTTGACTCAAAAGAATACTCCGTTTATTTGGTCAGAATCTTGTGAGTCCAGTTTTCTGGAACTGAAGAAAAGATTAACCAGTGTTTCATTATTGACTATTCTTTCAGGTACTAGTGATTTCGTTGTATATTGTGATGCATCTCACAGAGGGCTAGGATGTTTTCTGATGCAGTGAGGACATGTTGTAATGCCCGAGAATTAATCACTGTTAATCAAGGATTATTGACTTATAATTTAACGTGATTACGAAAGGGTCAACGGAGACACGATTTAAGATAATGTGCGGCCATTTATTTTGAATGTCAGAATGTGTTGCCGAAGCAACACTGCACCCGCGCCCTTGCATGTACCGCACCCACAGTGCATGGACAGAAACTTGTTCAGTTTTATCGAAGCAGGAGCGGTGCGAACAAGACCGCACCCCCGGTCGTGCAATTTCAGAATAGATAAATTGCCGAAGCTTGAGCGCACCCGCGGTCTTACACCTACCGCACCCGCGGTGCAACGTGTTGTGCGGAAATGAGGACACCTCATGATATGCATGCACTGATATATATAGTGCTGTAATTCCTTCGAAAACAATTCAGAATTGAGGAAAAGGTCCGAGGAGGAAGAAAGAAAAGGTCCTCATGATATGCATGCACTGATATGCATGAGGACACCTCATGATATGCATGCACTGATATATACGCCTTTTGCGAGAAATCCGTCCGTCTGATTTCAAATCCGACTTCGGTATCGAGTTCCTATCGACGTAGGCTACAACTGGACGTAAGTTTTACTACGTTTTGACATGTTTTAGAATTATGATATTGTCAGAATTGAATGGAACTTATATATGTTGTTCTTGACATAGTAAACAGCATAGAATCGAAGTCAGATTAAGAAACAGACTGATTATGGAATTGTTATGATTTCGGAATAGTTTTGGAGTCGACTTGATATCAGAATTGAGTTGTTATTGATTATGAGATATTAGAATTGATATCTGACTGATATGATATGGCTGGATATATTGAGATTATGCCGTTATGTTGTTGAAACAGAATTTGATAGAATTCTGATTATATCCAGTATTAATTGAGTGGTGTATTGATACCGTACCCGCAATATCGTTAATGTCAGATTGCGTTATTGACAGGCCTTGAGTTCGAAACTTTGACAGAGCCAGAGTATCAGAAAGAAAGGTATAAATTAATGTTGAGTTGGGATTGCACAACACGAGTGAGGTTTGACTCGAGTCTCCCTAAATCACATACTGTCATTTATTGCATTGATATTTGCAATTGATGAGACTTATGATTGTAGTCTATTGATTTATAGCCACTGCATGTAATGACTGCTGATTCGCTAGTCATCGATTGATTTGCTTAAATACTGAATGCATGTATTGATTACTAAGTCGTTGAGTCATTGGCTGATTCGCTTAGTCACCGGCTGATTCGCCGGGTTATGGACTGATTTGTCTATATTTAAGCTGATTCGCTTAGTCACCGGCTGATTCGTCTGGTTATTGATTGATTCATCTAAACTTAAGCTGATTCGCTTAATTACAGGCTGATTCGTCTGGTTATTGGCTGATTCGCCTAATTCTTGACTGATTCGTCAATTCTGCGGCTGATTCGCCCAGACACTGGATATATGAATTATATCGATGCCGTTTAGGGATTGATTCATCCCTATCGACTGAGATTCGGTATAATCATTATTATTCAGACATCGGGATCCCTAGGTTAGAGTTGAGTCGAGTCTGAGACGACGCGTCAGTTGAGTCGAGTCTGAGACGACGCGTCAGTTGAGTCGAGTCTGAGACGACGCGTCGGTTGAGTTGAGTCTGATACGACATGTTGATTTACATTGTTTATATCATTCATGATTATTGAATGCTTGATATTGATTTATCTGATTTGATACAGGTTAAGAATATTTCTTATATATGCTTTTGTATATGCTTTTATATGATTGCATGTATACATTGTTTATACTGGGATGTATTTCTCACCGGAGTTATCCGGCTGTTGTCTAGTTTTGTATGTGTGCATGACAACAGGTGGGGCTGGATCAGGGTCAAGAAGAGAATGAGAAAAGATAGATAGCGTGGAGATCCGGGCTTGAAGCAAGTTAGGATTCAGCATTGATATATAGTTGAACCTAGTGGAATTCTTGTAGATAACACAAGATTTGTATGTTCATGTTTAATATGTAATTTGAGTAAATTACATTACGTTTCCGCTTTGTATTTTAAAAAAAATTTAGACCCTGTTTTATAATTGATTAATTAGTCCCAATGATGATTAAGATCATGATTAGCATCCGGGTCCCCACACATGTCATTGCTTATGCCTCGAGACAGTTGAAGCCACATGAGACTCGTTACCCAATTCATGATCTTGAATTGGCGGCCATTGTGTTTACACTGAAGATATGGCGACACTATCTCTACGGCGAAAAGTTTGAAATCTATTCTGATCACAAGATCTTGATTACCTGTTTTCACTGTCACAGTTGAATATGAGACAGCGTAGATGGATAGATTTACTGAAAGATTTTGACTGTGAAATCAAGTACTATCCAGGGAAGTCTAATGCAGCAGCGGATGTCTTGAGTCGAAAGGTATGTGCTCTATCCTTGTCGACGATAGGTGTTTCGAATTTGATTGAAAATTGTTGTTTGTCTGGATTAGTATTCGATACAGATAGTAGACCATTGCGACTTGCTACGATTCAAGTGGAACCAGATTTGATTGTTCGCATTAAATAAGCACAGAAAAATGATCAGAATGTTCAGAAGTCGATTGAGATGGTTAGATCAGGACATCAGTCAGAGTATCAGGTACATGATCATGTTTTATATGTGAATAACCGTCTTGTAGTGCCAGATGTTTCAGATTTGAAACAACAAATATTGTCAGAAGCTCACCGTAGTCGGTTTAGTATTCATCCTGGCGGCAGAAAGATGTACAACGATCTAAAGACACAGTTTTGGTGGAAAAAGATGAAATCAGACATTATAGAGTTTGTATCTAAGTGTTTGAATTGCCAACAGGTGAAGGCCGAGAGGAAGAAACCCGGAGGTTTACTTCAGAGTTTATCTATTCCTAAATGGAAATGAGATTACATTTCCATGGATTTTGTTACGAAGTTACCACAATCATCCCGGGGCTGTGATGCGATTTGGGTCGTGATTGACAGATTGAGCAATTCTGCATGCTTTATTCCGTACAGAATGACATATCGATTTGATCAGATGGCAGATATATATATGTCAGAGAAGTGGTCAGATTACATGGTGTGCCGAAATCTATCGTATCAGATCGTGATCCCCGATTCACTTCACATTTCTGGCACAAATTGCAGCAGGCTTTAGGTACTACATTGCACTTGAGTACTGCATATCATTCTCAGTCCGAGCGGACTATCCAGACATTAGAGGATATGCTGAGAGCTGTAGTGCTAGATTTTGGCACTAGTTGGCAAGATTCACTACCTCTTTGTGAATTCTCGTACAACATCAGCTATCAAACAAGCATCGAGATGGCACCGTTTGAAGCATTATATGGCAAGAAGTGCAGATCTCCTCTATATTGGGATGATATATCTGAAGTACCAGAACTTGGGCCTGATATGATTCGTGAAATGACTGAGAAAGTAAAACTGATCCAGAAAAGAATGAAGACAGCACAAGATAGGCAAGCCAAGTATGCAAATGTACGTCGTCGACCGTTAGTTTTTGAACAGGGAGACAGAGTATTTTTGAAGATTTATCCTTTCAAAGGTATTGTCAGATTTGGTAAACGTGGTTAGTTGTCTCCTAGATACATCGGTCCATACGAGATTCTTGAGAAGATTGGTGATCAAGCATATAGACTTGCTCTTCCTCCTTCTCTATCCGAGATGCACGACGTATTTCATGTGTCGATGTTACGGAAATATTTGCCAGATATTTCTCATATTCTTCAGCCTGACGAAGCCGAACTCGATGAGACTTTGAGTTATTTTGAGCAACCGATTCAGATTATTGATCGGAAGGACAAACAACTTAGAACGAAGACTATTCCGCTGGTGAAAGTCCAATGGAGTCGTCATGACATTGAGGAAGCTACCTGGGAGACGGAGTCAGATATGAGACAGAGATTCCCAGAGCTATTCTGTTGATGTGAGATTTCTATACAGTTTTATTATACCTTCTTATTGATATGTTTTGATCGCCTGTGATTTCGGGGACAAAATCATATCTTAGGGGAGGAAAAATGTAAGGCCCGAGAATTTGGATATTATAATCGGAAATGATTTTTGGATAATTATTATGTGATTATAGACGAAACAGATCAGACCGGGATAGCCTAAAAGAAGAGTGGAATTTTGTGCGAGGAATGAACCTCGCGCATATGCGCGACCAGACTAGGCGCATATGCGCGAGGGTACCCGAGAGTTGTGAAAAATTTTGAGGGACCTCGCGCATATGCGCCATAGGAGGGCGCGCATATGCGCGAGTCACCGTGATGCTACGCGCCGAGACAGAATGTCTCGCGCATATGCCCGAAGGAAGGGCGCGCATATGCGCGAGAAGTCCAGCATGAATTTTAAGTTGACACATGTCTTGGGCACCATTTAACATGTATATAGATTCATTCCTTCATTCAGACTTCTAGGAGAAAGAACCGAGGGTCTTAGAATCCACAAGTTTCATTATAGCATAGATTTTGGATTGTGAAGAATCTAACCATCCGATTTTCGATCCGAGTTCATATTCTTGTTCCTCTTCTTACAAGCTATCAAAGGAGGTAAGTATTGCTACATTTCAGCATGTTTTGAAGTTGAGATGTTGGGAGAAATCAGATTTTGATTTCTATTATGTGTTCTTATGATTATTGTGAACATATATTCGTAATTGGATCGAAGAACGGATATGATATGCGATTTTGTTCAATTTCCAGCATGTCTTGAGTGAAGTATATGCATATTTCAGCATTGTAAATAGTGTTTATGATGAGGAGTATGAGTTATTGTTATTGATTTTGATGTTTGAGTTGACCGGTATCGCAAGATTGCGCCGTTATGCCGTCGAAATGTACCGAGAGTGAATATTGACACGTACATGTATTTGTTTGAGCTGAATGTTGAACTTGAATCTATTTAATATGTTATTTCAGATCTATCTCGACAAGCTTCGATGTCAAGACTTTGACATCAACAAAGATTTAACAACGAAAGGTATAATTCAATGTTTGATTGGGGAATATAACTCGAATCAGATCCGGTTTGAGTTTCCCACAAACCACATACTAGATTTTATACCGTGCTATGTTTGTGTACAAACATTGAGATAGGAGTGTCATTGGCAGATATGCCAAGTTTCTAGACTTTCGGTGGTATCGAGGCATAGGAGAAGATCGACTCCGATTGTAGATATTCGATACAGACAAGTCCGAAGTTTAGGAATAAGACATACCGCCACCCCGATTGGGAGAGTAGGTGGGAGACTTGTTACGTCTTATTCACACCGGGATCCCTAGACTTAGATATGAGTCAAGTCAAAGAATAAGAGTCGAAGAGTTTTATTTGTATTCATTAATGTGTCTTAATTACTGATTAATGTATTATGATTTTGTATTTTCTTGCATGACATCCATGTATACATGTTTTATACTGGGATTTGTTCTCATCGGAGTATCCGGCTGTTGTTTTGTTTCTATGTGTGCATGACAACAGGTGGGACAGGATCAGGGTCAAGGAGAGCGTGACTGAGATTAGATAGCGTGGCGATTTCGGGCGTAGAAGATGAATTAGTAGTTTTACATTTTCTATGTAGTTTGTTGTAACACTAGTTTTGTAAGGCCCGAGAATTTGATTACCGTAATCTGAAATGATTTGGTGATAATTGATATGATTATAAACGGAAATGATTAGACCGGAAAAGACTAAGGAAAACACGACAAATGTGCGAGGACAGTATACCTCGCGCATATGCGCGACACATATGCGCGCATATGCGCGAGATGGGCAGAAGACCTCACGCATATGTGCGAGGCGTGTTCGCGCATATGCGTGAGTTTTGTGGAAGGAATTGTGCGTGACCAGTAGGTCTCGGGCATATGTGCGGCTTGTGTGCACGCATATGCGCGAGTAGTCCAGTAGATAATTATCTGGATAAAACTTCCGGCGCATATGCGCGGGCCTTGGGCACGCATATGCGCGCGGCATGCGAAACGAAAATAAGCCACTTGGTCTTGGAATGCTCGATATATATATATATATATATATATATATATATATATATATAATTTTTATTGAATTCTGATATCGTTTGAGATTATGATATTGGGGGAATTATGATTTGACTGATATATTGTGTTCTCAGTATACTGATCAGTATATAATTGAAGTCAGATCGAAGAACGGACTGATTATATAATTGTTATGATTTTTAGAGTTGATATTATCGAGATTATATAGATTTGCGATTGTTATGTGTTATTATTGAAGATTATGATTCGTATTGATATCGATTATGAGTTGTGGTATTATATCTGTGATGTTGGAATTGACGAAGTTATCAAGATTGTATTATTATGCCGTCAAAACATCAATAGATTTATTTTGATCAGATTCAGTATTGATTGATATTGTATCATGATATCGTTGATATGGATCGGATTATGTTTGATTTGAGTATTGATTAGAACAGATATTGAGTTGAGTTATACATTGATCCAGTGTATTTGATATTGTTATTGCAAGATTGACTTGACAGGCAGTGAGTTCGAGACTTCAACAGAACGAAACGAAAGGTATAAATCAATGTTGATTCGGGATTGCACAACTCGAGTTCGATTTGACTTGAGTTTCCCTAAATCACATACTTTATTTTATTGCATTGATATCTGCAATTATGAAATTGATATGTGTGGTCTATTGATTCATAGACAGAGCGTGTATTGAGTCATAGGCTGATTCGCCTAGTCTTGGCTGATTCGCCAAGACACTGTGTGACAACTTTGACCGGTTTTAATAAAATAGCAGCGGAAATTAATTTTTTTTTCTTTGAAGGGAGGAAGGATTAAAATATCTTGAAATAAAACCTTTACAAACAAATGTATATACAAGATCAATGAAATGATACAACCAAAATAAAAAATATCATTTTTGTGATCATGTCCAAAATGCTAGCAAAATAGCCTTCTTCCTTCCTTCTCTATATGCATATGACTCCGGCCCACAATCAACGTCCCAGCCCGTCGCTGTTATCTGCATCACATGAAATAACTGAAATGAGTATAAAACTCAGCAAGTGGAACTCCTACATAGCAAATGATACATAGCATACTCTGAAAATCATGGCTTTGAAATCATTAAATACCATCAACTCTTAAAACGTGAATAACATAGCATAATATAACGATAAGATGGTATTTCTCTTTTCTTTGTTGGATTGATATCTATATAGTATCTCTGTCTCTGTACCTATATCCCATCGATATAAATCGATAACTCTGAGGGATATAAGCCTATGGTCGTTGATCAACTAATTCCATGCAATCTCTGACTATGTATCTATCAATCCATAAATCATTTGAACTCTCTCTTTGGTATTTTATCAAACACTTTGAAGACTCTTTTCTCTTGTATTTCCTTTTTCAAAATTGAGACATAAAATGCCTCCAATCTATATAGCAAGTGAATCAATACATAATCATGAATCAAATGAAGGGAATAGCACATTAAAACCATTGAAATACAATACATATATTATCATGTGAGCACAAGGAATGAAATTCCACTTACAACCAATAAAACCCTGGAATATATCTCTTGGTACACAACCTACAACAATAAACCATATATTGTACCATCAATAACCCAATAATCCAACAACAATACCATAAAAGCCATAAAACCAACACCATCAACAAACCCATATCATCTCTCTCACCAAAACCAAGAATAAACCAAACCAAAAACTTACCTTATCTTCCTTGAATCAATAATAACCTTGTTCTCACTACAAAAACCCAAATAGAAGCTTGAATCAAAGGAACAAAAGAAGGAAATGTAAGAACCCTAGCTCCCCTTGAGAGAAGAAACCGAGGGAAAGAGAAGAAAGAATGAGAAAAATGAACCAATTCATCCAATTATCACTTAAAACTCGAAACACGCTTCTACTGTACATGCACCGCGGGTGCACTTCAACATGCACCGTGGGTGCGGTGTGCCCTCGGCAACTCAACCAAAATCCACAATCGACGATAGCAGGTGCGCTACAGATCTCACCGCGGGTGCACTGACCATACCGCGGGTGCGCTGCATATCGCGGGTGCACTGACCATACCGCGGGTGCACTGACCATACCGCGGGTGCGCTCCAACATGCACCACGGGTGCTGTAAGGCCCGAGAATTTGATTACCGTAATCGGAAATGATTTGGGTATAATTACCGTAATCTGAGATTAATCTGAAACGATTTAGTGATTAATTAAAGTGATTATAAACGGAACGGAGTGGACCGGGAAAGATGAGATCAGACGTGAAATACATGTGTGAAAGTGTGCATTCGCGCACATGCGCGATGAGATGCGCGAGCTATGCGCCGAATGTCCAGAGAACTGGGCGCATATGCGCCGGATGGTGCGCGCACATGCGTGAGGAAATATGTGCTGAGACAGTAGGTCTCGCGCATATGCGCGGTGTCAGTGCGCGCATATGCGCGAGCACTCTAGTAGCCAAGGAGACGGAACAGAGCATTTCGCGCACATGCGCGACGTAAGCCGCGCACCTGCGCGAGATGGACAGAAAGTATGACGCATATGCGCGGGGTAGAGTCGCGCATATGCGCGGGTGGAGAATTGGAAGGCCGAACCTTCGGCGCATATGCGCGGCATTATGGGCGCATATGCGCGCGGCATGCATCACGAAAATATGCCACTTGGTTTACATGCGGCGTGTGTATATATATATATATATATATGTAATATATGAATTCAGTTCAAAATAGACAAACGAAGAAGGAAAGAGGGCCGAGGAAGTTTAGCGAAATCCTTACGCCTTTTTACTTCAATCCGCCCGTCTGTTTTTGAATCTGAGTACAGCACCGTGTTCCTAGCAACGATAGCTACAAATGGACGTAAGTTTTGCTACGTTTTGACATGTTCTGAAATTATGATATTGTCAGAATTGAATAGGATTCATATATGATGTTCTTGTCATGTTAGACATCATAGAATCGAAGTCAGATTGGAAAACAGACTGTTTATGTAATTGTTGTGATTTTTGGAATCGATTTGACTGAGAATTCATATCAGATATGTATTGTTATTGAAATTATGACTGGTATTGACATTGATTATGAATTCTGGTATTATATCTGTGATGTTCAGACTGACCGGGTTATCGAGACTGTATTGTTATACCGTCGAAACATCAGTTAATTGATATTGATCAGATTCAGTAATGATTTCAATTACATCGTGATATTGTCGATATGGATTAGATTGTATCTCAATTGACAGTGATCAGATTATGTGTTGTGATTTGAGTATTGATCAGAACAGGTTCTGAATTGAATTGTTTATTGATATTATATCTGATCGGTATTGTTATTACCAGATTGGGAATGAACCGAAAGAGATTCGGGACTTCTTCTTCTTATTCTTCTGAGCGAGAAGATAAAGGTATAAATTAATGTTGAGTTGGGATTGCACAACTCGAGTGAGGTTTGACTCGAGTTTCCCTAAATCACATACTTTAGTTTATTGCATGGACATTTGCAGTGAATTGACTGATGTACTTGTTTTCTTGAATTATAGATGACAGGTGTTAGATGAGTAATCTTGTGATAGAAGTGCCGGATAGTGGTGGTATCGCCACGGCACATTGCACGATGTCTCAAGATAGGATATTAGCGATAGAGCTACAGTCCATGACGGTTAGGTCAAGACACCAGATGTTTGGTTATATCGAGTAATAGGATCAGAGTTCCTTCTATTACGGAATTCGATATAGGAACACCACATTTGGAAACCGGGATCCCTTGACTAGGATTGAGTCTAGTCTAAAATGTAGAGTCACGAGTTTGAGTGGCAGTTATATTGACTTATATTTTCTTGATATTGATTTATGTTCCTGATATTGGTACATGTATGGAATAGGAGTTATTCTTGATCCTGATTAGGGTACATGTTTAGAATATGATTTATTCTTGTTATTAATTCATGTCATGATTTTGATACGGGATATGATTTTCTGTTATATGCTTTTATATTGTTTATATGATTGCATGTATACATGATTTATACTGGGATATTTATATCTCACCGAAGTTATCCGGCTGTTGTCTTGTTTATATGTGTGCATGGCAACAGGTGGGATAGAAGCGGGGTCAGAAGAGAACGAGGCTGGACTAGATAGCGTGGAGATCCGGGTTTCAGAAGCAACTTAGGATTAAGTATGGATATGTAGTTGAACCTAGTTGAATTATTTTAGATAACATCGGAGTTGTATGTTTATGTTTAATATGTAATTTGAATTTAATTATATTATGTTTCCGATGTGTATTTTAGAAAATTTTAGACCCTGTTTATTATACTTGATTATTTATTCCTAAAGACGATTAAGGAATGAATTAGCGTCCGGGTCCCCACAGGTGTGGTGTGCCCTCGGTAACTCAACCAAAAATCCACAATCGACAACCGCAGGTGCGCTACAGATCTCACCGCGGGTGCGCTGACCATACCGCAGGTGCGCTGCATATCTACCGCGGGTGCGGTCACCTCTGTAGTCAACAACCAAGCTCTACGCAACAAAGATCGAATCGCAACGCTGATACAATAAAACTACACATCAACTAATATCAACAACACCACAAAACAATTATAACCAATAATACTGTAACCCATAAACACAACTCTTAACAACAAAACTATACTATACTCAACCAATTAGTCAATAAACATACAAAATCTTAGACATTACCGTTCACCAGGCTTAGCTATTACAATCTCCCCTCCTTAAAGGAATTTCGTCTTCGAAATTGACGTCACTGCGCAAACAACTCAGGATACTTCTCTTTCACTCATCCTCTGGTTCCCACGTGGCTTCTTCAACCAAATGGTTTCTCCAAAGGACATCAACAATGCCGATCTCTTTGTTTCTCAACACTTTAACTTTGCGATCCAGAATCTGGACCGGAATCTCTTGGTACGATAAATTCAGCGTCAAATCCAATGGCTCGTGGCAAAGAACATGGGAAGGATTCGCAATATATATCCTGAGCATTGAGACATGAAAAACATTATGAAATCTGTCAAGAACTGAAGGTAGGGCTAACCTGTAAGCTCGATCACCAACTCTGTCCAAGATCTCAAATGGGCCAATAAATCTCGGACTCAATTTTCCCTTCTTGCCAAACCGCATCACACCCTTGAGAGGTGCTATCTTTAAGAACACATGGTCGCCAACCTCAAACTGCAACGGCCTACGACGCACATCAGCATAACTCTTCTGTCTTGACTGTGCTGTCTTCATTCTCTCTCGAATAACATCAACAACATCAGATGTCTGTTGGACCAACTCTGGACCCAACATCTTCCTCTCACCAATCTCGTCCCAATACAAGACGATCTACACTTTCTGCCATAAAGTGCTTCATACGGTGCCATGCCAATCGTCGCTTGGTAACTGTTATTGTACGTGAACTCAACAAGAGGCAATTTGGAATCCAGTTACCTAGGGATGTAAATGAGCCGAGCCGAGCCGAGCAGTAGCTAGCTCGGGCTCGGATCGTTTCATTATTTTCTTGGCTCGGGCTCAGCTCGAGCTCTTTACGAGCCTCGGGTTTGAAGCTCGGGCTCGGCTCGTTCGGAATTTATGAAGCTCGGGCTCGGCTTGAGCTCGGCTCGTTAATGGCTCGTTTATCTTGTTTAATGATCCTTGCTCGGGTTCGCTAATAGCGACGGGTTTTGACTAAAAACATCGCTAATAGCGACGGGTATTGACACAAACGTCGCTAATAGCGACGGGTATTTACAAAAACATCGCCGATCTGGATCGGCGACGTTTTTCTTAAACCGTCGCCGATCTGATCGGCGACGTTTTTCTACAACTGTCGCAAATAGCGCTAGGTAAAGACATCGTCGCCAAAAAGTGACGGTTATTTTAGACCGTCGCTATTATAGCGACAATATGTCAAACCTGTCGGCGACGGTTTGAACAAAAAACCGCCGCTAAATTTTTTTTTTAAGTGTTATATTTATTTAAATCTGAAATAAAAATATATTGTGCTGTATAATCGAAAAAAAATTAACAAAATTTGAGAAATGTAATCATATTATTAATCTGCAAATAATAATACAAGTGTTTCATACAAAATGAATCAGCCATGTAGCGCTACATCTCCTCCTGTGATGTTGATTTAAAATGAATCAAATTGAATTTTCTTAATGTAACGTTGATGAGAATAACGAAAGTTAATAAACTTACGTGGAGCAGGGGAATCGCGTGTCAACGAAAGATCCATCTGCATGTCGATGTGTGTGAATGTATAGCTCCCATGACGTTGGATCTCTGCCATGTCATGCTCGCTAAAATAAATTCAATAATTGTAAAACATTAACATTTATAATTAATGAAATATATATTTTTTCCAAAGTACAATTCAATAAATGTCACGAACATCGTCGCTCGAATATTGAACCTCTTCTATTTCACTTTCAGTTCAAATCAATTTCGTTGTCGTACATAACATTAACATCGACTAGATTTTGAGACGATAAAAGAAATTAAGTTGAGATGTCATGAGGTCCACTTTCGTTGTTTTGAAATGCATCGTTCGCATCAATTTGATTATGCTCAGTATTTGGCTCAACATCAGTGACATAAGCTCACCTACGTAGAGTACTCACATGCATCCAATCTGATTCTGCTCTCTTCGTTGTTGGATAAGTCAAATACACAAGTTGCAAGGCTTGCGTAGGAAGCACAAATGGTTCGTAGTATCCAAGACTTTTTTTTCGATTGACATCCACAATTTTGTACTTTTTATTAGAAAACACAAATGGTTTGTAATTTCGTCTAAATATGGTTTGCTCTGACATTTTTTTTCGATTGTAAGGACAACGGATATATCCATTTAATAAACAGTCAAGATGACTAAGCTTAATTTATAGACAGTTTGCTACAACCCTAAACCCTAAAGCCTAAACCCTAAACCCAACCGTTGCTAAGCAAACCGTCGCTGATATTAATCGACGACGGTTTATTCATAACAGTCGCTATTCACTTAATTTATTATGCGACGGTTTTTAGTAAAAACCGTCGCTGATATCCCCTTTTTTTACCAGCAACTCCCGTGAACCACTTAAAAGAGCCGAGCTCGAGCTCGAGCTCACTAGCCAGCATAACGAGCCGAGCTCAATTTTGAGCTCACGAACCTATTATCGAACATGTTCACGAGCTAACGAGCCGAACATCATTAATCTCAAGCTCGGCTCAACAAAATTGTCGAGCCCAAAATAAGGCTCGGGCTCGGCTCGATAAGCTTAACGAACGAGCCCGAACGAGCTTTTTAACGAGCCGAGATCCGAAAAACTCACGAACAGTTCGGCTCATTTACATCCCTAGAGTTACCAGGATAATCAATAGTACAAGCTCTGAGCATATCGTCTAGAATCTGAATACCTCTCTCTGATTGACCGTCGCTCTGGGGATGATATGCTGTACTGAATGATAACCGTGAACCCATAGCTCTGTGCAAACTCTTCCAAAACTCTGAAGTTAATCTAGGGTCACGATCAGACACGGTCGACACATGAACACCATGAAGTCTAACAATCTCTGCTATGTACTCTTCGGAATACTGGTTCATGGAATACGTCGTCTTGAATGGAAGAAAATGCGCTGACTTGGTCAATCGATCAACAATAACCCAAATAGAGTTAAAACCTTTCTGCGTTCTGGGAATACCAGTCACGAAATCCATCGTAACATCCTCCCATTTCCATTGAGGAATCGGCAATGACAACAATGTCGCAGCAGGTCTCTGGTGCTCGATCTCACCTGCTGACAAGTTAGGCACTGAGAAATAAACATGGCAATATCTTTCTTCATACCTGGCCACCAATAGAGTCTACGAAGATCTTGATACATCTTGGTACTACCTGGATGTATCGAATATGGCGTGGTATGTGCCTCTGTCAAGATGTCTCGCCGAATATCATCACCAACAGGAACGCAAATACGGTCCTCTGAATGTCACCAAACCATCTCCATTCAATCCAAACTCTGAATTACCCCTCTCCTCTGCTCTAGCTCTCATCTCTATCATCTGTGCATCAATGGCTTGCTCTCTACGGATCCTGTCTGTTAATGTAGCACGAATGACTAACGCTGAAAATCGAGCAATGGTCCCTGGAACCACCAAAGCTATCTCCTCTCTCTGCAAGTCTAACAACAACGGCTGCTGAATCATCGAACTCAAAAAGGAACTCGAATTACGGCTCAATGCATCCGCTACAACATTCGCTTTCCCTGGGTGGTAACTGATCGTCACATCATAGTCTTTGAAAAGCTCTAACCACCGTCTCTGTCGCATATTGAGTTCTTTCCTGGGAAAACAAATACTTCAAACTCTTGTGGGCCGTGAAAATTTCACACTTTTCGTCATATAAGTAATGTCTCCAGATTTCAGGGCGAAAACCACAGCTGCCAGCTCCAAATCATGCGTAGGATAATTCTTCTCATATTCCTTCAACTGGCGAGAATCATAGGCTATGACTTTCCCACGTTGCATCAGCACTGCACCAAGACCCTTCTTCGACGCATCAGTATAAACAACAAAGTCCTCTGAACCACTGAGTAATGCAAGTACAGGAGCTGTCGTCAACTTATCCTTCAACTCTTGAAATCCACTAGGCAATCATTGGACCACTCAAACTTCACAGTCTTCCTCGTCAGATTGGTTAACGGCAGGGCAATCTTTGAAAAATCTGAAATAAAACGACGATATATAATAACCCTCCAAACCAAGAAAACTGCGTACCTCTGATACAGTGGTAGGGATAGGCCACTTCTGAATCGCCTCGATTTTCACAGGATCAACCGCTAATACCATCCTTTGAGACAACATGGCCTAAGAAAGAAATCTGCTCCAACCAGAAGTCACATTTCTTCAACTTAGCATACAACCTCTTCTCTCTCAACAACTGAAGAACAACTCTGAGGTGCTCTGAATGAAGCTCTCTAGTCTTGGAATAAATCAATATGTCATTGATGAAAACAATGAAAAAGCTATCCAAATACGGCTTGAACACTCGGTTCATCAGATCCATGAAGACTGAAGGAGCATTAGTCAGACCAAAAGACATCACAAGGAATTCATAATGACCGTACCTGGTCCGGAACGCCGTCTTAGGGATATCAGACTCCCTAACCTTCAACTGATAATAGCCAGATCGCAGATCGATCTTCGAAAGCACGGTAGCCCCATGCAGCTGATCAAAAAAGATCGTCTATCCGTGGCAACGGATATTTATTCTTGATAGTCACTTTGTTGATCTCTCTGTAATCAATGCAAAGCCGCAAAGAACCGTCTTTCTTCTTGACAAAAAGAACCGGAGCTCCCCAAGGCGAAGAACTCAGCCGAATAAAACCTTTATCCAAAAGATCTTGCAACTGCGTCTTCAACTCATTCATCTCTGTAGGGGCCATTCTATACGCAGCCTTAGAAATAGGAACTGTACCCGGAACTAGATCAATCACAAACTCTACATCTCTGTCCAGCGGTAAACCCGGAACATCATCCTCAAAAATATAAGGGTAACTCTCTCACCACATCAATATCATCAATATTCAATTTCACAATTCTATCCACATCCACAATCAAAGCCAAAAATCCATCACAACCTCTAAACAACAACTTCTTAGCCTCAAGACACGAAATAAAAGGAAGGACCAGCGAAGTACCTGCACTGGCGAGCATACCTTCCTTATTACCATCATCTGCAAATTTCACCGTCTTAGCAACGCAATCAATCACTGCACGATAGGTTGATAGCCAATCCATGCCAAGTATAATATAAAATGCAACAATATGAATAACAATCAAATCAGCATAAACCACTCGCTCATCAATTTGAACAGAGCACGCATACACAATAGATGTCAGGCACCGAAGGCAATACAACATTAAATTGGAGGGGAAGAACAGAAGGAACTATGCCCAAAGATTCTCAAAAATAGCTCAGACATAAAAGAATGAGTAGCACCTGTATCAATCAATGTCGTAGCTACTCTGCCTGAAATTAAAATAGTGCTAGAGATAACAGAAGAATCATGGTTTATACCTTCCTTCATCATGGTGAAGATGCGACCCTGCACCTTCTCTTTACTCGCTCCTCTAGGACAGTCTTTGGGAATATGTCCTGCAGTGCCACATCGATAACAAGTGTGAGTACCAAATCTGCACTCTTACCTATGATGTCTACTGCACTTGGGACACAACGGCTTCTTAGGATCAAATGGAACTGCCGGTGGTTTAGGACTCGGCTCTAACTTGCCTTTCCCCTTGAAATTGCCTTTTCCTCTTTGACTTGAACCTTGGACTCTCTGAGCAATAGCCTGCTGCCGCGCCTGTCTCTCTCTGGCAATGTCTTTCTCATCTTGCTCGGCCAACAAAGCCTTAGCCACAATATCTTTGAATGTCACAGCCTTCGACATGTTGATGTCCCTTCTGATTTCTGCTCTAAGGCCTCTAATGAAATGAGCACCTTTATATTTGTCATTGGAGGCAATGTACGTGGCAAACAGACAGCCCTCCTCGAACTTCAAGATGTACTCATCAACATTCATACCTCCCTGTCGAAGCTCCAAGAACTCAGTCACCTTCCTAGCTCGAAGTGCATCTGGGAAGTACTTGTCATACAAAAGATCAGTGAACTCTTGCCACTTCAATGCTGTAACATCCACACTAACCTTGGTAGCATTCCAAAAAATGCGTGCAGATTTGACTAGCATGAATACTGCACAACTGATTATGTCCTTGTCTTCATAGTTTAGATGATCGAAAATCGCCTCCAGAGCTTTGATCCACTCCACGGCCACTAATGGATCGGTGCTTCCTGCAAATTCAGGCGGATCCATTCTCTTGAAAGCAGTAAAGATTCCATCAGTATCAACTGCTTGAGCCACTTGGCCTCTCACTTGACCTCTACCTTGACCTGTTCCTTGCAAATGTAGTAACTGTTGGATCTGCTCACTGTGGACCTTGGCTTGCTCTTTCAACAACTTGCCGAACTCATCGACAACTCTAGAGGAAGAACTATCCTCACCCTCTGCAGCCTTTCTCTTAGGAGGCATACTCCTACAATGTGCTCACACAATACAATTCAATAGATAACAATGAATAGATGTAGAAGAAGACATACCCGGACTGTTGAAAGTAGACGAAGTCATATGCATTGGTCCGAAGAACCTGGCTCTGATACCACTAAATGTGAAACTCTGACCGGTTTTAATAAAATAGCAGCGGAAATTAAAATTTTTTCTTTGAAGGGAGGAAGGATTAAAATATCTTGAAATAAAACCTTTACAAACAAATGTATATACATGATCAATGAAATGATACAACCAAAATACAAAATATCATTTTTGTGATCATGTCCAAAATTCTAGCAAAATAGCCTTCTTCCTTCCTTCTCTATATGCATATGACTCCGGCCCACAATCAACGTCCCGGCCCGTCGCTCTTATCTGCATCACATGAAATAACTGAAATGAGTATAAAACTCAGCAAGTGGAACTCTTACATAGCAAATGATACATAACATACTCTGAAAATCATGGCTTTGAAATCATTAAATACCATCAACTTTTAAAACGTGAATAACATAGCATAATATAACGATAAGATGGTATTTATCTTTTCTCTGTTGGATTGATATCTATATAGTATCTCTGTCTCTGTACCTATATCCCATCGATATAAATCGATAACTCTGAGGGATATAAGCCTATGGTCGTTAATCAACGAATTGCATGCAATCTCTGACTATGTATATATCAATCCATAAATCATTTGAACTCTGTCTTTGGAATTTTATCAAACACTTTGAAGACTCTTTTCTCTTGTATAACCTTTTTCACAATTGAGACATAAAATGCCTCCAATCTATATAGCAAGTGAATCAATACATATTCATGAATCAAATGAAGGGAATAGCACATTAAAACCATTGAAATACAATACATATATTATCATGTGAGCACAAGGAATGAAATTCCACTTACAACCTATAAAACCCTTGAATATATCTCTTAGTACACAACCTACAACAATAAACCATATATTGTACCATCAATAACCCAATAATCCAACAACAATACCATAAAAGCCATAAAACCAACACCATCAACAAACCCATATCATCTCTCTCACCAAAACCAAGAATAAACCAAACCAAAAACTTACCTTAGCTTCCTTGAACCAATAATAACTTTGTTCTCACTACAAAAACCCAAATAGAAGCTTGAATCAAAGGATCAAAAGAAGGATATGTAAGAACCCTAGCTCCCCTTGAGAGAAGAAACCGAGAGAAAGAGAGGAAAGAATGAGAAAAATGAACAAATTCATCCAATTATATCACTTAAAACACGAAACACGCTTCTACTGTACATGCACCGCGGGTGCACTTCAACATGCACCACGGGTGCGGTGTGCCCTCGGCAACTCAACCAAAATCCACAATCGACGATAGCAGGTGCGCTACAGATCTCACCGTGGGTGCACTGACCATACCGCGGGTGCGCTGCATATCTACCGCGGGTGCGGTCACCTCTGTAGTCAACAACCAACTCTATGCAACAAAGATCGAATCGCAACGCTGATACAATACAACTACACATCAACTAATATCAACAACACCACAAAACAATTATAACCAACAATACTATAACCCATAAACACAACTCTTAACAACGAAACTATACTAAACTCAACCAATTAGTCAATAAACATACGAAATCTTAGACATTACCGTTCACCAGTCTTGGCTATTACACACTGGACATTTAGTTTATATCGATTTCGCTTAGGGGTTGATTCATTCCTATCACTGAGATTCGATACATGAGACAATGTCCAGAAACCGGGATCCCAAGATTAGGAATGAGTCGAGTCTGAGTCTAAGAGTTACAGAGGGTGATTTACTGGTCGATACCGATTCATGTTCCTGATTATGGTACATGTTCAGAGTAAGATTTACAGTTTTATATTGATACATGTTTCTGA
This sequence comes from Primulina eburnea, assembly GCF_022965805.1. Taxonomy (NCBI): domain Eukaryota; kingdom Viridiplantae; phylum Streptophyta; class Magnoliopsida; order Lamiales; family Gesneriaceae; genus Primulina; species Primulina eburnea. The sequence goes on from NC_133116.1 coordinate 16,262,868, forward strand.
TTGTGATACATGTTATAAATAGCTGTTTTATGCTGTTATATCTGTTTATATGAAATGCATGTATACATGATTTATACTGGGAATGTAATTCTCACCGGAGTTATCCGGCTGTTGTCTTGTTTGTATGTGTGCTTGACAACAGGTGGGACAAGATCAGGATCAGGATCAGGAAGAGGATGAGAGATTATAGTTAGCGTGGAGATCCGGGCCCAAAAGCAGAATAGGATTCAGCACTTGATGTATAGATGTTGAACCTAGTTGAGATATAGACATGTAGTACATGACTTGTATTTTTATATTGACATGTATATTAGATAGATTATTATTACGTTTCCGCATTTATATTTAAGAAGAAAAAAAAAATAGTCCCAATTTTCTTAATTGTTATATCTGACCTTTATAATGATTAAGACATGAATTAGCGTCCGGATCCCCACAGCAGGTGGTATCAGAGCAATAGGTCTAGAACTGTAGGTATTTAGACTGAGATAGAAGTTAGTGAGCAGGGTAGAATGAGTTTTCTTTCCTTGTTTTGATTGCTAGCATGATTTACTGCTTCGTAATACATGTTACTTGATTTATCTGATTTGATTTGATAATATGTATTATTTAAAGTGAATCAGAACCAATTCTTGATCAGCAGTAAGATGATCAGTGGTGGACTGAAACAGGTTGGTTGTATTTGGTTACTAACCCATTTGATGATCAGATTTATCTCCTCGGAGAATCCCAGAACAGAGAAGCATCTTGATTGTTCAGATGGATATGTCAGAAACTTCGATGGAAGTACAGTTGAGGAGGTTTCAGTCATTCCAATTACCGCCGATTTTGAGAGGCACTGAGACGATTGTTGATTGTGAGAGTTGGCTAGATGATATAGAGATACTATTTGATTCACTTGAGTACCTAGATGAATGTAGGGCGAAACTGATTGGGAACTAGTTGCAGGAGGTCGCGAAGAGTTGGTGGAGTTCAACCAAAGAAGCCTTAGAACAGAGTGGTACAGTGATGACTTGGAAAATCTTCAAAGTTGAGTTCTATAAAAGGTTTTTCCCATGTTCGTACTGTGAAGATAAGAGGGCAGAGTTTGAAAACTTGAAACTGGGTCAGCTAAGCATTGAAGATTATGTTGCTCAATTTTATACCTTGCTATGTTTTGCACCTCACGTGGCTGGGAATTATGAGGCTGTGACTAATCAGTTTGTTAAGAGATTGAACCCTGAAATATTGACATTAGTAAATACAGGCCGACCCTATAGCTTTGTTGATGCTCTGAGTAGGGCCTAGAGAGCCGAAGCCAGTTTGACAAGACAGAAAGGAGCTTCGTTTGTGCCTCCAGCATCAAGACCACAGCAACTACCTCTCGGACCTGAGCCTGGTAGTAGCAGTGGTGAAAAGAAAGACTATTTGAAAGCTCGAAAGAAGCAGCTTAAGAAGTTGGGTAGTAGTCTTTCTAGCTCCAGTGGTTCGAGCCAGAGTTATACTGGAGTTTATTGCAGAACCTGCGGAGGGAGACATCCGACTGAGCAGTGCCAGGGAGTGACTGGTAGTTGCCGTATCTGCCGACAGTCAGGAAATTTTGCTAGAGTATGTCCACAAAGTGGTTCCCGAAGATTCCCGGGAGCAGAAGCATCTGGTGGTAGTGACAGAGGAACAGATCCTGGATGCACTTGACGATATATTAGCAGGTATCTGTTCTTTTATGATTATTCCGTGTATGTATTGAGAGATTCTCGTACATCCTACACATGATTTCTGAATAAACTGCATTGATGTATGCTTTATTTGTTGAGTCAGTGTCTACTGTAGTATTCTATCTCTTTACCATTTCGGGAGAGTTTTGATATCAGTGAACTCGGTGAAACATCGTATGCTACAGTGAGATGAGAATGAGACTGAGTTAGCTTGTATTGTACTTGCGTTGTCTGAGTATGACTGCAGTATTGATATTGATATACTGATCAAGTACAGAGTTACCATAGACTGATTCCGGAAGATGGTAAGATTCGGACCTGAAATGGCCGAAGAAGGAATACTGTACGATAATGATTTTAGATTTAGAATTCCTTTGATATTCGCATTATCTAGGACTCGATCATTACAGAAAGGAACAAAGGGACTCCTTATGTATTCAGTTGACTTACTGAAGTTGAGTCCATCATTGGCTGATTTGCCAGTGACATGAGGGTTACTGATGTTTTCCCCAGATGAGACTCCGGGTTTGATTCCAGCCAGGTAGCTTGATATTAGCCTTGACTTGATACCAGGTACTGTTTTACTTCTAAAACACCGTATTGAATGATATTGATTGAATTGAAAGATTTGAAAAATCGAGTAGAAGAATTACTCGCCGAGAGTTACATCTGATAGATTGTTTCTTCTTGGAATGTATCAGCTATGGTGGTGAGTTGATAAACTCAGTGTTTTGAATATTTTGATGATTTTCTGATAGTTGATCTATGATATTCTGGTATATTCGAAGATTATGACTGATTTTGTTGAATATCTGAGGATTGTATTGAATATTCTGGGAACCTGGAAAGTGTATACAGAAACTGTTGAAATGTTCATCTTGACTGAGACAGTTTATATTCGGGGTTTGTTACATCTGAAGATGATATGTCTATTGATTCTAGCACAGTTGAGACCGCGATCAGTTGGCCGAGATTGATATCCGTGCCAGAATTTATAGTTGCATGAGTTTAGCAGGCTATTACATCTGACTGTTGTTCAAATCTGATTGAGAATTGTTATTTTCTAGGAGCAGTATTTGATACAGATTGTATACAGTTGAGACTCGATACCGTGCAAGCCAAATCAGAGATGATTTTGAGAGTTGAAACAGTTCAAAAAGTTGATCAGAATGTGCATAATTTTATTATCGATAGTCAGAGCAAGTATCGATCAGAATATCAGGTAGGTGATACTGCATTGTATGTGAATAATCGATAGGTTGTGTGCTAGATATTTCGGATTTGAAATGACTAATATTGTCAGAAATGCACAATAGTTGATTCAGCATTCATCCTGATAGCAGAGAAATGTATGATAATTGGAAAGACAATTTTGATAAAAATAGAGGAGATTTGATATGGCAGAGTTTTTACTAAAATGTCTGAATTTCTGACAGATGAAGATTGAAAGAAAGAAACTAGGAAATTGGTTATATAGCTTATCGATTCCTGAATGGAAATGGAATTACATTTCCAAGGATATCGTGATGAAGCTACTACAATACTCCCGAGATTGAGTATTGATTTGAGTAGGAGTGACAGACTGATCCAGTCTGCGAGTACTAGCTCGTACATGAAAACGTACAGATATAATTTTATTACTGAGATTTCTGTCAGAAAAGTTATTAGATTACACAGATTGCCGAGAGTTGAGTATCTCAGACCATGATTTCGATTACTTCGCACTTTTGACAGAATTTATAGCAAACTCGAGATACTAGGTTATATCTAAGTACTGCACATCATTCACCGACTGACGGACAATCACAGTGGATTATCCAGATTTTGGAGAATATGCTTAGAGTTATAGTGCTTGATTTTAGCACTAGTTGGCAGGAATTATTGTCATGTCGTGAACTTTCGTACAACAACAACTATCAGACGAGTATTGAGATAATACCGTTTGAAGCATTGTACGACAAGAAGTGTAGCTCCCCTTTTTGATTGTAATGATATCTCTGAGATACCTGAGATTGGACCTGATATGATCAGAGATATGACTGAGGAAGTGAAGCTGATTCAGAAGAAAATGAAGACAGTTCAGAATAGACAGACTAAATATGCCAACGTCAGAATATGACCGTTGATATTTGAGGCAGAAGAGTGAATATTTGATATAGAAAATTGAATATTGAATTAACTGGACTTAAAAAGATGTGATAACAGCTGTTGATGTTGATTTGTTATGAGCTGTTGATTGGTATATACGGATGTTGTATAGACAGTATGTTGAAATTAATTTTATAAGAGTTACTTCGAGTTATATTATAATATTATATTCTTGAAGTACTATTCCAGATTGAAATCAGAATCAGTAAAAGAAAGATAGTTCAGAATGAAGACTATTCTGTTGTTGAAAGTTCAATGGAGTTGTTAGAATATAGAATAATCTATTTGAAAGACAGAATCCGAAATGAGACAGCGATTCCAGAATTGTTTTATTGTGGTGAGTTTTCTTTTAGCTTTTGTATATATCTCCTTCTTGTATCTGATTGGGTATCTGATATGATTACCTGTGATATACGAGTTGATTGCCTGTGAGTTCGGGGATGAAATCGTATCTTGGGGGGGAGAAATGTAAGGCCCGAGAATTTGATTACCGTAATCTGAAATGATTTGGTGATAATTGATATGATTATAAACGGAAATTATTAGAACGGAAAAGACGAAGGAAAACACGACAAATGTGTTAGGACAGTATACCTCGCACATATGTGCGACACATATGCGCGCATATGCGCGAGATGGGCAGAAGACCTCGCGCATATGCGCGAGGTGTGTGCGCGCATATGCGCGAGTTGTGTGGAAGGAATTGTGCGTGAACATTAGGTCTCGCGCATATGCGCAGCTTGTGTGCGCGCATATGCGCGAGCAGTCCAGTAGCTAATTATCCGGATAAAACTTCCGGTGCATATGCGCGGACCTTGGGCGAGCATATGTGCGCGACATTGAAAACGAAAATAAGCCACTTGGTCTTGGAATGCTCGAGATATATATACATATATATATATATATATATATATATATATATATATATATATATATGTATGTGTGTGTGTGTGTGTGGGGACCCTGGCTCTAAATCGATTCGAAATGGAATTAATTGGATCTGTGAGAAAATGTGGGTCAAATTTTCGCTTTTTAACATTAATTCTAATGTTTATAAATCAAGCACAAGAGAGTTCTATGTTTTATTTCACAACATAAATACATGTCTTATTCTAATACATCAATCCAAACAAGGGTTTAATACAAAATACAAACTACAAATAATACAAGTCTAGTAAGAGCCACTAGTCATCTTCTGCGCCCGTAGTCACCACGCTATCTCGATCTCATCTCTGTCGTGACCCATATCCTGCCCCACCTGTTGTTATGCACACATACAGACATAACAACAGCCGGAAACTCCGGTGAGAACAAATCCAAGTATAAAACATGTATACATGCTAACATAAAATCATGAATCATGCATAAAAGCAATAATAATGGGTTCCATAGTCTATGAAACCAATCTATATAAGCATGCAATGCAAATCAAATAATGTCTTGACTCAACTCGACTCTACTCTAGGGATCCCGAGGTGAATAAGATGTCACTGTCTGTTACCTACACTCCCAATCGGGGTAACTGTTCGTCTTACTCCTAGAATTCGGTCGTGTCTGTATCGAATGTCTATAATCGGAGAAAGTCTGCTCCTATGCGTCGATACACCGAACGTCTAGTTTGACAATTCTGCCAATGACTCTCCTATCTCAATGCTTGAATATAAATCTATAGATAAAGCATTATTATATCAAAAGATTGGAATATAAATCTATAAACAAATCCAAATCATATCAAAGAGATAAACAATAAATCTAGTATGTGATTTTGTTGGGAAACTCAAATTGAATCTCATTTGAGTTGTGTCTTCCCCAAGCAAAACATGAATTATACCTTTCGTCGCTCAATCTGTGTCGTAGTCGAAGTCTCGAAGACGAATCTGTCAATATCAAATCTGAAATGGAAATGTTGATACATATTCTATCAATCTCTAATCTCAATCAACACATATCCAATTCAATACTTGACCTCGGTATAATTTGACGGCATAACGACGTACTTTCTCAATACCGGTCAATTCAACTCTCAACATATATCAATAATTCATAAGTCTCAACTCATAATCATCATCATAGTCATATGATACTACCCAAAATCTGCATAATTTAGTTCTAACATGCTGAAATTCATAACAATTGCGTACGATCATATTTCTTCGATCCGACTTCGAATACATGATCACTAACTTCACAAGAACACATAATCTAGTGTAATTCATAATTTCCCCAATCACCATATCTCAAATCATGCAGGAATTGAAGGAAACTTACATCACCTTGTAGCCTTGAGTGAGAGGAGTAAGAATTTCTACTTGGATCAAAGTTTAGATATGTAAATCTTGCACAAGCTAGCCTCAAAGTGAAAGAACTTTTCCCTTTTCTTTGAACCTCTCTTTCTCTCTCTCGGTTATCTGATGTGCTTAGGAAAGGAAATGAAGACATGCTATATATATATCTAGCATGTCTAAGAACACATGGCTCATCCTTTGGAGTACACGTCTCGCGCATATGCGCGACATCACTCACGCAAATGCGCGCTTCATCTCGCGCATATCTGCCACAGCTTCTGGAGGTGTCGCGCATATGCGCGCCTTATCTCGCGTGTGGGGACCCGGACGTTAATCATGTTCTTAATCATCGTTGGGATTTAATTATCAGTTCTGATAAACAGGGTCTAAAAATTTTTTTTTTTTTAAAATGTAAATGCGGAAGGTAATGGAATCTAAATAATATACATCTCAGTATAAAATACATTTCCGTATAAAAGTACAATAATGTACAATCTAAGTCTAAGGTTCGGTTACTAAGTTCAAGTAATCAAACCAAGTCTACAATAAGTCCGGAATCACCACGCTAACTCGTCTTCTCTCATCATCTTCCTGACCCCGATCCAGCCCCACCTGTTGTCATGCACACATACAAAACAAGACAACAGCCGGATAACTCCGGTGAGAATAAATCCCAGTATAAAACATGGTAAACATGCATATACACCAAGTAAATCATGAATTATTCTCTCATGAATAAAACTAAAAGCAATAGGTTTCATAATCTATGAAATCAAATCAAATAAGCATGCAACACAGATCAGTTAAACATGCTACTCAAATCAAATCATAAAAATATGCTATCATGACTGAAAGCAATAACAATGGGTTTCATAGTCTATGAAACCACATCCATAAACGCATGCAGTTCTAGTCAAATCATGTCTAGACTCGACTCAACTATAACTCTAGGGATCTCGGGGTGAATAAGACGTCACTGTCTCTCACCTACCCTCCCAATCGGGGTGACGTACGTCTTATTCCTAGACTTCGGTCATATCTGTATCGAATAATCTACAATAGGAGGGTGTCTGCTCCTATGTAACGATACACCGAACGTCTAGAAGTCTGACTGTTTCTGTCAACTTTCCTATCTCAAATGCAATGCATAACCATCTGTAAACAATGCATAATTATCTCAAAAGATTCGAATACAATTCTATAAACAAATCATAATCATATCAAAAGATAAACAATAAGTCTAGTATGTGATTTAGTTGGGAAACTCAAATAAGATCTGATTTGAGTTATATCTTCCCAAATATCACATGAATTATACCTTTGTCGTCCCGGTCTGACGAAGACGAAGTACTCGAAGTCGAATCTGTCCATATCAAGTCTGAAATGACAATATCAAATACACTGTATCAATGTGTAATTCAATTCACAATCTGTTTTGATCAATACTCAACTCAGTATATAATCTGATTAATATCTGAACAATACACAATCTGATTCATATCAACGCTATCACGATGAAATCTAAATCATTACTGAATCTGATCAATCTGAATTAACTGATGTTTCGACGGTATAATAACACAGTCTTGTAACTTCGTAAATCTCAACATCACAGATATCATATCTAATTCATACTCAGACATATGGTATAATTTCTTCGATCTGGTTTCACCAATATACTGAATAATCTATTCAGAGCACCTAAGAATGATCATTTCTCCATTCTTGAATCAATAACAATACAATTCTAATGTTCAATCTAAGTCAATATCTTCTGAAATTCATAACAATTGTATAAACAGTCTATTCCTCAATCTGACTTCGATTATACAATACCTACTGTAGCAGAAACACCATATCTGAATCATATTCAATTCTGACAACATCATAATGTCAAAACACTGCAAAACGTAATGAAACTTACGTCCTTGTGTAGCTCGAGTCGAGAGGAACATGGTACTGCGTTCGGATTCGAATTCTGATACACGGATATTTCAAAATCACAAATCTAAAGGCATAAGGATTTTCTCTCCAAAAGCTTCGCCCCTTTCTGAATTTTTGAAACGTGGCATCATGTTTCATGCAACACCGTATATATATATACTGCATGCAAATTCTGAAACGTGGCATCATGTTTCATGCAACACGCATGACCGCGGGTGCGGTCGTGTCATGCACCGCGGGTGCGCTCATGCTTCGGCATTGTCTTTATTTTTCTGGATTCGAGGACCGCGGGTGCGCTTGGGTTTAGACCGCGGGTGCGGTGATGCTACGGAATTTCTTGCCAACTTACTGTCCATGCACCGCGGGTGCGGTGATGTCTTGCACCGCGAGTGCGGTGCTGTTTTCTCAAAATATTCTAGTTTTGCAACATCGTTTCTCCACTTCTGTTGTTGCTTTCCTTATTCCTACTTTATATATATCAATACAAAGTATCAAACTCAATTCTCGGGCCTTACATTTCTCCCCCTCTTAGATCTGAGTTCGTCCTCGAACTCATAACAATCAATTCAGATATAGCAGAAGAAATGTATAATAGAGTTTAAATAAAACTCTCAGCTCAATGAATCCATAGGGAAATCTCTTTCTTATATCCACTTCTGATTCCAAATATGAACTAAGCCTTTTTGAAGTATACTATCATAATACATTCTTAAATTAACTCTAACAGAATCCATCTTGCCAGGTTGGTTATACAACATCCGTATAAACAAATCACAGCTCATCATATATCAGTACTATCTGCTGTTATCAAATCTGTTTATCCCAATCAAGGACATATACAATCATCAGCTTCAAGTACCAATCGTCATCATCCGACGTTGGTTTCTTAAGTTTGTCCATTCTGAGCTATCTTCATCTTCCTTATAATTTTCTTCAAAAGAAATCTGTAGTATTCACCGTATACTGTCTTGTCTATAACTATCTCATTACCCCTCTGATAAGCTGATAGTTATTGTCACGCAGTGATAATAAGTCATATCAATTAGTGATAACATCCAGCACTCTATAACTCTACCAAAATCTTCCAATATCTGGATAAAATATTCTGACAGTCTGTCAATGTGTGAAGAATCTAAAAGAAAGCTCATGATATATTCTGTCACAAGTACAAAATCAATCAAAAATCACAATCTGATATATTCTGCTGTGGCATTCTGATTACTCTGACCACTTCTCTGACATCGATCTGTGTCATTTGGTCATGTTTGTACATCATCTTGTACAAACTAGTAATATATAGATTGAACAATCTGTCAATCACAATCATATTATATCACAATCTATAGAAAATGGCGGTAATTTCATTACGAAAGTCATAGAAATGTACTCCCATTTCTATTTAGAACTATACAATTCTGTTTCTTTCTGTCTTTTCTGTTAGCGATTCAGACATATCACTACAATTTCTGCCAACATTTCCATACAAATTCTGTCATAGCTAATCTAATCTGTCTACATCAAACTATCTGCTCAAATATAACACATTCTCAATCATCAAACTAAAAACTGAATCCACCACGGTGCATTTCTGACCCTATCTGTGATTTCAGACTTGGACTATTCGGTATAACCAATCAGTTAATAACATAAATGAAAGAAAATATACCTACCTGGTATTCGGCTCTGATTATCGATATCAAGCTTTGCTGTACAATTCTGACACATCTGACATCATAAGATAATCAGTCTCATACAAAACACAAAATCACATATCCGTTATTCGGCTCTGATTATAAAAATCTAGTTCTGAACATTCTGATCACATTCCTGAATTAGTGTAACTCTCGAATTCAGCTCTGATTCGGTTGAAACTGTATATACTCTCGCTGGTTAAAAATAATCTGTAGCATATACGGATTCAAAACAATAGTAATATCAAATCAGAGACGAAATATCAATATCCTATACAGATCTAGTGAGTTCAGTGAACTCATAAAACAAGGATTTCTGATAAATATCTTCATGTCATTCTGATCAACTGTTATATCTCATCTGCAAATAAAATATGCACCCCAAAACCATATAAGATGTCTCAAATACTGATTTAGAACAATAACAATACTCAGTAGATATAACACAACAGTCAAATAAAATAATCTGCCAAATCAGACAAAATGCATTTCTGACAATTCTGACATTTCTGAAATTTCTGATCTCCATATCTTTCATTCACTGATCATAACCGCAACTGTGTCAAAGTCAATCTGTATACTAACTTCAGATAACGCACATTCTGAATACAATCTGTTTCAAGCAGGATTCTTATCTGAATAATTTCTGTATACAATCATTATAGTTCTCAAAATATTCAATACAATCTTCAGATATTCTCTTCAATCAATCAAATGCTGGAAATATATCAAAATCTCACAGATATAACAAGCATAAAATCATCAGAACATCTCTGAATATACTGAAACATGCCAAAGAGCAACACTTAATCGGATGTAACTCCTTGTCGGTACTCTTTTACTGATCTTTCAATTCATTCTGTATCATACTGTACATTCAATGTTATTCTAGGCTGAATTCTAAAACAACAATCAATATCTAATCTGAATTCAATTCTGAAATATATTTTTCTGATATAAAGCAATTCTAAAATCTTATCTGGGCAATATCAGTTAAGTCGTCTATCATTGACAAATCTGCCAATACTATGCTCGATTTCAGTAAATCTACTGAATACATAGGGATGCAATCTGCTCCTTTCTGTATTAATCGAGTCATATACAATACAGATATCAAAGGAATTCTAAATCTAGAATCCTTATCATGGTATCTCCACTGATCAGTCATCTCTGATCTGACTCTTACCATTTCTGGAAAAAAATTCTACAATATGTCTATACTTGTTCCGCATATACATATCAATAATGCGTTCAAATCAGAAAACACAAGTACATCATAATCTATTTCTATTTCATTCTCATCTTACTGTAGTATACAATATATACAGAAGTCTCTGATATCAACATTTCCTCAACAAGCAAGGACATCAATACTACAGTACATACAAACCCAACAGATACATCATATTTCCATGCAACTCAGTCAAAGATATTCTTAACAAATGCATTAGTATATATCAATACATATGCCATAGAATCATAAAGAATAGTACCTGTTGTGAATTCTGGATCTGTGTTTTCAATTGAACTCTGTTCCCTACAATCTTCGGGAACGCTTCTGGGGACAAACTTTAGCAAAGTGTCCCGGCTGTCCACAAATATTGCATCTACCAGTCACTCCCTGGCATTGCTCGGTGGGATGTCTCCCTCCGCAACTCCTGCAATACACTCCAGTATGGCTTGGACCAGAAACGCTGGAGCTAGATGAATCGATTCCTAGTTTCTTGAATGGTTTCTTCCGAGAAACGCAATACACGTCTCGCGCATATGCGCGCCTTATCTCGCGCATGTGCGCCGATGCTACTCTTATTCTCGTGCATATGCGCGCATATCTTCGCGCATGTGCGCCATCTGTTCTGTCCTATTTTGAATATTTTCTCATCTCATCTCACTAATTACCTCTCGTTGCATGTCATGCATACTCATATCTTCCGAGTCTCACGTCAATGAAGACTAATAATCTCGAGCCTTACATTTCTCCCCCTCTAAGAAATGATTTCGTCCTCGAAATTCCAGGCACTCTATCATATCATACATGAAAAGTAATATAATCAAAACTGAAGAATCACTTACATCATGTAAATAACTCGGGATGTTTCTATCTCATATCTGCTTCTGTCTCCCAAGTCGCTTCTTCGATGCCATGACGACTCCACTGGACTTTTACTAGTGGAATAGTCTTCGTTCTGATCTTCTTTTCTTTCCGATCAAGAATCTGTATCGGTTGTTCAACATAACTCAATGTCTGATCAAGCTCGGCTTCGTCAGGGTGAATGACATAAGAAATATCTGGCATATATTTACATAACATCGATACATGAAAAACGTCATGTATCCCAGATAAAGAAAGAGGAAGAGCAAGTCGATATGCTCGATCGCCAATCTTCTCAAGAATCTCGTAAGGACCGATGTATCTAGGAGACAACTTTCCACGCTTGCCAAATCTGACAACGCCTCTGAAAGGATAAATCTTTAGAAACACTCTGTCTCCTTGCTCGAATACCAACGGCCTGCGTCTGATATTGGCGTATTTGGCTTGCCTATCCTGTGCCGTCTTCATTCTTTTCTGAATGATTTTTACCTTCTCAGTCATTTCACGGATCATATCAGGCCCAAGTTCTGGTACCTCAGATATATCATCCCAGTACAACGGAGATCTGCACTTATTGCCATACAAAGCTTCAAACGGTGCCATCTCGATACTTGTCTATTAGCTGTTGTTGTACGAGAATGTTAGAGTAGGTGCCCGTCGAGCCAAGTGTTGGCCGAGGGTTCATGACTGAACTCTATGTATAAACAGTCTTTATTTTAATAATATTTGAATTTATTGTTTTGGCACTTCTTTATCTGTATACACATGCTAGTTGCATAGATAAAGCCCTTGAATATACAAATAGTAGAAAGAATATGAGATGCTCATATGATGAGTATCATGAAACTCGTATTTGCAATACTGTATATTCTAAACGGTTCCTAGTCGATTCAGCCGCCATTAAGAAGGATATAGGCCGCTCGAGTTAGAGACTAGTATCTGCGATGTGAGTACCATGTTTCATTGGTAGGGGACATTGTGATGTCCGAACATGCAGATAGGTTCTCCTTGTAGAGAGTGCACTGAACAACCCTCCATAAAAGGACTTTCCAAGTGGTTCTCACTTATCGAGTGGGAAAAGTCCTGGTTTATGGTTGTACACCATTAGTCCTTATGACCCGGGACAACATTGAGACTCTATGTGCTAGAATTACACTTTGACTTGTTTACCGACTCTCATGGGGTCATCAGGTGGCAAGGTTGGGTGTTCTGTCGAAACATATAGGAGTCGATGCATTGCAGTCGGGGATTCACCGCTTACCTTCGGGTATGGATATCCTATGTGTTTTCATGTATATGTAGTGTGAAATCTCTGATCAGAGTATGGTGGTAATTATGAAAGGAGTTTCATAGATTACACCATCGATGCAACTACGGCATGACACATAGTATCGATTCATTGACAACTCTCGATAAACCAATGGTTGTCGAATCGGTCGGGATATATGAGTTGAAGGGACCGTACTGTACGCTAACCATAATTGAATGGTTCTTGCAGGCACTATCATTTGATACCTAGGGAATCATGTAAGCGATGCTGCTAGGCGTTTAACATGATTGGTTGGGTACTATCAGACTTGAGTTCTGACGTTCTTGTTATCAAGGAGTTGATAAGTAAGAATGGAGCAATTGGGGTATGCTCATATAAGGACATGTTTAGTCCGAATCACATGGAGATGTGAACCCACGGCTAGTTGTATCAATGAACCATTGAGGGCCACACAAGTGCTGGCTTTCTAGATCCCGTTGAGAAGTAAAATTAGTTCAATGTGTTGAACGGCTTATAAAGGAGTTTATAAGTGTAAGAAAAAATAGAAGTATGACTTCTATGAGAGAAATGTAAATTTTAATTTATGGAAGTGTTCCTAAATTAAAAGTTGGGCAATTGAATAATGTATTTGAAAATTGTGATTTTCATAAACATTATTATGGACTAAATTAAATTAATTCAAGTGTTGAATTAATTAAACACTAGTGGACCTAGTAGAGTCCAAATAATTAAATTAATTCAAGTGTTGAATTAATTAAATTTTATTGAGTCTTGTAGAGCTCAATTTAAATTAATTATTTAACTAGTGGGACTTTGGTAAATTCAAGTAATGTTTAATTAGTCTCAAATATGTTTGAGATAATTAAATTTAGTCCATGGTTTTTATTTTGATAATAAACCATATAATATGCATGCATGGGAGGTGAAGGGTTGGAGACAACTTTTGCAACTATCAAGGCTTGGCATGCTACTTTTGTCTCCACTTTTTGCAATTCCAAGACAAGTCTCCCTTCCCCCCTTCATTCAAGCATAATGGCCGAAACACACACACAATATTCTCTCAAGTTTTCTCTCAATTTTTCTCTTCAAGTGTTGAGGAAGAAAAATACTTCTCTTTGAAAAATCCTTTTATTTTTCTAGTGCAAAATAAGAGGGGTTCTAGTTTGCTAGTGGTGGGCCTAATTTGAAGGAAAGAAAGGAGTCCAAGGAAGCTTGTAGATCTTCATTCCATTCAAGAGCCAAGTTTTTTACAACTTGGTTGGAGCCATCATCAACCTCAAGAGGTTGATAGGTAACTATTTCTAAACACACTATGAATGTCATTTTGGTGTTTTATTGTATTTCCTACACAAATCTATGGTGGCCGAACTATATATGCTAAAATCGAAAATTTTTGTGCTTCCGTTGCGTTTCCGGCCACCGTAACCGATCCCCTTTCAAGTGGTATCCGAGCTATGGTTACGATTTTGTGTAGCAAATACAAGATATTATATTGAGATTGATTTCTAACCGCATGAGAATGAAATTTGCAACAAAAATCAAGGCATGGACAAGGGGAATTTCGGGCAGCATGTTGCTGCCCGAGGGGCTACCCGAACGCCCCTATGTTTTAATAAAAAAAAATATTTTTTTTGTTGCCGGAATCCGGCGACGGTGCTCCGGCGACGGCAATGACGACTAGGGTTTTCCAAAGGTGTTTTGGATTATCAAAGTGTCATGGGCCTTGAGTTGTTGGGCCATTGGATGGCTAACATATTTGTGAATTTTAAATGGGCCAAAACGTTTTTGGTGAAAAATAATTTTTTAGGGCCCTTAAGTTTAAAATTACAAAAGTTGCAAATATTTTCTCATGAAATAAATATTTTAAGTTGGACTTTAAATATTTATAGTAAATGGTGATTTACAAGAAATTCGGTTATAAATAAATTAATTTGAAAGTAGACAAAGGTGTTTGTATACTTTGTTAATTTAGTTTATAATCGTGGCGGTTAGTGATTGGATCAAGATATATAATATTGGATCAATTAATTATTGTGATAATTAATTGATGGTGTGTGATATGTGATATTATGCATGAAGGATGATCAAAAGCCCAAGCCCAATTTGCTAGGTGTATGCTAGGATATTTTGTGTTGAATGATTGTAATAATTATCAATTCATAAAGTGGGCTTGGTTTATGGCCCGTTCCCACCCCCATGAGATGTATCCCTATTTGCCATGGATATTTATTTGTAAATAATAGTATAGTGGATGATCAAGATTGGAAGATGGTGGCCATGATGATTATGAAGATCGAAGACATGTAAATATTGGAAGCTAATGTAATAGTTGCATTTGCATCCCATGCATTTCCCTAGGATTGGACCTAGGCCCGTGTTTAGCTCACACGGTCCGTTAGTATTGGGGCGATTGATCATCCTTGTTTGTTTACTGTTTATAATATATGCATGATATGTTATAAATAATGAGTATGTGCGTTATTATTATGATAATAACAAAGTTGCATGAATCCGGCAAACATACGATCAAACATGGCGAGCTTTTAAATAAAATTAATGATGAGACCTTTCAAAATTAAAAACCCTCATTTTGAATAAGATTCAAAATTAATATCAAGCCCGAAAAGGGGAATTATAAATTTGTTTATAATTTCCATGTCTTCCATCGACAAATAGGTGCATGACGAATCGCTACCCGTACTCGGGGCTCGGCTCATATTATTGGGGGGGCCCTTAGTACCGGAAAGCTGTGACATCCATTTGACATAGTGATGTGAACTACGTGGAACTCCCATGACTTCGGCTCAGATAATTGAGGGAACTCATGGCGACCGTCCATTAAGGTTCAACATCGATGGGTAAGGCTTGACACGTAAAGATGAACGACGTCAATATTGGGTCCTAATCAAACGTGAGACAAAGGTTTACGTTAAGGGTTGCATTGTGATGCAATTGGAAACTACCTTTTAGGAATTGTGATTGGCTGATATTATTCGGGATCATAATTCGCTAATTAGACCTTACGTACCTACCGAGGAAAGGAGTTTCCCGTTTTCACTAGAGGGTAGTGAAAGATGTCAAAACAGTGGGAGTAAATATTTATAAAGTTAAAGTCCATACTTTATATCTTATTAAATATTTTAAAATAGTCATTAACATTTATCTGTTTTACTTTTCAGTACAAAATTTGACAATGTCTTCAATTCGCAATCCACTTTCTGCCATACTCGAAAAACACGTTCTAACCGGACCTAACTATATCACTTGGCTGAGAAATCTAAAGATCGTCTTGAACTCGGAGAAAATTGCATATACACTGACTGAGTCGCCCCCTGCTGAGGCTCCGACTAGCTGCACTCCTGAGGAATTGCAGACCTACAAGGATTGGTGTGACCATGACTTGAAGGCTAGGTGTTATATGCAGGCTTCTATGAACGATGAGCTGCAGAGGTGTTTCGAGGATGCAAAGAATGCTGCTGACATTCATATGCACCTCAAGGAACTCTTTGGTGAGCAGACTCGGCCTCTTAGGCATGCCACAGTCAAGGAGCTCATCACTTCACGCATGCGAGATGGGCCTCGGTCCATGAGAATGGCCTAAAGTTGATTGGGCTCGTGGACAAACTCGTTGGCATGGATTTGATTTTGCCTTCGGAGTTGACCACCGACGTGTTGCTGTTGTCCCTGCCTAGCTCGTTTGATCCTTTTGTGGTGAATTTCAATATGAACAAGATGGAGCCAACCCTTGAGGAGTTGGTGAATATGCTTGTTACTTTTGAGTCCACTATCAAGAAAGAGAAGTCGGTTCTTTATGTGGGTTCTTCATCTGGTACGAATACCGATCCACGTGGGAAGGAAAAGAAGCGTTCTTTCCAATGTCCCAAGAAGAATGTGCCCTCGAAGAGGCAAGCTCCGAGTCCCGTTGTGATAGCCACACCAGTGAAGGCTAACAAGACTGTTGACGTTTGTCATTACTGCAAGAAGCCTGGACATTGGAGGCGTAATTGCAAGGAATATCTTGCCCAGAAGGGTTCTGGAAAGGGTATGTTCTATATTGAAGTAAACATTTCAATTAACTCTACTTCTTGGGTATTGGATACCGGCTGTGGCTCACATCTCTGTAATGATTTGCAGGTGATGGGAAGAAGTAGAAGACTTAGAAAAGGTGAGACCTTTTTGAGGATGGGCAATGGAGCAAGGGTTGCTTCCAAGGCCGTAGGAGATGTTTACTTGCTTTTGAACAATGATTTTAAGTTAATTTTGAGAGATGTTTTGTTTGTACCAGATTTGGTGAAAAACATTATTTCCATTTCTATGTTGGACAAAGATGGATTTTCTTGTTTATTTAGCAAAGGTGTTTGCAACATTTACAAGAATGAATGTTTAGTTGGTACCGGGGAACTTGAAAACGATCTCTATAACTTAAAATTGAAAGATATTCCACTAAACAATGTCCAAGCGATAACAACAACAAACAAGAGAAAACAAGATACTCTAAATTCGGCACAATTATGGCATGCTCGATTAGGACATATTTCCTTAAGAAGGATGAACAAGCTAGTGGGAGTTGGCATGTTTGATATGTCTGATATTAATGCTCTCACGACTTGTGAATCATGTCTAAAAGGAAAGATGACCAAAATTCCATTTAAGGGCCATGTGGAGCGAGCCAAAGGGTTATTGGATTTGATCCATACCGATGTGTGCGGTCCGCTTAGCATCACCACTAAGCATGGACATGCCTACTTCATCACCTTTACCGATGATTTCTCAAGGTATGGGTATGTGTATTTGATGAAATACAAATTTGAAGCTTTTGAAAGGTTCAAAGAATTCAGAAGTGAAGTAGAGAATCAGTTGGGACGAAGCATCAAGACACTTCGATCGGATCGAGGTGGTGAGTACTTGAGTGCCGAGTTCCAAGAGTATCTAAGGGAGAATGGGATTCTCTCGCAGTGGACTCCGCCCGCTACACCACAGTTGAATGGTGTTTCGGAGCGTCGTAACCGGACTTTGATGGACATGGTTCGGTCTATGATGGGGTTCACGGAGTTGCCGCCATCCTTTTGGGGATATGCGCTTGAGACAGCGGCACTGTTGTTGAACAATGTCCATACAAAAGCAGTTGATAAGACACCATATGAGATATGGATGGGTAAGCCACCCAAATATTCATATTTTAGAATATGGGGGTGCCCTGCTTATGTGAAGCAGGTAGTGGGAGATAAATTGTACTGTCGATCCATTTTATGTTACTTTGTGGGATATCCAAGAAATTCAGCTGGATATTATTTCTATCATTCCCAAGAAACAAAGGTGTTTGTTTCTAGGAATGCAACCTTTTTGGAAAGGGAATTTCTATTGAATAGAAAAGGAGAGATGATAGAAATCGAAGAAGTTCGAGAGACACCCACAATTGTAGAGCCCACACCCGAAGAGCCAAGGGAGGAGATACAAGCTCCTAGAAGATCCGAGAGAGTCTCAAGACCACCTATGAGGTATGGTCTGCTTCTTGAAGAGGGCCATGATGAGCCTAACCTTGAATGTGATCCAAGGACCTTCAAGGAACCGTTATCTGATGCCGATTCATCCAAGTGGCTTGAAGCTATGGAATCTGAGATGAATTCCATGCATTCGAACCAAGTGTGGAATCTTGTGGATCCACCTGAGGGAGCTGTTCCCATAGGGTGTAAATGGATTTACAAGAGGAAACTTGGGGCGGATGGGAAGGTATTGACCTTCAAGGCGCGATTGGTGGCAAAAGGATATACTCAAAGACAAGGAGTTGACTTTGAAGAAACCTTTTCCCCAGTCACAATGTTCAAGTCCATAAGGATTTTGCTAGCCATTGCTGCATGGTATGACTATGAGATATGGCAGATGGATGTTAAGACAGCCTTTCTTAATGGAGATATTAAGGAAGAGATTTACATGTCTCAACCCGAAGGGTTTACATCTATCGGAAGTGAGCATATGGTATGCAAACTTCAAAGATCTATTTATGGTCTAAAGCATGCATCTAGGAGTTGGAACCTCAGATTTGATAGTACAATCAAAGAGTTTGGTTTTGCTAAGAATCCTGAGGAACCATGTGTGTATAAGAAGGTTAGTGGGAGTGCAGTGACATTCCTAGTGTTGTACGTTGATGACATTCTACTCATTGGGAATGATGTAGGAATGTTGCAATCAACTAAGATATGGTTAGCAAGTAAGTTCTCGATGCAGGACTTGGGTGAAGCATCTTTTGTATTAGGAATACAGATCTATAGAGATAGATCAAAAATATTGCTTGGTTTCACCCAGTCCACATACATTGATACCATCGTGAAGCGGTTCTCGATGAATGAGTCCAAGAGAGGACATCTACCAATGTGTCATGGCGTGTCCCTATCCAAGTCTATGTCTCCCAAGACTGATGCAGAGATAGCGGCGATGACCAGCATTCCTTATGCATCTGCGATTGGTAGCATCATGTATGGGATGATATCTACACGTCCTGACGTGGCCTTTGCACTAAGTGTAGTGAGTAGATATCAATCTAACCCTGGTCTTGCACACTGGAAAGCTGTGAAAGACATCCTCAAGTATTTGAGAAGGACCAATAAATTGTTCTTGGTCTATGGGGGTGGAGAACTGAAATTGGAAGGCTATACCGACTCTAGCTTCCAAAGCGATATTGATGACTCGAAGTCAACCTCTGGATTCATATTCATGCTCAATGGCGCTGCTGTCTCTTGGAAGAGTTCCAAGCAAGACAGCACTGTGGATTCCACCACTGAGGCAGAATATATTGCTGCATCAGCTGCAGCAAAGGAGGCAGTTTGGATAAGGAATTTCGTCCAAGAGTTGGGCGTCATTCCTAATGGAGTTGCTCCTGTCCCGGTGTTTTGTGACAACACGGGAGCCATTGCTCAAGCAAAGGAGCCGAGGTCTCATCAGAAGTCCAAACATGTATTGAGAAAGTACCACATCCTCCGAGAGATTGTGGAGAGAGGAGATGTCACGATTGACAAAGTCGGCTCCGCAGATAATGTTGCTGATCCGCTAACTAAGCCTTTACCTGGACCATTATTCGAGAAGCATCGCGAATCGATGGGTTTGAAGCATATGGGTAGTTGGCTCTAGTGCAAGTGGGAGATTGTTAGAGTAGGTGCCCGTCGAGCCAAGTATTGGCCGAGGGTTCATGACTAAACTCTATGTATAAACAGTCTTTATTTTAATAATATTTGAATTTATTGTTTTGGCACTTCTTTATCTGTATACCCATGCTAGTTGCATAGATAAAGCCCTTGAATATACAAATAGTAGAAAGAATATGAGATGCTCATATGATGAGTATCATGAAACTCGTATTTGCAATACTGTATATTCTAAACGGTTCCTAGTCGATTCAGCCGCCATTAAGAAGGATATAGGCCGCTCGAGTTAGAGACTAGTATCTGCGATGTGAGTACCATGTTTCATTGGTAGGGGACATTGTGATGTCCGAACATGCAGATAGGTTCTCCTTGTAGAGAGTGCACTGAACAACCCTCCATAAAAGGACTTTCCAAGTGGTTCTCACTTATCGAGTGGAAAAAGTCCTGGTTTATGGTTGTACACCATTAGTCCTTATGACCCGGGACAACATTGAGACTCTATGTGCTAGAATTACACTTTGACTTGTTTACCGACTCTCATGGGGTCATCAGGTGGCAAGGTTGGGTGTTCTGTCGAAACATATAGGAGTCGATGCATTGTAGTCGGGGATTCACCGCTTACCTTCGGGTATGGATATCCTATGTGTTTTCATGTATATGTAGTGTGAAATCTCTGATCAGAGTATGGTGGTAATTATGAAAGGAGTTTCATAGATTACACCATCGATGCAACTACGGCATGAAACATAGTATCGATTCATTGACAATTCTCGATAAACCAATGGTTGTCGAATCAGTCGGGATATATGAGTTGAAGGGACCGTACTGTACGCTAACCATAATTGAATGGTTCTTGCAGGCACTATCATTTGATACCTAGGGAATCATATAAGCGATTCTGCTAGGCGTTTAACATGATTGGTTGGGTACTATCAGACTTGAGTTCTGACGTTCTTGTTATCAAGGAGTTGATTAGTAAGAATGGAGCAATTGGGGTATGCTCATATAAGGACATGTTTAGTCCGAATCACATGGAGATGTGAACCCACGGCTAGTTGTATCAATGAACCATTGAGTGCCACACAAGTGCTGGCTTTCTAGATCCCGTTGAGAAGTAAAATTAGTTCAATGTGTTGAACGGCTTATAAAGGAGTTTATAAGTGTAAGAAAAAATAGAAGTATGACTTCTATGAGAGAAATGTAAATTTTAATTTATGGAAGTGTTCCTAAATTAAAAGTTGGGCAATTGAATAATGTATTTGAAAATTGTGATTTTCATAAACATTATTATGGACTAAATTAAATTAATTCAAGTGTTGAATTAATTAAACACTAGTGGACCTAGTAGAGTCCAAATAATTAAATTAATTCAAGTGTTGAATTAATTAAATTTTATTGAGTCTTGTAGAGCTCAATTTAAATTAATTATTTAACTAGTGGGACTTGGGTAAATTCAAGTAATGTTTAATTAGTCTCAAATATGTTTGAGATAATTAAATTAAGTCCATGGTTTTTATTTTGATAATAAACCATATAATATGCTTGCATGGGAGGTGAAGGGTTGGAGACAACTTTTGCAACTATCAAGGCTTGGCATGCTACTTTTGTCTCTACTTTTTGCAAGTCCAAGACAAGTCTCCCTTCCCCCCTTCATTCAAGCATAATGGCCGAAACACACACACAATATTCTCTCAAGTTTTCTCTCAATTTTTCTCTTCAAGTGTTGAGGAAGAAAAATACTTCTCTTTGAAAAATCCTTTTATTTTTCTAGTGCAAAATAAGAGGGGTTCTAGTTTGCTAGTGGTGGGCCTAATTTGAAGGAAAGAAAGGAGTCCAAGGAAGCTTGTAGATCTTCATTCCATTCAAGAGCCAAGTTGTTTACAACTTGGTTGGAGCCATCATCAACCTCAAGAGGTTGATAGGTAACTATTTCTAAACACACTATGAATGTCATTTTGGTGTTTTATTGTATTTCCTACACAAATCTATGGTGGCCGAACTATATATGCTAAAATCGAAAATTTTTGTGCTTCCGTTGCGTTTCCGGCCACCGTAACCGATCCCCTTTCAGAGAATTCACACAACGGTAGTGAATCTTGCCAATTTGTGCCAAAATCTAGCACTACAGCTCTCAACATATCCTCTAAAGTCTGGATAGTCCGCTCTGACTGTCCGTATGTCTGGGATGATAAGCAGTACTCAGGTGTAATGTCGTACCTAAGGCCTGCTGAAAACTGTGCCAAAAGTGCGAAGTGAATCGTGGATCACGATCTGATACGTACGATAGACTTCGGCACACAATGCAATCTGACAACCTCTCTGATATATATCTCAGCCATCTGATCATGTCGATATGTCATTCGGTATGGAAAAAAACAAGCTGATTTGGTCAGTCGATCAATGATGAACCAAATCGCATCACAGCCCCGAGATGATCGAGGTAACTTCGTCACAAAATCCATGGAAATGTGATCCCATTTCCATTCTGGAATAGACAGACTCTGAAGTAAACCTCCGGGCTTCTTTCTCTCAGCCTTCACCTGTTGGCAGTTTAAGCACTTAGACACAAATTCTGCAATATCTATCTTCATCTGTTTCCACCAGAATTGTGTCTTTAGATCGTTGTACATTTTACGTCCTCCAGGATGAATGCTAAACCGACTACAGTGCGCTTCTGACAATATCTGTTGTTTCAAATCTGAAACATCTGGCACTACAAGACGGTTATTCACGTATAGCACATGATCACGTACCTGATATTCTGACACATGCCCTAATCTGACCATGTGAATTGATCTCTGAACATTCTGATCCGTTCTATGCGCTTCTTTAATTCGCATAACTAAATCTGGCTCAACTTGAATCGAAGAAAGTAGCAATGGTCTACTACCTGTATCAAATGCTAATCCAGACAAACAGCAATCTTCAACTAAATTCGAAACCCCTATCGTCGACAAGGATAAAGCACAAACCTTTTGACTCAAGGCGTCTGCTGCTGCATTTGACTTCCCTGGATAGTATTTGATTTCGCAATCAAAGTCTTTCCACAAATCGAGCCATCTGCGCTATCTCATGTTCAATTCTGACTGAGAAAATAAGTACTTCAGGCTTTTATGATCCGAGTAGATTTCAAATTTCTCGCCATAAAGATAATGACGCCAAATCTTTAATGCAAATACGATAGCCGCCAATTCAAGATCGCGAATTGGGTATCGAATCTCGTGAGTCTTCAGCTGTCTCGAGGCGTAAGCAATCACATAACCTCGCTGCATAAGAACACACCCCAGCCCTCTGTGAGATGCATCACAATATACAACGAAATCACCCGTACCTGAAGGAATCATCAAGACAGGTGCACTGGTCAGCCTCTTCTTCAATTCTACGAAGCTAGATTCACAATCTTCAGACCACACAAATGGCGCATTATTCTGTGTCAACTAGGTAATCGGTTTCGCAATACTGGAGAAATCTTTGATGAATCTTCTATAGTACCCTGCTAGACCCATGAAACTGCGTATCTCTGGCACAGAAGTCGGTCTCGGCCAACTGATAACGGCTTCAACTTTACTCGGATCCACAGAAATACTGTCTCCAGATATGATATGACCCAAGAAGACAACCTGTCTCAGCCAAAACTCACATTTTGACAGCTTAGCATATAATCTTTCATTTCTCAGTGTTTGCAACACAATTCTCAAATGATTGGCATGCTCATTCAGATTCTTAGAGTACACCAAAATATCATCAATAAAAACAATAAAAAACTCATCCAAGTACCTCTGAAAGATGCGGTTCATCAAACTCATAAACACCGCTGGAGCATTCGTTAAACCAAAAGGCATGACAACAAACTCGTAGTGTCCATACCTGGTCCGGAATGCTGTCTTCGGTATATCAACATCTCGAACTCTGAGTTGGTGATATCCTGATCGCAAATCAATCTTGGAATAGATAGAAGATCCCTGCAACTGATCAAATAAGTCGTCGATTCTAGGCAAAGGATATTTGTTCTTTATCGTTGCCTTGTTCAGTTGCCTGTAATCTATACACAATCTCATAGAACCGTCTTTCTTTCGCACAAATAGCACTGGAGCGCCCCAAGGAGATACACTAGGTCTAATATATCCCTTGGCTAGAAGATCTTCTAACTGTGCTTTCAGTTCTTTCAGCTCTATCGGCGCCATCCTATACGGAGCTCTCGAAATAGGAACGGTACCTGGAATAAGATCTATGCTGAAATCAACCACTCGGGCTGGAGGTAACCCTGGAATCTCGTCAGGAAATACATCTGCAAACTCCCGTACTACTGGCAAATCTGCCAATGCCGGGCTCGATTTCTGTAGATTTACAGAATAAACAAGGATCCCTTCTGCTCCTTTCTGCAACAATCTACTCATAGTCAGAGTAGATACTAAGGGAATCCGAGATCTGGAACCCTTACCATAAAATTTCCACTCCTCTGTCATTTCAGTCTGAATCTGACAATTTTGTGGAAACAATCTACAGTAGCTCTGTACTTAGTCAACATGTCAATCCCGACAATACAATCAAAATCAGATAAGCCAAGTACAACACAATCTAAATCAATCTCATGTCCCTCAAACTGTAGTATACAGTGTCCAACTGAAGTCACAGATATAAGACCACTTCCCAACGAAGAAGAAATAAACACTACAGTAGACATTGACTCGACAGGCAAGGAATGCAACAATGCAAAACGTTCTGATATGAATGTATGTGATGCACTTGTGTCTATCAACACATATGCAGGATAACCGCAAAGAAAACATTTACCTGCAATCACATCGTCTGGCGCATCCTGTGCCTGCTCCTCTGTCAATGTAAACACCTGAGCCTGTTGTCTGGGAGGTTGGCTCACTGTCTGGCCACCTCTGGCTCTAGGCTGGGACTGTGTAGGCGTGGGCTGGAAGGAATGGACAGACGAAGCTTGCCTCTTGGGCTGAGCTATTGAAGCTGATGACCCTGCACTCTGAAATCTCTGGGCGCCTTTTTGGGGACAAACTCTGGCGAAGTGTCCCGGCTGTCTGCAATAGTTACAACGGCCCATGACTCCCTGACACTGCTCAGTGGCATGCCTACCTCCACAAGAACTGCAATACGCACCTACATAATCTAAACTCTGGCCAGGACCTCTCTGTCTTGTCCCACTGGAGCTCGACGAACTGCTCCCTGCTCTCTTAAACTGCTTACCCTTAGCTTTCAACGAATCCTTCTTGCCACTACTACTGCTTCCACTATCAAATCGAGGAGGAGGTAGTGGAAACTGTACGGCGGGCGGTGGCGTCGGTCTCTGACCCTGAACACTTTAGGAAGCTCTTCGCTGCCTAATCAAGCCAGCCTTTGCTCCCTTTGCTCGGTTCAGCGCCTCAGAAAAAGTGTTGGGTCGCCCCGTGTTCACTAAGGTGAAGATATCCGGATTCAAACCATTTAAGAATTGATCGGCGACCGCCTCGTCATTCCCTGCTACATGTGGTGCAAATCGAAGAAAGGAAGAAAACTTGGCAACATACTCCTCTATGTTCCAGTGCCCCTGTCTCAAGTTGGCGAACTCTGCCCCTTTGTCTTTTCGGTATGATACTGGAAAGAAACGTTAATAAAATTCATCTTTAAAGACTTTCCAAGTAATATCAATACCTCGATGTTCTAGGGCTCGTTTTGCCGTTAGCCACCAACTATTGGCCACTTCTTGCAATTGATGCCCAATCAGCTTTACTATACGTTCATCTGAATAGGCAAGTGATTCAAATAACATTTCTATATCATCCAGCCAGCTTTCGCAATCCGCTGCATTCTCAGTGCCTTTCAAAGTCGGGGGTCGGAACGACTGAAACCGCTTCAACAGAGTCTCCATCGGGGTAGCGGTTACGTCCATCTGAGTACCTGACGTACTCCCCTGTTCTGGCACTTGTCCTGCAGCTGGTTGCGGTATCCTTCTAGGCGGCATATCTGGTTATCAAACAGGTTAGTACACAGGCTATACAAGCTGTCTCAGCCCTCCTCTGATCATATACCTCTGATCCGGAATCGGTTCTGATTCAGTCTTGGCAATTATATGCTGTAAATCAACTCAAATACAATACAACATATAATAAGGAAAACAGTAAATCATGCTAGCACATCAAAAGCAAAGAAGATGACTCGATCTACCCCGCTCATTCTATTCTATCTCAGTCTACAGAACCTACAGCTCTGAAACCACCTGTTGTGGGGACCCGGGCTCTAAATCGATTCGATCTGGGATTATTTGGATCTGTGAGAAAATGTGGGTCAAATTTTCGCTTTTTAACATTAATTATAATGTTTATAAATCAAGCACAAGAGAGTTCTATGTTTTATTTCACAACATAAATACATGTCTTATTCTAATACATCAATCCAAACTAGGGTTTAATACAAAATACAAACTACAAATAATACAAGTCTAGTAAGAGCCACTAGTCATCTTCTGCGCCCGTAATCACCACGCTATCTCGATCTCATCTCTGTCGTGACCCAGATCCTGCCCCACCTGTTGTTATGCACACATACAGACATAACAACAGCCGGAAACTCCGGTGAGAACAAATCCCAGTATAAAACATGTATACATGCTAAATAAAATCATGAATCTTGCATAAAAGCAATAATAACGGGTTCCATAGTCTATGAAACCAATCTATATAAGCATGCAATGCAAATCAAATCATGTCTTGACTCAACTCGACTCTACTCTAGGGATCCCGGGGTGAATAAGACGTCACTGTCTGTTACCTACCCTCTCAATCAGGGCAACTGTACGTCTTACTCCTAGACTTCGGTCGTGTCTGTATCGAATGTCTACAATCGGAGAAAGTCTGCTCCTATGCGTCGATACACCGAACGTCTAGTTTGACAATTCTGCCAATGACTCTCCTATCTCAATGCTTGAATATAAATCTATAGACAAAGCATTATTATATCAAAAGATTTGAATATAAATCTATAAACAAATCCAAATCATATCAAAGAGATAAACAATAAATCTAGTATGTGATTTTATTGGGAAACTCAAATTGAATCTCATTTGAGTTGTGTCTTCCCCAAACAAAACATGAATTATACCTTTCGTCGCACAATCTTTGTCGTAGTCGAAGTCTCGAAGACGAATCTGTCAATATCAAATCTGAAATGGAAATGTTGATACATATTCTATGAATCTCTAATCTTAATCAACACATATCCAATTCAATACTTGACCTCGGTATAATTTGACGGCATAACGACGTACTTTCTCAATACCGGTCAATTCAACTCTCAACATATATCAATAATTCATAAGTCTCAACTCATAATCATCATCATATCATATGATACTACCCAAAATCTGCATAATTTAGTTGTAACATGCTGAAAAACATAACAATTGCGTACGATCATATTTCTTCGATCCGACTTCGAATACATGATCACTAACTTCACAAGAACACATAATCTAGTGTAATTCATAATTTCCCCAATCACCATATCTCAAATCATGCAGGAATTGAAGGAAACTTACATCACCTTGTAGCCTTGAGTGAGAGGAGTAAGAATTTCTACTTGGATCAAAGTTTGGATATGTAAATCTTGCACAAGCTAGCTTCAAAGTGAAAGAACTTTTCCCTTTTCTTTGAACCTCTCTTTCTCTCTCTCGGTTATCTGATGTGCTTAGGAAAGGAAATGAAGACATGCTATATATATATCTAGCATGTCTAAGAACACATGGCTCATCCTTTGGAGTACACGTCTCGCGCATATGCGCGACATCACTCGCGCATATGCGCGAGACCTACGGGTCTCGGCAATACAACACCTCGCGCATATGCGCGCTTCATCTCGCGCATATGCGCCACAGCTTCTGGAGGTGTCGCGCATATACGCGCCTTATCTCGCGCATGTGCGCCAATGTCTCTGGACGAGTCGCGCATATGCGTGCCTTATCTCGCGCATGTGCGCCGATGCTACTGTAATTCTCGTGAATATGCGCGAATATCTTCGCGCATGTGCGCCATCTGTTCTGTCCTATTTTGAATATTTTCTCATCTCATCTCACTTAATACCTCCGGTTTCATGTCATGCATACTCATATCTTCCGAGTCTCACGTCAATGAAGACTAATAATCTCGAGCCTTAAAATATATATATATATATATATATATATATATATATATATATATATATATATATATATATATATATGTAACCTTCATCCCTGATGAATCAGAAAAGGAACCAGAAAAGAGAAGCTCTGGGGAAGCTTATTCATTCCAAAAGAATTTGAAGGTTATTGTAAGATCCTTCCGTCTGATTTTGAATCTGAGTACAATACCGAGTTTCTAGCGACGACATCTACAACAGGACGTAAGTTTTATTGAATTCTGATATCGTTTGAGATTATAATATTGGGGGAATTATGATTTGACTGATATATTGTGTTCTCAGTATACTGATCAGTATATAATTGAAGTCAGATCGAAGAACGGACGGATTATATAATTGTTATGATTTTTAGAGTTGATATGATCAAGCTTATACAGATTTGCGATTGTTATCTGTTATTATTGAAGATTATGATTCGTATTGATATCGATTATGAGTTGTGGTATTATATCTGTGATGTTGGAATTGACGGAGTTATCAAGATTGTATTATTATGTCGTCGAAATATCAGTAGATTTATTTTGATCAGATTCAGTTTTGATTGAGATTGTATCATGATATCGTTGATATGGATAACATTAGGTTTGATTTGAGTATTGATCAGAACAGATCTTAAGTTGAGTTATACATTGATCCAGTGTATTCGATATTGTTATTGCCAGATTGATTTGACAGGCAGTGAGTTCGAGACTTCGACAGAGTCAGATCGATAGAATGAAATGGAAGGTATAAATCAATGTTGATTCGGGATTGCACAACTCGAGTTCGATTTTACTTTAGTTTCCCTAAATCACATACTTTATTTTATTGCATTGATATCTGCAATTATGAAATTGATGTGTGTGGTCTATTGATTCATAGACAAAGCATGTATTGAGTCATAGACTGATTCGCCTAGTGTTTGGCTGATTCGCCAAGTCTTTGGCTGATTCGCCAAGACACTGGACATTTAGTTTATATCGATGTTGCTTAGGGGTTGATTCATTTCTATCGTTGAGATTCGATACATGACACAATGTCCAGAAACCAGGATCCCTATATTAAGAATGAGTCGAGTACGAGTCTAAGAGTTACAGAGGGTGATTTACTGGTTGATACCGATTCATGTTCCTGATTATGGTACATGTTCAGAGTAAGATTTACAGTTTGATATTGATACATGTTTCTGATTGTGATACATGTTATAAATAGCTGTTTTATGCTGTTATATCTGTTTATATGAAACGCATGTATACATGATTTATACTGAGAATGTAATTCTCACCGGAATTATCCGGCTGTTGTCTTGTTTGTATGTGTGCTTGACAATAGGTGGGACAGGATCAGGATCAGGATCAGGAAGAGGATGAGAGATTATAGTTAGTGTCACACCCTTACTCTATACTTGACATGACTAATGATGCTTATACTTGTAATTAAAATAGGGTTTGACTGATATATCTATATTAATGAAGCAATTCAAAACCAGGGGCATCCATTATTTTGTCTATACCAACAACTCAAGCAATAATAACAATAGATAATGCATTAACCCTCAAGCAACAATAGCAATATATACATATAATCATATCCTTATACTCTAACATATTATGTATCATTATACAAATAAGAACAAACATTGTAAAACTTGTTCATACCCTAACATAAAATCCATTGTAACACATATGCGGAAGCTATACAATAAGAAGTCCCGGTTCTTGTCGAGGTAGGGCACGTCACAAGCATCCATTGGCGAACCGGCATCCTACATCTCTTCACTAACTGATCCTGTAATACATGAGCTACGTGAGTTTATAAAACTCAATAAGTTGGCACTTGTACGTATCAATATGCGTCGAAAGAACATACATATCAAGTCGTGAACAACAATGAGTCTTTAAACCATGTCATATCATAGCATATATTCATGTTCATTTTTGTACTTGAGCCTCATTAGTTGACATGTACTACCGTGCTTACTTTATTATATAACTACTACTGCGTTGGACGTCAGGGAGCAAATTTTGGCAACCCCACGCCCCATGGCAATATATTGGCCAATAGCTTTGGTGGACTTAAAACCACCCATGATGTCAACAAGCTCTATATCATGTAAAATCAGTCCTTTGTCTTTCAATGTTCATGTTCATGTTCATAACATAGTACCCATTATCAATATTCATGAGTTTCTTACATATTTAATACATAACAATGGAATATGGTGCTATGTTTTCATCAATAAGATACTAACAATGTACATATAACAATAATCAATGAGAACTATTTGAAATCATAATATTACTCATGTATTACTTCAAGAACATGCCAACTTACAGTCCAAGCGTACGAATACTTGTTTGAGAAGATGTATCTCGCTCATATACTGTCAAATATATCAAAAATCCAATCACTATATCTATATGGTCTTATACATGTATAACAACCATTAAAAATATGAAAATTAACAACTCTAAGATGCCCTTGGGATGGAGAACTAAATTATAACTTCAATTGATGAAGGAAAGGAAGAACAAGTTCACTTAAAGGAAGATTCCTAGGTTTTCTCTCGAGTCTTGCTGTGGAAGAAGATAGGTGAACTGATAAAGATGCTAAGAAATTCGATGCTTATCTTTTCTTATACACAGCGGCGCTCGGGCGGTCATTTTCTATCGCTCGGGCGCGAAACATTCTGTAAAATTGCTGAGCTTGCAATGCACCGGCGCTCGGGCTGTAATTTTGTACCGCTCGGGCGCCACATATTCTGCCTCTGCGCACTGGTTCCGCAAAGATTGCTCCGAAGACGTCTCTTCCCTTCCTAATTTGAAAATGTGGTAAACCGGAAAGTTGTAGCCCTATGTCTTGGATTGAATCTCCAATTGGTTTCAGGTCATTTGGAGGTCTGCGTAAAAGGTTATGCCCATTCTCCCAACATGTGTCAGTGAAAGAATGACGGTATACACGACACACTTCGGGGAACTTTTGACTTATCTTCCACAATGATTTGGACAAAACCCAAAACGTGAAAGTTGTAGCATTATATCTTAGCTTTCTAATGGTTAAGGCCTCACACAATTTGGATCCATATTCAAATCATTATGCTAAAACCCGTACGAACTACCATACATCTCATTTCCCACAACTTCCATTACACTACCATCACCTACACATCTTACTATAACTATTAGACATATATTCATTCTCAATACACCATGAACAATATAAAAGTCATGTCCAATCTCAATATTGATACCTCAATCATCACGTGAAATCTAATGAGCTAAATAACTACATAATAAACGACATAAACGCATTATTATCATTTGTACGAGTAACCGGGCATTACAGTTAGCGTGGAGATCCGGGCCCAGAAGCAGAATAGGATTCAGCACTTGATGTATAGATGTTGAACCTAGTTGAGATAGAGACATGTAGTACATGACTTGTACATTTATATTGACATGTATATTAGATATATTATTATTACGTTTCCGCATTTATATTTAAAAAGAAAAAAAATTTGTCCCACTTTTCTTAATTGTTATATTTGACCTTAATAATGATTAAGACATGAATTAGCGTCCGGGTCCCCACAAGTTTGTATAAACATGTAATGGAACAAGACATGTATCGACTTTTGTTGAAATAAAATAAAGATAACATTGATGTATGATTTATGTACAATTGTTTTTGATATTAAAGATAACATTGATGTATGATTTATGTACAATTGTTTTTGATATTAAAAGCTAAATTTTGACCCACATTTTCTAGCAAAGATCCAATTAATCCCAAAGACAATTGAGTTAAAGCCCGGGTCCCCACAACTTTTTAGAAATTATAATTGGCTGATATTATTCGAGATTATAATTGGCTAATTGGACTCTACGTGCCCACTAAGGAAATACGATTTCCTTTTTTCATCAGAGGCTGGTGGAAATGTCAAAATAGTGGGAGGGAAATTTATAAAATGAAATCCATATTTTATATCTTAGAACTATTTTAAAATTATCAGTAATCATTATCTGTTTTCATTTTTAGTATATTTACGATGACTGCTCGTAAACCGCTTTCAATAATTCTCGATCAAAACAAATTGACTGGCCCTTACTATCATGACTGGTTTTGAAATTTAAAGATTGTTATGAAATTGGAAAAGATTGCGTATGTGCTTAATAAGAAGCCACCGAAGGAAGCAGCTGCTAATGTAAGTCAGACTAAGTTAGCCAAGCTTGAGAAATGATGGGACCATGATCTTCAAGCTAAGAGCTACATGTTGGCTTCTATGTCTAATGAACTTCAGAGGAGGTTCGAGGAGGCGGTGAATGCTGCTGACATTCACCTTCATCTGAAAGAATTGTATGCTATACAAACACGTTCAGAGAGACATGCTATTGTGAAAGAACTCATGACTACACGCTTGCGAGATGGGGCTTCGGTCCATGAGCATGGTGTTAGGATGATTGGGCTCATCGAGAAGTTTGTGGGACTCGACGTGGTTATTCCTAGTGAGATCTCGACTGATATTGTCTTGTTGTCTTTGCATACCTCGTTTGACGGATTTGTGGTTAATTTTAATATGAACAAGCCTGAGGCCACCCTTGAAAAGTTGGTCAATATGCTGACTAATTATGAAGCCACAATTAAAAATGAAAAGCCTGTTCTTCTAGCGGGTTCTTAGTCCGGTACGAAAAAGGGAGCCCCAAATAAAGGCAAGAAGTGTTCTGCCCCTCTGAAGAAGAACAAGCCCAACAAGAAGCCATACAAGAAACCAACTCTGGGGCCCACAAAGACTGACAATTTTGTTTCCACTGCAAAAAGCCTGGACATTGGAGGCGTAATTGCACGGAGTATCTTGCCCAGAAGCGATCTGGCCATGGTATGTTTTATATTGAAGTTAATGTTTCTATTAATTCCTCTTCTTGGGTATTAGATACCGGATGTGGTTCTCATCTATGCAATGATTTTCAGGTGATGGGAAGAAGCAAGAGGCTTAGACACGGTGAGACCTTTCTAAGATTAGGAAATGGAGCAAGAGTTGCTGCCACTGCCGTTCGAGACGTTACTTTAATTTTGGACAATGATTTTAAGTTGTTTTTGAGAGATGTTTTATTTGTTCCTGAATTCGTTAAAAACATTATTTCTATTTCTATGTTTAATATGGATGGTTATTCTTGTATTTTTGCTAAAGGTGATTGCAATTTATACAACAATGAATGTTTGATTGGAACCGGAGAATTAAAAGTAAAAGATATTCCGTTAAACAATATCCAAGCAAATACGAAAACAACACAAAAAAAAATAGAAGATACAAATCCTGCACAAATATGGCACGCTAGACTATTTCATATTTCTCAAAGAAGGATGCACAAGCTAGTGGGAGAATGCATGTTTGACTTGTCAGACATAAATTATCTACCTACTTGTGAGTCATGTCTAAAAGGAAAATGACTAAGACTCCATTCAATGGAAACGTGGAACGTGCGCATGGTCTACTGGATTTGATCCATACGGACGTTTGTTGCCCACTAAGTGTTAGCATAAAATTTGGGCATTCCTACTTCATTACCTTTACTGATGACCATTCGAGGTATGGGTACATTTATGTGATGAAACACAAATATGAAGCATATGAAAATTTCAAAGAATTCTGATCTGAAGATGAAAACCAGCTAGAAAGAAGTATTAAAGCACTTCTATCTGATCGAGGTGGAGAATACTTGAGTGCTGAATTTTTGGGTTATCTAAAAGAGAATGAGATTCTCTCACAGTGGACTCCACCAGCAACACCACAATTGAATGGTGTTTTTGAACGTCGAAATCGAACCTTGATGGACATGGTTCGATCCATGATGGGATTCACTAAATTACCTACATCGTTTTGGGGCTTTTCGCTTGAAACTGCGGCAATGTTGCTGAATAATGTACATACTAAAACAGTGAATAAAACACCGTATGAGATAGAGATGGGAAAAACACCTAAATATTCTTACATGAGAATCTGGGGATGTCCTGCTTACGTGAAGCAAACAGTGGGAGACAAATTGGATAGTATATCCACTTTGTTCTACTTTTTAGGATATCCAAAGAATTTTGTTGGATATTATTTCGATCATCCTAATGAAGCAAAAGTGTTTGTTTCAAGGAATGCCACATTTTTGGAAAAGAAATTTCAATTAGATAGGAAATGCAAGATGATAGAACTTGAAGAAATTCAAGATTCTCCTTCAACTATAGAAGTTGAACCAAATCCCCATCAACTAGTAGTTGAATTACAAGCCCTGAGAAGGTCTGATAGGGTTATTAGGCCACATGCAAGATATACGCTTCTTCATGAACAAAACCATAATGAGGCTTGTGTTGGATGTGATCCAATGAAATTCAAAGAAGCAATATCTGATACTGATTCAACCAAATGGCTTGAAGCCATGCAGTCTGAAATGAACTCTTTGTTGGGAAGGTTTTGACCTTCAAATCGTTCCCATAAGATGCAAATGGATCTACAAAAGAAAGTTTGGGGCGGATGGGAAGGTGTTGCCCTTCAAAGCAAGACTGGTTGCAAAAGGTTATACTCAAAGACAAGGAATTGACTATGAGAAAATTTTTTCACCAGTTGCTATGTCTAAGTCCATCAGAATACTACTAGCCATAGCAACATGGTATGATTATGAGATATGACAAATGGATGTAAAGACTGCATTCCTCAATGGAGACATCAAATAAGAAATTTATATGTCTCAACCTGAGGGATACACATCAGTAGGAAGTGAACATAATGTATGCAAGCTTCAGAGATCAATATATGGTCTCAAGCAGCTGTCAAGGAGTTGGATCCTCAGATTTGATAGCACTATCAAGGAATTTGGTTTTCCTAAAAATTCTGAGAAACCATGCATATAAAAGAAAGTTAGTGGGAGTGCAGTGACATTTCTAGTACTTTATGTTGATGATATCCTATTCATTGGGAATTGAAACGTCCTCGATTTTTTTTTCGTAAATCATAAATTCTAAATACTAAACTAAATAAAATAATTTAACAATTTAAATCTCAAGTGCATGAAATAAAATCATAAATCATCGACTAACCAAAATCCTAAATCGACCATTAAAAAGATCGGCTAACAATAAAATTAAGCATAAAAATATCTCTACTAAAAATCATGAATATAAATCATTAAATCATAAATCTAATAAGCTAGTGCGGAAACATAAAGTCCATCGGGTGTGTACTGCTGCACTCGATCGACTCAATCGTCACCGCCTCTAAAAATCATCAAATCCTGCATCATACAAACCTAGTGAGTCTAAAGACTCAACACGTCCTAAACATAGATAACAAATAATACATATACATCCACATACATTTAAAAATCATATTTTTATTTAAAATAATCTTTTGAACATAGATAAACCATTAAAAATCATTTGAGCATAATTAAATCATAAATCGTAAAATCATTTTAAAATAACTTTAAACATAAATAAATCCTTTAAAAATCATTTAAAAATAGCTTTAATCATCATCATAAATCATATATCATAAAAATCATTTTTTATCCTAAGCTTTTAGTCATATATCGTTTTGGGTGAAGTTTGATCCTTGAAAGTGACTAGCTTTTATCCTTTGGTCGACTGCAGTCTTAGCTCCACATGACCCATGAGGGTGTGCACTAGGCTCCACCATGGAAATACGATCGTCGGGGCTCTTTCGGGGGCCTGCTCCCATAGACGGGCTCCCTCTGGGGCCTTGTCCCATAAATGGTCTCCCTCTGGGGCTTTTTCCCGTAAATGAGCTCCCTCTAGGGCCTTTTTCCCTCACGACATCCCCACAAAAATGTAAGTTCCCCGTCCTCAACATCAACGGATCCCCCACAAATTATATATCATATCTTTTGTCACAGTCAATTCACATCCCTCAAAATATTTTTCCTTTTATTTAAAAATCATAAAATAAGACAGCTTTCCAAAAATAGCATTTTAGAAATATAAATTGCACAGCTTTACCATAAATCGTAAAAATACATATTATCATCAAAATCATCATAATAAATCCTAAAATATCATTTTACAAGCATTATAATCCTTCGGGACGCTGCCAAGCGCTTTTCATATTTTCCTAAGTGTAAAAAGACCGTTTTGGCCTTAGACAAAAAAATTCTCGATTTTATCTTTTTCTCACTTTTAATGACATGAGATTATTATAAAAATTATTTAAGCTTAAATGAATTTTCTCATATTTTTATTAGACTTAAATCGATGACTTTAAATTAATCTTTAATTAAGACATATTAACGTGTTTTAATCCCGAATTAAACCAAACCTTAATATAAAATTTCCAAATTAAAAACTTAGACTTTTAATAATTATTTAAGCTAAATATAATTTTTCATAGTTTTATAAAGCTTAAAACTAGGCGTTCCAATTAATTCGTTAATTAGTGTTTTGTGTGGCGATTAAATCCCGAAAAATTCCAAAACTCATTATTTTGATCTCAAATTTTTAACATAGCATTTTCTGTATTTATTCTACCCTTAGGAGCCATGAACCGCACCCGTGGACCCATGGTTTCAATTTTATTTATTTAATTTTCGAAATTGACACAGAAACGAACCACCCGAGCATCTCCCAATTTACTCGAGCCACGCCCAAGCCAGACCCTAGAAAACCCACCTAGGCACCCTCCTGATCAAGCCCAAGCACCTAAACCTAGCCCTGGCTCGCCCAAAACCCTGCTGGACAGTAGACCAAAATCTGTAGGTGCTGCGCGTGAGCTTCCTTGCACTTCTAGGACTACTAACCCAACTAGGACACTTACAGCTGGTTAACCATCGACCCCTATCGACCCTTACTGACCCTAGACCAGCCCGAGACCCGAGCCACCCCCAGCCCGAGCCCCTGAGCCACGCACAAAACCCTGCATTAGCAACAATGCGCGCTGTCTCCATCTGCACGTAGGAGTCCCCTCTTGCATGGGACTACTCTCTGCCCAAGCCCCATCGAGTCCTCCACACCCTAGCCATCCCTACGCCACCCCCTGACCCTACACAGACTATCCCAGGCCACTAGACTCGCGCACGAACAAACTGAAATCCAGTAGTAGCAGCGCGCTAGCTTTCCCTTGTTCCTAAGGTCTCGGCCCTCATCTCCCTCGAGCCACCATGAGCCCTGGCTGCACCAGGCCCCTTCCTAGCCCTGACCCATCGTCTCTAGCCCCTATTGGACTACCTAGAGAGAGCCCAACTGAACCGTGAGTCCCTCACCCCCTTATGCAGAATTTCCATCACTCAACGCGTGGGGTAAAGTCCCACTTCACGTGAACTCTTCCCCAGCCCATGACTCGAGCCCTAGCCCTCCTAGGACTCTCCCTAGGACCTAACCATGACCCTAGCCAAGCCCTAGCCAAGCCCTAGCCAGCCCTGGCCGAGCCCAGCCCTCCATGCACAGTAACTAGCAACATGAATATTGAACCAGCCAATCCCACTGTTCTTCGTTGCTTTGTCCCACGGTTCAAATTCTGAAATTCTCCTACGGTTCTAGCATGTTCTTTGATTAATTTATCATTTTTTTCCCTAATATATTCATATTTTTATCATGGTTTGGCAGCGCACTCTTTGGATTCAAAAACGTTTTCACATTTAGCGTGAAATCATTAAAACTTTGAAAATACGCAACGTACCGTAAAATAATCGAACCCACATATTTTTCATGTGTAAACAATTAAATCAAGCATATTATGATTTGTATGATGTTAAAAGAGTTTAGAAAACGTGCCTTTGCTTGTATAATGATCGATTATTCGATCTTCGGCGAGGGTGCGACGTTGGACGACCGGACAATGAAGAACACAAGCTTTTTATTTTCCTAATTTTAAAAAATATTGTGAGTGTGTGCAAGGTGTTCTCGGCTGATGGAGGCTGGATTATGAGGTTTAGAAGACCTAAAACACTTATTCGGGTAAAATCCTTAATTTCATGTAATCATGTCATATAATCATTTAATTATTCAATCATGCATTTAATCATATAATAAATACCATGCTAGCATTTAAAATCAATTAATTAAAACAATTAAGCAATTAAAATAATTTTGCATGCATGTGGTTTACGTGGACTGATTTTTCGGACGTTTCAATTCTCTCCCCCTTAAATTGAATTCCGTCCTCGAAATTTTCCTTAATTTGATGATTGCTAAGCATATATTCCCTTATCCACCTCAAACTTAACATCTAACTTAAATCTTATTCTTCGATTCTGTAAGGCCCGAGATGTTATCAATTGTACGAGACCCCGAAAAGAAAATATTATTGATGGCATTTTTGTAAATAAGTGGAAAAATACTTGAATTAAATTTGATGGCAATTTGGTAATTAAGTGGAAAAATATTTGAATTAAATTTGATGGCACTTTCGTAATTATTGAGGGACCAAATGGAAAATAGTGGAAAGTTGAGGGACTAAAGTGTAATTATGGAAAAGTTGACACATGTCTCTAGACA
The DNA here is from genome assembly GCF_022965805.1 of Primulina eburnea. Lineage (NCBI taxonomy): Eukaryota > Viridiplantae > Streptophyta > Magnoliopsida > Lamiales > Gesneriaceae > Primulina > Primulina eburnea. Next base: position 16,301,779 of record NC_133116.1, read on the forward strand.
TGAAATTTGACTTGTACGTGTGATTCTTTCCCATTTCATTACACAATTCAGAAATTTCAGCAGCAAGGCAACCGAGAGCTTTCCCCTCAAGCTCTTTTTCATTTCAAAAATTTATTATGCAAGATCTGGCCGTCTGATTTTTGATCCGAGCCTAGTTCCGTGCTTTTCTTGGCAAAAGCTTCCAAAGGATGTAAGTTTCATTGATTTCTGACATGTTTTGAAATTTATGTATTGGAGGAATCATAATTTGACTGATATATGTGTTCTTGAAATAACAATGATCATGTAATCGAAACCTTATCGAAGAACGGACATTGTATGAATTGGTTTGAAAAATTCAGCATGTTGTTCGAATGAGGGCAGTGCAGATTTTTGGAGTTATTGTTTGTAATTGTTGATGGTTATGAGTTAGGTTATTGTATCTAGTGGTGTTGTATTGACCGGGATATCGGGATTGGGCGGTTATACCGTTGATTCGAATTATTAATCAGATTGGTATCGATTTGAGCGGTATATTGATATAGCGGTATATTGATATGATATTATTGATATTGCCATTGCCAGATTGAGGGATTGACAGAGTCTGTATTCCAGATCGAAATTGCAAACGAAAGGTATAAATTAATGTTGAGTTGGGATTGCACAGCTCGAGTGAGGTTTGACTCGAGTTTCCCTAAATCACATACTGTATTTTATGGCATTGATATTTGCATTGATTGACTGATGTACTCGTTATCTTGAATTATAGAAAGCAGGTATTAGTCGAGTAATCTTGTGACAGAAGTGCCTGATAGTGGTGGGATCGCCACGGGCACATTGCACGATGTCACAAGATAGTATAGGAATCTTGGGACAGAGGTGCCTGATAGTGGCGGGATCGCCACGGGCACATTGCACGATGTCTCAAGATAGGTGATAGGATCGGTTAACTCAAGGTGAAAGTGTTTAGAAGGGGGGGGGTTGAATAAACACTTGCTAAATTAAAACTTCTTCGAAAGGTTGGGTTCAGTTTTGTTACAAACTGACTCAAGTATCTCGTCGGTCGATAACAATCAGTTAAACTGAATAAAACAGTTGCGGAAAACTAACTGACTGAAAGATAGAATGGATAACTGAAAGTAAATAACACAGGAAATGTTTCTGGATGTTCGGAGACTTGAATAACTCCTACGTCACCCCTTCTATCACAAAGATAGGATATTCACTAAAAGACTTTGATCAAATACAATAACGTGTACTGACCCACTTCAGTTTGGACTTATCTATTGCCAAAGCTTAAAATCTTAGTTAACAACTGTTTTACAGATCACAACTGATCTTAGCACAACTTGTACAATTTATCGAAGATTACAAAGTGCTTTTTCTAGCTCAAAACGTAGCCTGAATGCTACTGATAAAACTGATAAGCTTGAGCTTTGATTTGACGAAGTTGAGAGAATATTTTCGCAGAGTAACAACAAGTAAAATGAGTAGTTCAGAATCGGTAGTTCTTCAGCTGCTCTCTTCGACTATTTATAGGCTTCTGTCAACGGTAACATTTATTTGAATAACAGCCATTGTTTGCCACGTCGATATTCTCTGACAGATCGTACACTGCAACTTTCTGAAATGCGGCGTTCCACTACTACTGTTGCAGTTAGACTGTACTATATGTCGGTTGTCGCAATCAATTGATGACGTGTTCAGTTAGGAACACACTTTACTGATCGATGGTTGAGGCGCTTAAATAATAGCTGAACGATCAGTTACGTAACCAGTTAGTAACTTCAATGCGTAAATCAGTTGCTTGATTCAGTTACTTGGTTCAGTTGGTTAATTTGTCAAACTCCGGAATAAGATTTCCAACAATTTCCCCCTTTATGGTGTTTGACAAAACTTAGTAACATAGGAAATAGTAACTGACTCCATCGTAAATAACATAAACTGAATAGATTCTCATAACTGAATCATACAATAAACAAGAGATTTAGGCTACTCTCTGTTTCTTCAGTAGTTCTTTCAGTTCATCCCTGATTAGCTCTTTCAGTTCTTCCCCCTTTTTGTCAAACAGGGCTACTTGAACTGATAATCTCTGCACGTGATTTGATAGAACGGAGATGGAGGTAGAAAAATTTTCGATTGAAGTCTGGACGAGCAGCTGTAGCGCATCCATTTTTCTGGACATAAGTGTCTGAACTGCATCAACTTTACTGTTAGAAGATTTCTGAGAAGTAGTAATACAAGCAGCTATTCCTTTGAATTTTTGAACTTCGAGGACTGCTGCCCATAATAAACGAATGTCCGCCTGTATTTCAGTCAATTGCTCTTTATTGAATTCATGAGACTGATCTTGTTTCAAGGTGTGGGACAGCTGAGTGTTTTGCATATTCGTCATTGCTGTCACCATTTTGTTCATGTTATTCTGCATATTTTGGATCTCTTTAAGAACTAGATCCATGTCTGAGACTTCTGGAGGATGAGAGAAATCTGATCCTTTTGTAGCTTGATCAAAAATGATCAACGATTTATCAGTCTTGTCCATCTCATGAGAAATATTGACATCAGTTGTAGCAATCTCTGCCTGTACTGAATGAGGTGAAGAGAGAATTTGAAGAGTAGGCGATCCAGTGGTCTCTACAACTGGTACCTCTTTAGATTGATCATTTTCGGTAACTGGCACTTCAGTTGGAGATAACTTCTCAGCAGATACATCTAGCTGAGCTAATGTAGAATCTTTTGGAATAGAGTGATCAACGGAGTGATCAACTGAATCAGTTCTAAGAGCATCCTTCGGAGATTCTTGCATTACTGTCTGGATTATTTCATCGATGGTGGCAAAAGAGAGATCAGCCTCAGAGTATAGTTGTTTTTCAGCAGCTGGTGAAGTCTGAACTGGCAGTTCAGTTGAAAGAAAAACCTGTTCAGTGTTTATAGTTTGCTGCTGTGGTTCCTCAGTCACCATCTCTGTATTGCTTTCATCATCAGCAGACGTGCCTTTGTGAAACACCAATTCCTGATCTAATTCCCAAAATTTGATTTGAGATTGGGTTCCGATTAGATCAGTATCCAGCTGAGTGATCACGGCTCTATCGGAATAAGCAGTTGGATCAGTGGGAGTGTAGTTCTTTTTCAGAGATTCCAAAATCTGAGCCAACTTCTTGGCCCTTACTTGATCAAAGAAATAATTCCTGCGATGCTGAGCCTGGACAATTGTAGCTGCCTTGACAGTTTTGAGAACGATGTCTTCCAACTTAATAAATTTGTCCAGTTGGGACTTTTTCTTCAGTTGTTTAGCAAAAACTTCTGTCCTGAAGGCTGTCCAGCTATCATATGCCACAAGTTGTGTAGCAGCAAAATCATTGACTTGTTCCCATACAAGATCAATGTGAGTTTGAATGGAGTTGGTGGGTCTGGGTTCTTCAATCAGCTTCTCTTTTCCCTTGTCTGAACTTAATATATGAGGAATATCAAGTCCAGTATTCGTTGTTTCAACTCTTTCAATAATTGAAATACCCTTTGGCCTAGCCTGGGCTAATACAGCAGGGGTCTTGACCTTAGTCTGAGGAGCTTTGATCAAGACTGATTTTTCAGTTTGGCCCGGAATAACCACTTTTAAGGGCACTGCTTCAATGGGCTTTTGAGTACTTGAAGAAGGAGTCTTTTCAGCAAGAACATTGACCTCAAATTTTGCTGGTTTGGACTTACGAGTCCTTGGTTTCTTTGATATTGTAGGTGAAGGAGTTTCCTCGGACTCAGATTCAGTTATTATCAGTTTTCTCTTAACTGATTTCGATTGAGCCAAAGACTTGGCCTTCTTAACTGATTTTGGAGCAGTCTGTTGATCTCCTATCTCCTTCTTTACTTCAATAAAGTTAGCAGGGGAGATATCCAATTTGATTTTGATGGGCTGGGAGTTTTTGGCATTAAAGACCTTGAACTTTGCCGTTGTCTCAGAATCATCACCCACCAAACCTTTGACTTTCATCAAATAACTGATCTGCACAGCAAATCCTTTGGACTTTTTCGGTGAGACAAACATATTCTTCAAAATTGTAAACAGAAAATGTTTCCAGTTAAACTCCCGTTCCGTCATGATGATCGTCATGGCTTGAAATTTCTCAAGGGTCAAAGCAGCGAAAGAACCTGCTTTAGCGAGAAGACCCTTTGCAACAATATCTGCTAACAACTGTACCTCTTGCTTTAGTTCCTTCTTTGGGTCTGAGACTTTGATCTTCTGCCCATCAGTTGAGAGTTTAGTTTGCATCTCCTCTACTTCTGATGCTTTTACCTCTGATAGAAGGGTCATGCCATCAGATGGCAGTAGAAAGGCTTCTCCGAATAAATCCTCGGATATTATCAGTTGTTGGTTGTTGATTGTTGAAACAATTTCTCCAGCATCATTGATTTGCCCAGAAGAATAGAATTCTTGAATCTCCTTTACGTATATTTCCTGAGAATATTGGCCCAAGAATTTCTTCAACCCAGCTGTGTCTAGTTTTTGAAATACTTTCTTTACTTCAGTGTCCCCAAAGGATAGAATGGATCCAAAATTTATCGCCATTGCATTCATTATGTATGCTGGTGTTTGATTCGCCATTTCTGAAGATGCGTAGATTCCTGACAATCTTTACGAGTTAATGCTCCGTAAAGAGAAGAAACTCCTGGAGAATGTAGCTGCATCACCCAGCTTTGTTTCCATTCAAGTTGAAGACTTGGGAGCATGGTTAAAGAATTGGAAGGAGTCTGTTGATCAAGAACTGAAGGATGTAATCAAAAAGAATTTTTACAGTTATTAATGAAAAGCTAATATTTTTAGTTTTGTTATATTTTGCAAAGATCAGTTTTATCAGTCTCAGAAATTGATAAGATGCTAAAACAGAACGAAACAAAACTAATAAGCGACAAAAAAAAATGAACAGCTGATGTACGTCCATTGAGCTGATTTAAGATAACTCAATTAAACCAAGTATATTTCTAAAATGAGAAAACTTAGTCTCGGGTAGTGGTTTGGTGAAGATATCAGCTGCTTGTTGTTCAGTTGAGACGTATTCCAGTCTGATTTCCTTCTTGAGAGCATGATCTCTGATGAAGTGATGTCTGACATCTATGTGTTTGGTTCGAGAGTGAAGAACTGGATTGTAGGTTATAGCAATTGTGCTTGTGTTGTCACAAAATATAGGTGATTCTTTAGCATCAACTCCATAATCTCTCAGTTGTTGCTGAATCCAGAGCAGTTGGGCACAACAGCTTCCAGCAGCAAGATATTCTGCTTCAGTTGTGGAAGTTGCTATGGATGTTTGCTTTTTGCTGAACCAAGAAATCAGTCGGTCTCCTAGAAACTGACATGATCCACTTGTACTTTTTCGATCAAGTTTACATCCTGCATAGTCTGCATCTGAATAACCAACTAAATTGAAAGATGAGTCTTTAGAATACCATAACCCAACATTTTGTGTGCCTTTAAGATATTTCAAAATACGTTTGGCAGCAGCAAAATGTTATTGCTTAGGATTTGCCTGAAATCTAGCACACATACAGACAGCAAACACAATATCAGGACGACTAGCAGTTAGATACAATAATGAACCTATTAAACCTCTGTAAAGCGTCGTCTCAACTGATATTCCCCCTTGATCAGTGTCTAGTTTAACTGATGAGCTCATGGGAGTGCTTGCAGCTGAACACGATTCCATGCCAAATTTCTTTAGCAATTCCTTTGTATATTTTGTTTGACTGATGAAGGTGCCTGAATCCAATTGTTTCACTTGTAATCCAAGAAAGAATGTCAGTTCACCCATCATGCTCATTTCGAATTTTTCCTGCATCAACTTAGCAAATTTCTCACATAATTTGGGGTTAGTTGACCCAAATATGATATCATCAACATAAATTTGAACAAGTAAGATATGATCATTCTTAGAAAATTTGAACAACGTCTTGTCAACTGATCCAACAGAAAAATCATGATCAGTTAGAAATTTTGAAAGAGTTTCGTACCAAGCTCTTGGAGCTTGTTTAAGACCATATAAGGCTTTGTTCAAATGATAGACATGATCAGGAAGGTGATGATTAACAAAACCTGGAGGTTGTTCAACAAAGACTTCTTCCTGCAACTGTCCATTCAGAAATGCGCTTTTAACATCCATCTGGTACACTTTGAAACTTTTGAATGATGCATAGGCCAGGAATATTCTTATTGCTTCCAGTCTTGCAACTGGTGCATATGTCTCATCATAATCAATTCCTTCTTCCTGCCTGTATCCTTGTGCAACTAGCCTTGCTTTGTTGCGCACAACTGAACCATCCTCGTTCAGTTTGTTCCTGTATACCCATTTTGTACCTATAACAGTTTTGGAAATTGGTCTTGGAACTAAGTTCCAGACATTATTATGGATAAACTGATTTAGCTCTTCTTGCATAGCATTTATCCAGTTAGGATCAGCAAGAGCTTCATCAGTTTACTTTGGTTCCAGTTGAGATACAAAAGCTGAATGAATGAATAAGTTAAGCATTTGATTTCTCGTTCTTACCGGATCAGATGGATTACCTATCACCAATTCTGGAGGATGTGATTTCTTCCATCTGAGTTCAGCATTTGTTGATTCCAAATTGGTAACTGCTTCAGTAGGTAACTGATTGGTTTCAGTTTCAGTTGGAGCTGTTTCAGTTGGCAACTGAATCTCATTTGTTTGTTCTACTAACTGATTAGCTTCCAATTCAACAGCCTGATCTAATATCTCAGGTTCAGGTGTTTGGAGATTGCTTTGATTAATATGAATATCTTCTTCATCATCATCCTCCAAACTGATATCTGTAAATCTGTCAGCTAGCTCAACTGTATCAGTTGGCTTATCAGTTAGTACAGTTTCATCAAAAACAACATGAATAGATTCTTCAACATTTAAAGTGTTTTTGTTGAAGACTCTGTAAGCTTTACTTACTGATGAATAACCAAGAAATATTCCTTCTGCAGATTTAGCATCAAAAGCTTTTAAATGAGTTTTACCATTGTCGAGTATAAAACATCTGCAGCCGAATATTTTAAAGTAAGAAACCACACTTTTTCTTCCATGCCAGATCTCATACGGTGTTTTCAAATGATTCTTATTAATCATTGATCTGTTTTGAGTGTAACACGCAGTGTTTACTGCTTCTGCCCAAAACCTTTGAGAGATACTAGAATCAGCAAGCATTGTTCTAGCAGCTTCCTTAAGTGTTCGATTTCTCCTTTCAGCTACACCATTTTGCTGAGGAGTTCTTGCTGCTGAGAGTTCATGTTTGATTCCAGTATTCTCTAAATAGTTTGAAAGAATTTGATTGATGAATTCAGTTCCTCGATCGGATCTGATTCTATCAATTCCAACTGATTTTTCATTTAATAATCTTTTGAAAAGCTTGATCAGTTGAGCAGCAGTTTGGTCTTTGGTCTTGAGAAAAATGACCCATTTGAATCTAGAAAAATCATCTACAACCACCAAGGTGTATTTCATTCCCCCTAAGCTCATGACTGGTATTGGACCAAAGAGATCCATATGTAACAGTTCTAAGCATCGGGAAGAAGATTTACGACCCTTGTTCTTAAAAGAAGATTTTATTTGTTTGCCAAACTGACATGCTGAGCAAATTTTGTCTTTTGTAAAATCCATTTTGGGCAGCCCAGTAACAAGATCATGTTTACTCAAATATGCAATAGATTTGAAATCAGGTGGTTTAATCTCTTATGCCATAACCAGTTTTTGGTAGATTTTGAAGCAATAAAACATACTGGTGCATAAGGTTGATCATTCCAGCTGACTTTGTATGTGTTTCCACATCTTTTGCCAGTTAGAATGATCTCATCAGTTGAGTTTTTGACTGAGCAAATAAGTTTTTCAAATTGAACTGAAAATCCATTATCGCATAACTGACTGATGCTTATCAGATTATACTTAAGATTCTCGACTAACAAAACATCATTAATGGTGAAGTTACCATGGATAAGCTTACCCTTACCCACAGTTTTACCTTTCGAGTTATCTCCAAAACTGATGTTTGGTCCAGTGTATTTGACTAGTTGAGATAATAACCTTGAATCTCCTGTCATGTGGCGTGAGCATCCACTGTCTAGATACCATATAGATCCAGTGCTTGTACCTGTTACCTGCAGTCAAATACAAAATAAGATTGTGGTACCCTTTGTTTATTTGGGTCCAAAGTTGATTAGTCCTTTAGGAATCCAAACTTGGATCAGTCTGACTGACCGTCCAGTTGCTGTATTCCATATGGTCTTTCTCGTTTTGTGTGTGCTTTGTGTGTGATGCATAGGTGAAACAATATGTGATTTTGCCTTTCCCAACTGATTGTTCAGCCTATATCGTTTCTGAACAGGCTTACAGTTATAGTAGTTGGAGTATTCATTTGAAAATCGTTTTGAGATTCTTTTCGAGGTTTGACCACGAGAGTCAGTTGAAACTTTTGGACTATATCCAATACCATATCTATTTGCCTTGTTCTTGTTCTCAATGGGCGGTTCAATCAGTTTACTTGGTTCAAGCTGTTCTTGTTCCACGACTGATTTGACAAAGCGAATGAATTTTCCTTTGTCCATATTCAGTTGTGGCTGAGTATCATTGGAAGATATCTCACTTTGACTACTGAACCCTAGTCCAGTCTTGTCAGCAACTGATTTTTGCGAATTTTGAATATCAGTTAGAGCTGCAGAAGATTTATTCCAAGCCTGAATGAGCTCGTTGTGCTTTGCATTTTCAAGCATCAATTTTTGAATCAACAATTGATTCCTGCTCTTTTCAGCATTGAGCTCAGCAATTTCCCTTTTTAGACTCAACATATCAACTGACTGATCAGTTTTAGTATTGTTGTCCAAGGGATCATCTTGCTTTGCTCTGGCTTTATCAAATGATAAAGCAAGCTTTTGATACTCGCTGACCATGTCATGAAGAGTCGAAATAAGCTCTTCTCTAGTGAAATCAGTTGAGCTAAAGTCGAATACCTGCTGATTGTCTGATTGATCTTCTGTCTCATCAGCCATCAGACACTTGACTTCTTCCTCTTCTTCACTAGAACTGTATGAAGTTTCTGCTTCTGACTCATCACTGTCAGTCTCTGCCCATTTGGCTTTGCTATCCTCAGCTAGGAGTACTTCATGCTTCTTTTTATAGGTTTTCCTTTCATCCTTAGGTCTCCTTTTGTGCTCATATGATTTCTTTTTTCGTTCAGTTGAGACTTGACTGTCCTTCTTTGGTTTTGGGCAGTCAGCAATGAAATGTCCTGGCTTTCCACAGTTATAGCAAGCGTTTGAATCTTCTCTGGAGTTATTTCTTTGGTAGCTCTTCTGAAAATTTCCCTGATTCTTCCTCATGAATCTACCAAACTTTCTGATAAACAATGACATAGCATCATTGCTCAATTGATCTGCAGCTTTCTCAACTGAACCAGTTGGTTCTGTTCTTATAGCAGTTAGAGCAGTAGTTGCTGAAGGTGTTGATGGTTCTGCTTCTCCTCGAGTTTGTAACTCAAACTCATAAGCTTTCAGATCAGCAAACAAATCATGAATTTCAACTTTGTTCAAGTCTTTTGATTCCCTCATGGCCATTGTCTTGACATCCCATTCCCTGGGAAGTCCTCTGATAATCTTGAGAGCCACTTCTTTATTTGTATACACTTTTCCAAGTGCATTCAGTTCATTTATGATTTCACTGGTTCTTTCATCATATTCAAGCATTGATTCTCCAGCTTTCATTTTGATGTTGTCAAACTTCTGTACAGCAACAGAAAGTTTGTTTTCCTTTGTTTGCTCATTTCCCTCACATAACTGAATCAGCTTTTCCCATATCTCTTTTCCTGTCTTGCACATCTTGATCTTACTGAACGTTATCTTGTCCAGTGTTTTATACAGTATGTCCTTGGCTACATTGTCAAGGTTTGCTTTTCTTTTATCTTCAGCAGTCCACTCATCTCTGGGTTTTTCGATTCTATGAGGTGCCCCTTCGGTGATGGCAACTGCTGTGTTTGCTTTCAGAATTTTCATTGGCCCGTCAGTTATGACGTACCACATATCATCATCTTGTGCAGCTAAATGAGCCTGCATTCTGATTTTCCAGTCGTCAAAGTCTTCCCTGGAAAACATAGGAATTTTGTTGAAAGAAGACATAATGAATCAGTTGGGAGAATATGTTCTATGACAAGATAAACTTCGCTCTGATACCACTTGATAGGATCGGTTAACTCAAGGTGAAAGTGTTTAGAAGGGGGGGTTGAATAAACACTTGCTAAATTAAAACTTCTTCGAAAGGTTGGGTTCAGTTTTGTTACAAACTGACTCAAGTATCTCGTCGGTCGATAACAATCAGTTAAACTGAATAAAACTGTTGCGGAAAACTAACTGACTGAAAGATGGAATGGATAACTGAAAGTAAATAACACAGGAAATGTTTCTGGATGTTCGGAGACTTGAATAACTCCTACGTCACCCCTTCTATCACAAAGATAGGATATTCACTAAAAGACTTTGATCAAATACAATAACGTGTACTGACCCACTTCAGTTTGGACTTATCTATTGCCAAAATTGAAACTCTTAGTTAACAACTCTTTTACAGATCACAACTGATCTTAGCACAACTTGTACAATTTATCGAAGATTACAAAGTGCTTTTTCTAGCTCAAAACGTAGCCTGAATGCTACTGATAAAACTGATAAGCTTGAGCTTTGATTTGACGAAGTTGAGAGAATATTTTCGCAGAGTAACAGCAAGTAAAATGAGTAGTTCAGAATCGGTAGTTCTTCAGCTGCTCTCTTCGACTATTTATAGGCTTCTGTCAACGGTAACATTTATTTGAATAACAGCCATTGTTTGCCACGTCGATATTCTCTGACAGATCGTACACTGCAACTTTCTGAAATGCGGCGTTCCACTACTACTGTTGCAGTTAGACTGTACTATATGTCGGTTGTCGCAATCAATTGATGACGTGTTCAGTTAGGAACACACTTTATTGATCGATGGTTGAGGCGCTTAAATAATAGCTGAACGATCAGTTACGTAACCAGTTAGTAACTTCAATGCGTAAATCAGTTGCTTGATTCAGTTACTTGGTTCAGTTGGTTAATTTGTCAAACTCCGGAATAAGATTTCCAACAATAGGATATTAGCGATAGAGCTACAGTCCATGACGGTTAGGTCAGGACACCGGATGTTTGGTTATATCGAGTAAATAGAATTGAAATTTCTTCTATTACGGAATTCGATATAGGAACACCATATTTGGTTATATCGAGTAATAGGATCAGAGTTCCTTCTATTACGGAATTCGATATAGGAAAACCACATTTGGAAACCGGGATCCCTAGGCTAGGATTGAGTCTAGTCTAAAACGTAGAGTCACGAGTTTGAGTGACAGTTATATCGATTGATATTGATGGATGTTGAATTATGTTCCTGATGTTGGTACATGCTTAGAATGGAATTTATTCTTGATATTGAATTATGTTCCGGAGTAGGGTACATGTTTAGAATATGACTTATTCTTGTTATTGATTCATATCATGATTTTGATATAGGATATGATTTGCTGTCATATGCTTTTATATTGTTTATATGATGGCATTTATACATGATTTATACTGGGATATTTATATCTCACCGGAGTTATCTGGCTGTTGTCTTGTTTGTATGTGTGCATGGAAACAGGTGGAATAAAAGCGGGGTCAGGACGAGAACGAGGCTGGACTAGATAGCGTGGAGATCCGGGCTTCAGAAGAAACTTAGGATTTAGTACTGATATGTAGTTGAACCTAGTTGAATTATTGTAGATCCTACAATAATTGTATGTTAGGTTTAATATGTAATTTGAATTTTAATTACATTATGTTTCCGCTGTGTATTTAAAAAAAAATTTAGACCCTGTTTATTATAATTGATTAATTAGTCCCAATGACGATTAAGAACTGTATTAGCTTCCGGGTCCCCACAACAGGTGGTATCAGAGCTGTAGGTCCTTGAACTGTAGGTCCTTGAAATGTAGGTTCCAGTACTGAGTTAGAAGAGAGTGAGCGGGGTAGATTGAGTTTTCTTACCTGCGTTTGATAGCTAGCATGTGATTGATTATAATGTGGAATTACATTGTGTATGCTAGCATGATATTATGTTTTACTGCCTGGATTTATATGGCATATGATTGAATATAATGTTGAAATTACATTGTATATGCTAAGATTTCAGTATGTTTTTACTGTATATTAAGCTACATGTTACCTGAATATCTGAGTTGATTTGGTAATATGTATTATTGAAACTAGATCAGAACCAATTCTTGATCTGAGGTAAGCTAATCAGGATTGGGATTGAGACGGATTTGTCTCCTGTTACTACTAACATCTGTGATTATCAGATATTCCTCCTAGAAGGATTCCAGAAAGGGGTAGTACTTCGTCTGATCAGATAGATGTATCAGAAACTCAGATGGAAATAAAGTTGAGAGAGTTCCAGTTACTGCAGCCGCCGATTCTGAGTGGTATCGAGACGTCTGAAGATTGTGAAAACGGGTTTGATGACATAGAAATACTGTTAGATTTACTTGATTGTACAGATGAACAGAGAGTTAAAATGGTGCCTAACCAGTTACGAGAAGCCGCCAGGAGTTGGTGGATTACAAGTAAAAGAATATTAGAACAGAGAGGTACAGTGATTTCGTGGGAAATATTCAGAACTGAATTTTATCGAAGATTTTTCTCAGTTTCGTACCGAGAGGACAAGAAGGCAGAGTTTGAGAATTTGAGACAAGGTCAACTGAATATTGAACAATATGTGGCTAAATTCTCTACTCTACTGCGTTTTGCTCCTAATAAAATTGGGAATGATGAAGCTGTAGCGGATCAGTTCATCAGAGGATTGAACTCGGAGATAGTTGCATTGATGAATATGCAGCGACCTCACCATTTTGCTGATGCCTTGAGTAGAGCGAAGAGAGCGGATGCGAGTCTGATTAGACAATTAAAAAGGTTGTGTGCGATGCAACCCCAGACACGACAATCCCCTTCCAGATTTGATAGTGGCAGTACGAGTGGGAAGCAAGAGTTGCTGAAAGCTCGAAAGAAACAGTTTAAGAAAGTAGGAAGTGGACCGAGTGGTTCATCTAGCTCCAGTGGTTCTAGCCCGAGTTATACTGGAGATTATTGCAGGACTTTCGGAGGGAGACATCCCACAGAACAATGCCAGGGAGTGACTGGTAGTTGCAACATCTGCCGACAGTCAGGACATTTTGCTAGAGTTTGTCCACAGAGAGGTTCCCGAAGATTTCAGGGAGCTGGATCATTTGGATATGGTGATCGAGGAACAGACCCAGGACACACTAGATGATATAGTGGCAGGTACTGTTCCTTTATGATTATGTTGCATATTTATTGATATATACTAATGCATTCATTATGATTATCCTTGATTGAGTGGCACTGATATATGCTTTACCTGTTGGGTCTGTATTTACTGTAGTATTGATTCTTTACCTTTTGGGGAAAGAATTTGATATCAGTGATATTCTGTGATATATTGTATACTGCAGTAAGTTGAGAATAAGATTGAATTAGACTAGATTGTACTTGTATTGTCTGATGATGACTGCATGATAGATATTGATATATCGAACAAGTACAGAGCTATTATAGATTCTTGCCAGGAGATGGTAAGATTTGGACCTGAAATGGCCAAGGAATGAATGATATACGGTAAGGGATTTAGATTTTAAATTCCTTGATATCCGTACTAGGTTTGATTCGATGATTATCGAAAGGAATGGAGTTATTCCTTTATGTTCGTTGATGACTGAAGTGGAGCCTATCAAGGATTGATTTACTAGTAGCAGGAAGTTTGCTATAGTCTTGCAGATGAGATTTCAGGTTTGTCCTGTATCAGGGAGAGTGATTTCAGCCTTAATTTGATTCCAGGTATTGGTTTCATTTTAGAATTTCTTATAGACTGATACTGATTTAATTGAGAAAATTGAGATATCAGTTGAAAGATTTATTGCCTGAAGAGTTAGAGTTACATCTGACTATATGTTTCTCTGTAAATTACTTCAGTTCCGTTTATGGGTTGATGAATCATGTGCTTGGAAGTGTTCTGATGATTTTATGCTCGGTTTATCTATGAAATTTTGATATATTCGCAGCATATGATTGATTGAATTGAACAAAAGAAATTTATATTGAACATTCTGGGAACTGAGATTGTTGTATACAGATTGTTCGGATATGAATCTCGATTGTAACAGATTGTATTCAGAGTCTGTGATATTTGAAGATGGTATTCTGATTGATTGTAGCACAGTAAAACCGTGATCAGTGGCTGAGAACGACATTGGATATGGCAGAATTTTCGAAATGTCAGAAATTGCGTTCTATGCAGTTATTAGATCAGTAGTGCGTATTGATATTTTGAATCTGATCCGATATTATTATCATTCTAAGTCCATGTTTGATACCGATTGTTATGAACCGTTGAGCTTATATACAGTTCAGTCGAGTCAGAACTGATTTTGAAAATTAAAGCAGTTCAGAAGTTTGATCAGGCTGTTCAGAACTTGATTTTGATAGTCAGAACCGAATACCAGGTAGGTATTTTTCTTTAATTTATATTATTAACTGATTTGTTTGTGTCAGATGTTCGAATTGGAAATGACAGGTATTGTCAGATGCACACAATAGTAGATTCAGTACTATTCTGGTAACAGGAAATGTGTGATAATTCGAATAGACAGTTTTGAAGCAAACAGATGAAAATCAGTTATGTCAGAATTTGTATTGAAATGTCTAAATCGCTGACAGATGAAGACAGACAGATAGAAACTTTTAGATTACTGATCTTGATTATTGATTTTTAAATAGAAATGGGAGTACATTTCTATGGATTGTGCGATGGCACTACTGCAGTCTGGCCAAGATAATGATTGTGATTGACCGATTGTTCAAATCTGTCCACGATATATTATACAGGAAGAGATACAGACATGACCAGATGATGGGGATTTATGTCAGAAACGGAGGTTAGATTGTATTGAATGCCAAAGTTAATTATGTCAGACGGTGATTTTCGTTTGATTTTTTACTTTTGGCAGAATGTATATCATGAACTTTGATCTATGATTATAGATGGGAGGATAGTCGGAGTAAACTATCCGGATACTGGAGGATATCCAGGAACTGTAGTGCTGGATTTTAGCACTAGTTGACATGATCGATTGTCATTTATGAATTTTCGTACAACGAGAACTATCAAGTAAGTATTGAGATGTTGTACAGTGAAAATTGTCAATTTCCGTGGGATGGAGATTTATATTTCGATGAGACTTGAGACTGAAACTGATAGGATCAGAGATCTGATATCGGAAATGCGATGGAATCAGAAACAAATGAAGACAACTCGAAATTTGACATTGAACAATCCAACGTCGGACGATGACTGTTGGTAATTAAGGTTGAAGAATGAATATATTCTTGACTAAGATACATAGATTTGATAACAGCTGATGGTTTTGGTTTGTTATGAACGATCGATTGGTATTTACGGATATTGTATAGCCAATAGTGTGTGATTGATTCTATCACGAGTGATGTGATTGATAGCAGCTTATTGCATATTCTGTATATCTCCTTCTTATATCTGGTTTGAGATATAATATGATTATCTGTATAAAAAAAATGGATTGCTTGTGATTTCGGGGACGAAATCATGTCTCAGAGGGGGAGAATTGTAAGGCCCGAGATGTTATCAATTGTACGAGACCCCGAAAAGAAAATATGATTGATGGCATTTTTTTGTAAATAAGTGGAAAAATACTTGAATTAAATTTGATGGCAATTTGGTAATTAAGTGGAAAAATATTTGAATTAAATTTGATGGCACTTTCGTAATTATTGAGGGACCAAATGGCAAATAGTGGAAAGTTGAGGGACTAAAGTGTAATTATGGAAAAGTTGACACATGTCTCTAGCCATGCAATTTGACTTGTACGTGTGATTCTTTCCCATTTCATTACACAATTCAGAAATTTCAGCAGCAAGGCAACCGAGAGCTTTCCCCTCAAGCTCTTTTTCATTTCAAAAATTTATTATGCAAGATCTGGCCGTCTGATTTTTGATCCGAGCCTAGTTCCGTGCTTTTCTTGGCAAAAGCTTCCAAAGGATGTAAGTTTCATTGATTTCTGACATGTTTCGAAATTTATGTATTGGAGGAATCATAATTTGACTGATATTATGTGTTCTTGAAATAACAATGTTCATGTAATCGAAACCGGATCGAAGAACGGACATTGTATGAATTGGTTTGAAAAATTCAGCATGTTGTTCGAATGAGGGCAGTGCAGATTTTTGGAGTTATTGTTTGTAATTGTTGATGGTTATGAGTTAGGTTATTGTATCTAGTGGTGTTGTATTGACCGGGATATCGGGATTGGGCGGTTATACCGTTGATTCGAATTATTAATCAGATTGGTATCGATTTGAGCGGTATATTGATATAGCGGTATATTGATATGATATTATTGATATTGCCATTACCAGATTGAGGGATTGACAGAGTCTGTATTCCAGATCGAAACTGCAAACGAAAGGTATAAATTAATGTTGAGTTGGGATTGCACAACTCGAGTGAGGTTTGACTCGAGTTTCCCTAAATCACATACTGTATTTTATGGCATTGATATTTGTATTGATTGACTGATGTACTTGTTCTCTTGAATTATAGAAAGCAGGTATTAGTCGAGTAATCTTGTGACAGAAGTGCCTGATAGTGGTGGGATCGCCACGGGAACATTGCACGATGTCACAAGATAGTATAGGAATCTTGGGACAGAGGTGCCTGATAGTGGCGGGATCGCCACGGGCACATTGCACGATGTCTCAAGATAGGATATTAGCGATAGAGCTACAGTCCATGACGGTTAGGTCAGCACACCGGATGTTTGGTTATATCGAGTAAATAGAATTGGAATTTCTTCTATTACGGAATTCGATATAGGAACACCATATTTGGTTATATCGAGTAATAGGATCAGAGTTCCTTCTATTACGGAATTCGATATAGGAAAACCACATTTGGAAACCGAGATCCCTAGGCTAGGATTGAGTCTAGTCTAAAACGTAGAGTCACGAGTTTAAGTAACAGTTATATCGATTGATATTGATGGATGTTGAATTATGTTCCTGATGTTGGTACATGCTTAGAATGGAATTTATTCTTGATATTCAATTATGTTCCGGAGTAGGGTACATGTTTAGAATATGGCTTATTCTTGTTATTGATTCATACCATGATTTTGATATAGGATATGATTTGCTGTCTTATGCTTTTATATTGTTTATATGATGGCATGTATACATGATTTATACTGGGATATTTATCTCACCGGAGTTATCCGGCTGTTGTCTTGTTTGTATGTGTGCATGGCAACAGGTGGAATAAAAGCGGGGTCAGGACGAGAACGAGGCTGGACTAGATAGCGTGGAGATCCGGGCTTCAGAAGCAACTTAGGATTCAGTACTGATATGTAGTTGAACCTTGTTGAATTATTGTAGATCCTACAATAATTGTATGTTAGGTTTAATATGTCATTTGAATTTTAATTACATTATGTTTCCGCTGTGTATTTAAAAAAAAATTAGACCCTGTTTATTATAATTGATTAATTAGTCCCAATGACGATTAAGAACTGTATTAGCTTCCGGGTCCCCACAGATTCGGTACTCAAAACCCTGAAAATTGCAATTCTAACCCAAAATTTCCCAAAGTAGACTCTTAAATCCCTCTCAAGTAGTGCATGAACCCTATTTTTCTAAGTTCTTCAATATGTCAAACAATTCCCACTACCCAACATGCATTTAAAAGTTTTCATGTGGCATGAAACTAACATGTATATCATGTATCATATAAACATTTAAAAGAATTTTAAGCATATAAAATATAAAGCAATAAATACTCACATATATGTGGAGGGACTTCTTGAGCTTCTCGAAGTGACAGTACACAACCCTTTGGGGAAAACCTTCGCTCTGATACCAACTGAAACGACCTTCGATTTTTTTTTTCATAAATCATAAATTCTAAATACTAAACTAAATAAAATAATTTAACAATTTAAATCTCAAGTGCATGAAATAAAATCATAAATCATCGACTAACCAAAATCCTAAATCGACCATTAAAAAGATCGGCTAACAATAAAATTAAGCATAAAAATATCTCTACTAAAAATCATGAATATAAATCTTTAAATCATAAGTCTAATAAGCTAGTGCGGAAACATAAAGGCCCTCGGGTGTGTACTGCTGCACTCGATCGACTCAATCGTAACCGCCTCTAAAAATCATCAAATCCTGCATCATACAAACCTGGTGAGTCTAAAGACTCAACATGTAGTAGCCCGAATTCCAAATTGGGTAATTAACGGAGTAATGGTGATTAAGAAGGTTTAAGGTGTAATTTTGACCGAGTCATGATCGGACGGACCGAAGATGGTTCGGAAGCACCGAAGAGTTCGGAAGGTCCGAAGTGGGTTCGGTGGATCCGATCATGAGGTGTCAAGAGCAGCTGGACACGTGCATGTTCGGACGGTCCGAAGTGTATGATCGGAGGATCCGATCATGAGCTGTCAAGAGCCAATGGACACGTAGCGTTCGGACGTTCCGAAGTGTTGTTCGGAGGATCCGAACATGGCCTATAAATAGTGCTCGGATTTCTCATTTTTGACTTGCCAATTTCTTGAGTTTTCTCTCATTTTGGAGAGTTTGGAAGGTTTCTAGAGTTAGTTGTTGGTCGAGCGATAGCCAAGAGCTGCCAGGAGTAGTAGCGTAGCGGCGCCTGAGTTACGAGGCAATCGACATCAAAGGGCTGTCGACGGACGAAGGTAAACCCTAAACCTTTGGTAGTACTAGGGAGTACTGGTTTTGCTAGTCGAGCATGGTAGTATTGATTGAGTATGCTTTTGATGCGTAGGCTTGTTCTAGACCTGATTAGCGGTGTTGCGTAAGGCTAGGCTTGCTGTGATAGAGGTACGAAAGTACTATCCGAGATATCCTGGTTGAGTATACATTCTTATATGTGTTGCATGATTATGTGGTGCATTGATATATGTCATATGATGCATGCTATTATGTCACGTTTATTACTGCACGTTGCATTTCATGTTGAGCCGTATTCTCCTTTGAGATAGCCTTTACTGTTGAGCTGTATCTCTTTCGAGATAAGCTATATCTTGGGGCCGCTCAGCCCTGTCTTGTGGACGCATGGACACCGAGAGTACACAGTGGCCGACGGGTCGGGAGGGCTTCGGTGGTCCGGGACATTTTAGGTCCACGTCTGTCTTGTAGTGGATGCAGTGACCCAGAGGTGTACCGCGCGGCACTATCCACTTGGCGCCTCTAGACTGAGCATTGTTGAGATCCTTTTGTGACTCCTGTTTCTTGACTACCCCGGTATCATGATCATAGCATGTGCATTTCATATAGGTCTGTATACTCATACTTTTGTACTGGGCGTTCTTATCGCTCACGTCCTCGGTTTTGTTTATTCTTGGACACCCCATTCCCACGGGGCAGGCCTCAGGTTGGGCAGCTCAGGAGGAGCAGGAGGAGGACGTTGAGTAGCTGGTTGGTTTAGTTTATCGGTATTGTTTTGATTCGATATGGTTGTATTGGGTATTTTTATTTTGAGTTATTCTAGACTTCGATTGGGTTGTATAACCATTATTTTGTTGACTATTTCCGCTGTTATCTCTGATTATTGTTAATTAGGTTAATTGCATGCTTAGTTTTTGATTAGTAGGTGATTCTGGAACGGGTCACTACATTTATGGTATCAGAGCATGCGTACGATTTTGGGATATAGATTCTGTTTTGGGATTTCCGTTGACCATTTTACCATTTTCCCTATTTTATCTTGTAGCGATGGCTGACCACTTTGGTGACGGGAGTAGTCAGGGGAGTGTAGGTCGATGGGGTGACCAGGACGATCATAGACGTCATTCTTTCTGTTTCTACTCCGATGGGTCATTCGGTGTTAGCTAAGCGTCTAGTGATGGGTTGTCCTTTAGATTTTGAGGGTAACGATGTTGTTATTTCGTTTTGTTCATCCTCTAAGCTTGATTTCGAGGACGAAATCGTTTTAAGGGGGGGAGAATGTAGTAGCCCGAATTCCAAATTGGGTAATTAACGGAGTAATGGTGATTAAGAAGGTTTAAGGTGTAATTTTGACCGAGTCATGATCGGACGGACCGAAGATGGTTCGGAAGCACCGAAGAGTTCGGAAGGTCCGAAGTGGGTTCGGTGGATCCGATCATGAGGTGTCAAGAGCAGCTGGACACGTGCATGTTCGGACGGTCCGAAGTGTATGATCGGAGGATCCGATCATGAGCTGTCAAGAGCCAATGGACACGTAGCGTTCGGACGTTCCGAAGTGTTGTTCGGAGGATCCGAACATGGCCTATAAATAGTGCTCGGATTTCTCATTTTTGACTTGCCAATTTCTTGAGTTTTCTCTCATTTTGGAGAGTTTGGAAGGTTTCTAGAGTTAGTTGTTGGTCGAGCGATAGCCAAGAGCTGCCAGGAGTAGTAGCGTAGCGGCGCCTGAGTTACGAGGCAATCGGCATCAAAGGGCTGTCGACGGACGAAGGTAAACCCTAAACCTTTGGTAGTACTAGGGAGTACTGGTTTTGCTAGTCGAGCATGGTAGTATTGATTGAGTATGCTTTTGATGCGTAGGCTTGTTCTAGACCTGATTAGCGGTGTTGCGTAAGGCTAGGCTTGCTGTGATAGAGGTACGAAAGTACTATCCGAGATATCCTGGTTGAGTATACATTCTTATATGTGTTGCATGATTATGTGGTGCATTGATATATGTCATATGATGCATGCTATTATGTCACGTTTATTACTGCACGTTGCATTTCATGTTGAGCCGTATTCTCCTTTGAGATAGCCTTTACTGTTGAGCTGTATCTCTTTCGAGATAAGCTATATCTTGGGGCCGCTCAGCCCTGTCTTGTGGACGCATGGACACCGAGAGTACACAGTGGCCGACGGGTCGGGAGGGCTTCGGTGGTCCGGGACATTTTAGGTCCACGTCTGTCTTGTAGTGGATGCAGTGACCCAGAGGTGTACCGCGCGGCACTATCCACTTGGCGCCTCTAGACTGAGCATTGTTGAGATCCTTTTGTGACTCCTGTTTCTTGACTACCCCGGTATCATGATCATAGCATGTGCATTTCATATAGGTCTGTATACTCATACTTTTGTACTGGGCGTTCTTATCGCTCACGTCCTCGGTTTTGTTTATTCTTGGACACCCCATTCCCACGGGGCAGGCCTCAGGTTGGGCAGCTCAGGAGGAGCAGGAGGAGGACGTTGAGTAGCTGGTTGGTTTAGTTTATCGGTATTGTTTTGATTCGATATGGTTGTATTGGGTATTTTTATTTTGAGTTATTCTAGACTTCGATTGGGTTGTATAACCATTATTTTGTTGACTATTTCCGCTGTTATCTCTGATTATTGTTAATTAGGTTAATTGCATGCTTAGTTTTTGATTAGTAGGTGATTCTGGAACGGGTCACTACACAACACGTCCTAAACATAGATAACAAATAATATATATACATCCACATACATTTAAAAATCATATTTTTATTTAAAATAATCTTTTGAACATAGATAAACCATTAAAAATCATTTGAGCATAATTAAATCATAAATCGTAAAATCATTTTAAAATAACTTTAAGCATAAATTAGTCCTTTAAAAATCATTTAAAAATAGCTTTAATCGTCATCATAAATCATGTATCATAAAAATCATTTTTTATCCTAAGCTTTTAATCATATATCGTTTTGGGTGAAGTTTGATCCATGAAAGTGACTAGCTTTTATCCTTTGGTCGAATGCAGTCTTAGCTCCACATGGCCCATGGGGGTGTGCACTAGGCTCCATGACCCACGATTTCGGTTGGGATTACTTCTAGCAAACGGACTAGGTCAAGTTATAGTAAATGGACGAACAGTCCAAGTATCGATCCCACAGAGACTATTATTTAATTACTAAGATTTAATTATTTTATTTAATCTAGGCAAACAATAACGAGCGATTTGATTATTATTTCAACTAAGTGAATTTTTTAAACTAATTTATGCTAATTTAATGACTAAATTCAATTTCAGAGAAGCCTGGAACTTGGGGATTTTCAAATTCAAATAAAATGACCGGGAACACACGACGGTAACAAACCTTGATTAATATCATGCACTGGAATTATTTAACTACAGATTATTTCATTGTCACGATACAATTCTCTGAATTAATTATAAATCTATTTCTAGAATTTATAATCCTATTTTCATTTAACAGTCCAATTGTTTCTAATTGAATTTAACTAAACAAAAACGCATTTATCAACGATAGAATTACAGCTGCCGCCTAAAATCGCACACTGAAACCGTATATTATTTCTAGTCGGTTTAACCGTCTGTTGATTAATATTTTCGAAGCTAAATTCAATCTATTCTCTTTCGAGTCAAGATCGAACAACAAACATGCAATTAATTGGCCAAATCAAAAGCACGAAATTTACGCAAACATTAATTAATAACGAGAAATAATTTCATAAATCAAACAATCCAAAGAATAACCAAAAGTCACTTGTTTGTCCCTATCGTGCTCCCGATCACAAAAGAAACTACTCCATAAATTCAAAAGTAAAATCAAATTTAATGTTTGTATTCATGTCTGAAAAATAAGAAAATAAAAGAGAAGAGAAATTCTCAGTGATGGTGCGCGGTTCTTGCGTGAGAAGTGTACGAATTTCTCGCGTTTTTCCCTTCGCCGTCGCCGTCTTCAAAGATCCGAAAATTCTCTTAATTCCCCTCCAAGTCGGCTGCCTCTCAAAAAATTCAACAACCAAATTAATGTCCAGGTTTTCCTCTTTTATTCCTCTCCAAATCACGAGCAAATCTTCGCCAAGATCTCGATCTGATATTGCGTACACGGACCCCGTGCTTGCATCCGGGAAAGGGTCCGTGTAGACTCTGCCTCATATTTATTCCGGAACACTGGGCACGAACCCCGTGTAGAGGTCCGTCTCGGGGTCCGTGTACATACTGGATTTTTCTTCTTTCGTATGATGATGGACACGGACCTCATGCAGGGGTCCGTCGAGGGGCCCGTCGAGACTCTGTAAGTTGTGTCTCGGCAATTGTATGGCACGGACCTGTCTCCGGGGTCCGTGTCTGGGTCCGTGCTTCTTCGGCTGAATTCTTCTTTTATGGTCGAATGACACGGACCCGTCTCCGGGGTCCGTGTATAGGACTTTGTTTCCCAAAACTTTTGTGTTCTCTCCTATTTTTCCGGGTATTTCTGATGTGGCGTTGCGAGGCTTGACTTTTCTTTCATTTCTTTGGTTTTCACCCTCTTTTGGTCAAACCTGCAAATAACCATAATGAGACGAAATAAGCGCAAAACTCGGAATAAAAATGCCAGATAAGCACGGATACGACAAAATAAAATCCCTAAAATGCTATATAATTCGTGCTTATCAACTCCCCCACACTTAACCTTTGTTCGTCTTCGAACAAATCAGACAAAAATAAAGATGAGAAATATCTCAGATTCAGAACTCAAGTACCACAATCAAAACTTCTCAATTTGTCAAACTCTTTCACCCCCGGTCAAAGGACCACGCTTCGCATATCACAAGATTCATTTTCGCCGCAATTCAAGATTCAAACATTTACCCAGTAAAGATCAACAGAACAAGATGTGTGTAGTGTGCAGGTCAGACTCGTACTCATCACCAGCTACTTGGTTTCATGATCACTTATTTTCATTTGTTATCGAGACGCCCCATATGCTTGACTTTCATACCCCTCTCTACTAAATGTTGAACGACGATGACTTGGTTAATAGGTCTTTTCAAGCTTATAACGTAAGGCCATAGTTCACGGTTACAATAAAAGATATGGGAATCAAAAGTGAGAGAAAATAAAAATTATTCCTGCAGCACATTCATTCAACTTTCGACTCGTCAACAATTACTGTATTTTATCATTTTCAGAGCTCTAGCGTCTCCTTTTCTTTCTCATTGTCCACCAACTTTCCCACAGATTTTTTTTCGGGTGTTTTCAATACTATACATTTTTCTCCTTTTTCTTCTTCTTTTCTTTTCTCTTTTTTTTTCATGAATAAAAGTTCATCGACTCCTTCACACATATTTCTTCAATCCATTGGAGTAATTCAAACATTTCAATGTGCACAGGAGTTTTATTTCTCTCACATGTCGGTAGGAAAAAGTGTATAGGCTAAGATTCAGGTAGTTGATGTGGGACATTGAATAATTGACGAATGGGGGCTAACTGTGTGTCATTGACACACACCATTCGATTTTTTCAGGCTCAAAAAGGGTTACTAGGGACAATGAATGATGTATCGGTCAGGCTTGAAAGGCTCAAACGGTCCAAAGATCGCCTAAATCATCCCTAAGTCACCATCGTTCGTATTTTCGCTTCGAGGGCTAATCAGAAAAGTTCTAGGGATCGTTGTTTGATTTTTCTATCTCTTTTTTTTTTAAGTTCACATTTCACCAAATCACTATCAATGAGTAAAAGTTTGACCACGTGCATTGAACAAAATGTTGATACAGAACTGGTTCATGTTAGACTCTCTCCTTGAAACTACGACTCCTCTCACTCAATACTAGGCATGAAACAATTTTCCGGGTGATCCAAAATCTAACAAATTAATCCGATTATTAAGTGAAACAAGAGTTCTTTGTCTATCAATAGTCTCATCCTACGTTTAAAAGTGTTGTGAAGTGTGTGTGCAACGACGTGAAACAAAACTGACCCACCCCCACACTTTGATAACGACACTGCCCTCAGTGTAACGCAAAATGAAAAGAACGATGAAGACAGTTATATCAAACGAAAGAGAACACTTCCCTGGACAAATGTCGAGTCAGTGGTGAAAATGTGGGATAAATCAGCAACTCCTGAAAAGCACGACAACAAATACACAAGGAAACGTAAAAAGGAAAAGGGGAAGCACACAAACACACGATTGAATTTCAAATGATAATAATTGAATTTCAAATGATAATAATGAGAAAAAACATGTCTGAATACATCAATATCCACATATAAATGAAATGGTGAACTCCAGAAACAAGCAAAAAGTTCTCCAAACATCCAAACAAAATCAAACTACTGCTCGTCCTCTGATCCAAGCTCTAAGTTCATGAATTCATCGAGAGTAGCTCTTTCCCAGGGTGGGGCATATGCGTTGGGAGACTGTTGCTCGACTCGAGCTAAGCGGTTGCGGACGTCGTCCATGCAATCCAGTAAGGATGAGTAGAAGCGGAGCCTGTCTTGAGAGGTGCGCGGTCTAGGGGGTACACCAGCTTGAGGGCCAGTGCGGGCATCCAGTGCGGCGGCGTGTGGGCGGCGATGGAAGTGGAATAGATTTTAGGGCTTTATGGGTTTGGGGAGGAAGAATCGCGATTTTGTTCTAGGAGGTCGCGAAAATAAGAGACACGGACCCTGTGCTGGGGTCCGTGTATAGGTCCGTTCAGACTCGGGAGTTTGGCATTGTTGAAGGTTAAGCACACGGACCCCGTGTAGGGGTCCAGGGTTGGGTCCGGGTAGCCTCGGTATCAGAAAGAAATACAATTTTTTTTTTTTTTTAGGAAAAATATACGACCCAAACCCAAATGTGATGCCATGCATGTACAATTCTATAAATCTAAAGATCAAATTTGACACTCAATAAAGCAAACAAGATGAATGAATTGTACAGAAACTTCCCTGGTCAATTTGAGGTTTTGAAACCGATCGCCCTGATAGATTCTCCCATACTTGAGAAATTCCACCGCCAGTAGATAAATTAACTGCACCACCATTCACTGAGATTAACTCACGAAAAATGCTAGAAAAAACAAAAAGAAAGTAAAATAGAACAAATAAAATAAACTAAAGTATGAAAGAAAAATAAAACTAAACTCTGGGTTGCCTCCAAGTAAGCGCTAAATTTAGAGTCGATAGCCTGACTGTACTCCCTTGATTTAGTTTGGATCATGTAGATCCACTGTTGTCGGCTCATCGGGTATGGCACCACCATGATAAACTTTCAGCCTGTGCCCATTTACTTTGAAAGCTCCATTTGTTGCACTGGTGATCTCCACGGTTCCGTAGGGAAAAACTTGTGTGATAGTGTATGGTCCTGTCCACCGTGAACGCAACTTACCTGGCATCAGTTTCCGACGAGAATTATATAGCAGGACCAGTTGTCCTACCACAAATTCTCGATGGACGATGTTTTGATCATGCCAGCGTTTGGTTTTCTCTTTGTAAAGCTTGGCATTCTCGTAGGCCTCCAACCTAAACTCATCCAATTCATTTAGATGCAGCACTCTCTCGTCACATGTGGCTTTAGCATCAAAATTCAGAAATTTAGTGGCCCAATAAGCCTTATGTTCGAGTTCGACATGTAGGTGACACGATTTCCCATACAAAAATTTAAAAGGAGACATGCCAATGGGGGTTTTAAAAAGCAGTGCGATAAGCCCAAAGTGCATCGTTGAGTTTGCTAGACCATTCTTTCCTTGAAGTACCGACAGTCTTCTCAAGAATGCGTTTGATTTCTCTGTTTGATACCTCGACTTGACCGCTAGTTTGGGCATGGTAAGGTGTTGCCACCTTATGTCGGACCCCATACTTAGCTAATAGACTGTCAAATTGACGATTGCAAAAGTGAGTACCCCCATCGCTAATAATGGCTCTAGGTGTGCCAAAACGAGAAAAAATATTTTTCTTTAAAAATTGAACGACAACCCTAGAGTCATTAGTTTTGCATGCAATAGCCTCCACCCATTTAGACACGTAGTCTACAGCCACCAAAATATACTTATTCCCAAAAGAAACCGGAAACGGACCCATGAAATCGATACCCCAAATATCAAAAATTTCACACACAAAGATATTAGTAAGAGGCAATTCATGTCTCCTAGATATGTTACCTGTGCGCTGACAATCTGGACATTTTGTGACATATGCATGTGCATCCTTAAATAGTGTGGGCCAATAAAAACAAGACTGGAGGACTTTGGACGCAGTTCTAGTTGCCCCAAAATGGCCTCCAGCCGGACCAGCATGACAATGAAACAAAATTTCACTTACCTCTTCTTGGGGAATGCATCTACGAATTATTCCGTCTGCACATATTCTAAACAAATAAGGGTCCTCCCACAAATAATATTTCAAATCTGAGAAAAACTTTTTCTTTTGCAGATATGTAAAATGGGGAGGAATGAACTTACTTGATAGATAATTGACAAAGTCGGCATACCATGGTAAGCTGTCGATTTCAAAGAGTTGTACGTCCGGGAAATCATCCCGAATAATTTCATTACCTGTGTTCGGATTCTCCAGACGCGAGAGATGGTCAGCAACCTGATTCTTTGTTCCCTTCCTATTGATAATCGTCAAGTCAAATTCCTGCAAAAGAAGAATCCAGCGAATTAGTCTTGGCTTTGCATTCTTTTTAGTCATCAAATATTTCAGGGCTGAATGATCGGTATGCACTACAACTTTGCTCCCAATCAAATATGATCTAAACTTATCCAGATACGATCGTCAGGGCTCCTTCGGGGGACTTCTCCCATAGACGGGCTCCCTCTGGGGCCTTGTCCCATAAATGGGCTCCCTCTGGGGCCTTTTCCCTTAAATGAGCTCCCTCTGGGGCCTTTTCCCCTCACGACATCCCCACAAAAATGTAAGTTCCCTTCCTCAACATAAACGGATCCCCGACAAATTATATATCATATATCATATCTTTTGTCACAGTCAATTCACATCCCTCAAAATATTTTTCCTTTTAATTAAAAATCATAAAATATGACAGCTTTCCAAAAATTGCATTTTAGAAATATAAATTGCACAGCTTTACCATAAATCATAAAAATACATATTATCATCAAAACCATCATAATAAATCATAAAATATCATTTTACAAGCATTATAATCCTTCGGGACGCTGCCAAGCGCTTTTCATATTTTCTTAAGCGTAAAAAGACCGTTTTGCCCTTAGACGGAAAAATTCTCGATTTTAACCTTTTCTCACTTTTAATGACATGAGATTATTCTAAATAATTATTTAAGCTTAAATGAATTTTCTCATATTTTTATTTAGCTTAAATCAACGATTTTTAAATTAATCTTTAATTAAGACATATTAACGTGTTTTAATCCCGAATTAAACCAAACCTTAATATAAAATTTCCAAATTAAAAACTTAGACTTTTAATAATTATTTAAGCTTAAATATAATTTTTCATAATTTTATAAAGCATAAAACTAGGCGTTCCAATTAATTCGTTAATTAGTGTTTTGTGAGGCAATTAAATCCCGAAAAATTCCAAAACTCATTATTTTGATCTCAAATTTTTAACATATCATTTTCAGTATTTATTCTACCCTTAGGAGCCATGAACCGCAGCCGTGGACTCATGGTTTCAATTTTAATTATTTAATTTTTGAAATTGACACACAATCGAACCACCCGAGCCATCTCCCAATATACTCGAGCCACGCCCGAGCCACCTCGAGCTAGACCCTAGAAAACCCACCTAGGCACCCTCCTGATCAAGCTCAAGCCCCTAAACCTATCCCTAGCTCGCCCAAAACCCTGCTGGACAGTAGACCAAAATCTGTAGGTGCTGTGCGTGAGCTTCCTTGCACTTCTAGGAATACTAACCCAACTAGGACAACTTCCAGCTGGTTAACCATCAACCCCTCTCGACCCTTACTGACCCTAGACGAGTACCAGACACGAGCCACCCCCAGCCCGAGCCCCTGAGCCACGCACGAAACCCTCCATCAGCAACAAGGCGCGCTTTCTCCATCTGCACGTAGGAGTCCCCTCTCGCATGGGATTACTCTCTGCCAAGCCACCATCGAGTCCTCCACACCCTAGGCATCCCTAGGCCACCACCTGACCCTACACAGACTATCCCAGGCCACTAGACTCACGCACGAACCAACTGAAATCCAGCAGTAGCAGCGCGCTAGCTTTCCCTTGTTCCTAAGGTCTCGGCCCTCATCTCCCTCGAGCCACCACGAGCCCTGGCTGCACCAGGCCCCTTCCTAGCCCTGACCCATCGTCTCTAGACCCTACTGAACTACGTAGACAGAGCCCAACTGAACCGTGAGTCCCTCACCCTCTTCTGCAGAATTTCCATCACTCAACGCGTGGGGGAGAGTCCCACTTCACGTGGACTCTTCCCCAGCCCATGACTCGAGCCCTAGCCCTCCTAGGACTCTCCCTAGGACCTAACCATGACCCTAGCCAAGCCCTAGCCAGCCCTGGCCGAGCCCAGCCCTCCATGCACAGTAACGAGCAACATGAATATTGCACCAACCAATCCCACTGTTCTTCGTTGCTTTGTCCCACAGTTCAAATTCTGAAATTCTCCTACAGTTCCAGCATGTTCTTTGATTAATTTATCATTTTTTGTCCCTAATATATTCATATTTTTTTCATGGTTTGGCAGCGCACTCGTTGGATTCAAAAACGTTTTCAAATTTAGCGCGAAATCGTTAAAACTTTGAAAATACGCAACGTACCTTAAAATAATCGAACCTACTTATTTTTCATGCGTAATCAATTTAATCAAGCATATTATGATTTTCCTGATGTTAAAAGAGTTTAGAAAACGTGCCTTTGCGTTTATAACGATCGATTATTCGATCTTCGGCGAGGGTGCGACGTTGGACGACCGGACAACGAAGAACACAAACTTTTTCTTTCCTCCTATTTTTCGAAAATATTGTGAGTGTGTGCAAGGTGTTCTCGGCTGATGGAGGCTGAATTACGAGGTTTAGAAGGCCTAAAACACTTATTTATAAATAAATTAACTTGCTAATGGGCTTTGTTTTGGGCTTGCAAGTTTAAAGGTAATTGGGCCTTCTTTAAATAATTAAATTGGGCCCAATAACACTTAATTAATTAAAACATAAAAGTTATAAAATTAGTTTGTCAAAAATAATATTTTTGATCTTTTAAAACTAATGTTTGCCCAAAATCGGCTTCTAGGGAAAAATCGAGCTCGACTCGTAAAATAATTCGAACTCCAACATTTTTAGGAAAATTTAAGTCATTTTAATCATATTGATAAGCCTTGCCATTAATTAAAGAAAATAAATATTCTTGTCTTGGTCGTCTCCGGTCTCCTTTTCCCTGCCTATTATCGAATATTCGGGTAAAATCCTTAATTTCATGTAATCATGTCATATAATCATTTAATTATTCAATCATGCATTTACTCATATAATAAATACCATGCTAGCATTTAAAATCAATTAATTAAAACAATTAAGCAATTAAAATAATTTTGCATGCATGTGGTTTACGTGGACTGATTTTTCGGACGTTACAGAAATGATGTAGGATTACGGCAATAAGCTAAAGTATGGTTAGCAATTAAATTCTCCATGACATTTATTGTATAATCTCCAGCCATTTCTGCAAATAAAATGAATTCGAAGTAGATTCTGTAGTAGAGATGAATGTTAGAGAAAACAGTAGTTAGTATACAATAGTCTGAGATCGTAAAAGATGAAATGAGAAGGAAGAGGCGGTTAATATTCAAAATTGTACAGCCTTCAGTGAAAACATAAGGACACGTGTCAATATGTTTGCGGTTGAGTTTTTGAAAAGTTAAAAGTTGAGTGTCAGATACGCCAAAATTTTTAAAAAAATAATGAAAGAGGCGGGCTGTCCAAGCGGTTATTAAAGAAAATCAGAGAGGATTTGTCGTCTTATGATAATATCTACTAGAAGTCATAAAGTTCTAAATATATCCAGCACTTTTATAAATATCAGCAAACACATTGTTTTATCGAAAAGAAAAATCTTCTTCTGCTTATGACATGACACGGAAATATCAGTCATAACAAAAATTATTCCCCCTGAATAAATGCAAATAATAAATAAATATTAAAAGCGAAGATACGAGATCTGAATGAAAGACAGATGACTCTTGATATTCGTGCATGAAATGAAAAGTCAAGTGACTCTTTAGCTTCCTCGAGGCTTACTATAAATACATGCACACACACAAACTAAAACATTTAGACATTTATCAAATCAAAACAAATGGATGGTGCAAGCATTCTCTCGAAGTCTTCTCCAGAGACGGATTCAGCAGATGAGTTTCAGAGTCAACTTACAGCTTCTCGTAAGATGATGTTTGAATACATCCTTTTTCAAGAGATGAAGACATGGAAGAAATTCCTTGACCTGTAATATGATTAATCAGTTAAATTATTCTAAATTATGTTAGAATAAGCTGTTGAATAATCCCTTTCACAAATCAGGATCATGCAAAGAAAGGGGATTATTCCATAGTTTTATAAGGACTAAGCTGCGGAATCATCCCTTTTACAAACCATGACCACGCAAAGAAGGGGATGATTCTAGTAGCTCCTAGTTAGATTCCTGCTGAGGGACTTCAATACTACTGATATCAATAATTGTAATAGCTTAGATAATGTAACGCATCTGGTTTTATAAATGAAATATTTCATTTTGTCATATCTCTTGTTTATCTACTGCTTTTACTTACTGCATAAAAGAAAACAGAAGATAGAAAACAGTAATTCAGATAATTAAACCGAGAACACTACGAAAATAAGAAAACTTATTCTCAGGCAAAGGTTTAGTAAAGATATCTGTTGCTTGTTGATCAATAGAAACATATTCCAGACGGATGTCCTTCTTCTGCACACGATCTCTAATAAAATGATGTCTGATGTCAATGTGCTTTGTTCTGGAATGAGGTACTGCATTATGCGTTATTGCTATAGCAGTGGTATTGTCACAGAATATGGGTGATTCAGAAACTTGAACTCCATTGTCTTTAAGTTGTTGATGTATCCACAGTATTTGAGAGAAGCAACTTCAAGCAGCAAGGTATTCTGCTTCAGCAGTAGACATAGCTATGGAAGTATGCTTTTTACTGAACCAAGAGATCAACCTATCACCAAGAAATTGACAAAAAGCACTTGTTCTTTTTCTATCCAGTTTGCAACCTGCATAGTCAGCATCTGAATATCCAATAAGATTGAAAGAAGAATCATTGGGATACCATAGGCCGACATTTTGAGTACCCTTTAAGTATTTCAGAATACATTTAGCAGCAACATAATGTGATTTCTTAGGGTTAGACAGAAATCTTGCACAAACACAAACCACAAACATAATATCAGGTCTACTGGCAGTAAGATGTAATAATGAACCAATTGGACCACGATTATAATGCCCGAGATTTTATTTTGTTAATTCGCGATTATTGATTTATGAATTGATCTGATTATAGAAGGACCATTCCGAGACATGATTTGGAATAGCATGTGTATTGTGTGGCGTGAGGACAGAAGGTCTCGCGCATAGGCGCACATATGTGCGAGCGAGGCAGAAGGCCTCGCGCATATGCGCGAGAAGATGTGCGCATATGCGTGAGCATGTGATATTGCCAAGTGCCGAGACAGTAGGTCTCGCGCATATGCGCGGGGACAGGGCGTGCATATGCGCGAGAAGTTGGAATGTTGTTCGTCGAGACAGTAGGTCTCGCGAATATGCGCCGATGATGGTCTCGCATATGCGCGAGACGTGCAGCATGAAGAATAAGCCACTTGTTCTTGCCATGCAATAAAAGGATAAATAACTTCATTTCCTTCAAAGTCAGCAGCAAGAAAACCGAGGAATCCATAGGAGAAAGCTTCAAGTTTCTTCCGGTACTAGAATTTGAATTTTAGAAGATCCGACCGTCTAATTTTCAATCCGAATTTAGTTACGTGCTCCTTTCGTCAAAATTTTCAAACGGATGTAAGTTTTCTTATGTTCTAGCATGGTTTGAAAATATGGTATTGAAGGAATCATGATATGATTGATATTATCTGCTCCTGAGATTGTGACAATAGTATAATCGAAACAGGATCGAAGAACGGATACCGTTTGACATTGTTATGATTTTTCAGATTTGATTCGATTGAGATTATAGAGATTTGATATCAGATAGAGTTTTTTATTGATTATGAGTTATTGAGATTGATGTCTATTGAGATTGATGTCTATTGATATTATATTGCCGGTGTTTCGAGATTGTACCGTTATGCCGTCAGAATTTGATAAGATTGAGATGTTTTGATTTGAGTTGTGTGTTGACACAATATATTTCGAATGTCATTGATAGATTGAGTATTGACAACTTCGAATTCAAGACTTCGACTTGTCAGATCGACAAAATAAAGGTATAAATCAATTAACCGGGAGATACGATTCGAGTTAGATTTGACTTGAGTTTCCCAAAACCACATACTTGCTTTTTATTTTTTTAATACCTTTTTATTACTTGAATGTGTATGCTTATTCTATTGATTTATAGAAAAGCAGAGAATAGAAAATAGATATCGAGAACGAGTGTTTGGTAGATGTGCCTAGTCTTTGGCAGAGGTGCCAAGACAATGGATGTTTGGTTTGTATTGATGTGCTTAGCAGTAGATCGATTCTTATTGCAGAGATTCGATATAATATGCCAACGTTCGGGAACCGGGATCCCTAGTCTAGAAAAGATTCGAGTCAGATATGTAAGAATCAAAGAGTTTGATTTACAGTTTTATATAGTTTCATGTTTCAGATTTGATACATATTATTGATAACAGTTATATGCTTTTGTATATGTTTATATGAAATGCATGTATACTTGGTTTATACTAGGAATTATATTCTCACCGAAGTTATCCGGCTGTTGTTGTGTTTGTATGTGTGCATGATAATAGGTGGGACATGATCAGGGTCAAGAAGAGGATGAGAGATCAAGATTAGATTGGAGATCCATACTTAGAAGTAGATTTGATTTTCAACACTGGATGTAGCTGTTGAACAATAGTTGGTTATGATTTTATTTTGTATAAGACTTGTACTTTGGATCATGTTGTAGATATTAAACTTTATCTTGTAAATAAGATAAGATTGATTATTATAGGTTGCGCATTTATGTATTTTTTTAAAAAAAATTAGACCCATATTATGTAATTGATCCATTTAATCCCAAAGACGATTTAAGAAGATGAATTAGGTTCAGGTCCCCACCGCAGGTGGTATCAGAGCAGTAGGTTCCTTAGACTGAGATAGAAGAGAGTGAGCGGGGCAGATTGAATTTTCTTTCTTGCTTTTTTGGTGCTAGCATATGATTGATTATGATGTTGAGTTACATATGTTATATGCTAATATCACATTATGTTTTACTGTTTTATTACATGTTTACCTGATTATTTGATTTGATTGAAAACATGTATTATTCAAGAATGAATCAGAAACGATTCTTGATCAGAGGTAAGATGATCAGAGGAGGACTGAGACAGATTGATCAAATTTGATTTCTAACCGTTTTGATAATCAGATATGTCTCCTCGAAGAATCCCAGAACATGGTAGTACCTCAACTAATTCGATGGATGTTACAGCGACACCGATGGATACACTGCTGAAGAAATTTCAGTCGTTTAAACCACCGACTCTGAAGGGCATTGAGACTTCTGTTGACTGCGAGAGTTTGCTAGATGACATCGAAATGTTATTTGATTCACTTGATTACACAGGATGAGCGTAGAGTCAGATTGATTGGGCACCAGTTGCATGATGTTGCAAAGAATTGGTGGCTTACGAGAACAGGGCTTTGGAGCAAAGAGGTACAGTTATTGCTTCGAAGATCTTTAAGACTGAATTTTATCAACGATTCTTCCCAGTATCGTACAGAAAAGACAGAAGTCAGATTGAATATTGAAGAATATGTGGCCAAATTCTCTACCTTGCTGCGTTATGCTCCACAAGTTGCTGAGAATAACGAAGTAGTGACTGATCAGTTCATCAATGGGTTTAATCCCGAGATCTTTACATTGGTGAACATAGGGCGATCGAATAATTAATCCGATGCTTTGAAGAGAGCAAAAGGAGCTGAAGCAGGCCTGATCAGACAAAAGGGAGCTTTGTATGTTGCACCAACACCGAAACAACAACAACCTTCTACTCAGTTCCACCAACCCCCTCCCAGATTTGAGATTGGCAGTAGTAGCAGTGGAAAGAGATAATTTCAAAGCCAGAAGGAAAAAATTTAAGAATTCTGGTAGTAGTTCATCTAGCTCCAGTGGTTCATGACAGAGCCAGAGTTATACCAGGGTCTATTGCAGAACTTGTGGAGGAAGACATCCCATCGAGCAATGCCAAGGAGTCTTTGGTAGTTGCAATATCTGTAGACAGTAGGGAAATTTTTCCAGAGTTTGTCCACAACGAGGTTCTCAAAGATCCCAGGGAGCATAGTCATCTGGTTCAGTGGCTCAGCCTGATAGACGATCATCAGCCGTTCACTTGTTCCAGCTAGCACCTGTCCAGTCATAGCCAAGGCCAAGAGGAAGCCAGACTGTTAGCAAACCTCCGAGACACCACGCTAGAATGTTTGCATTGACTGAAGAACAGGCCCAAGAAGCACCAAATGATGTTGTTGCAGGTAACTGTTCTCTTTGCGGTTATCCTGCTTATGTATTGATTGATACGGGTGCATCTCATACTTTTATATTTGAGCGATTTGCATTGATACATGCTTTGCCTGTTGAGTCATTATCTACTGTAGTATCGGTCTCTTCAACTTTGGGGAGATGTCTTATATCAGTGAATTTTGTTAGACATTGTATGCTACAGTATGACGGGCATGAGATTGAGTTAGATTGTATTGTACTTGGGTTGTCTGATTTTGACTGTATTATTGGTATCGATATGCTGACCAAGTACAGAGCTACCGTAGATTGTTTCCAGAAAATCGTAAGATTCAGACCTGATATGGCTGACGAATAGAAATTGTTGGAAACTAAGTTTTGGTAGTTTGACAAACTAAGAATTTAAACTTATTGGAATAACTGATCAAAGGAGAATGAGCTTAACTAACTAAAATCATAAAACTGATAGTTGCCAATATTAATGCGTACATTATCAACGGAAACTGAAGCCAGCTGAATTTATCTACGTCGAACTGATCAGTTGGAAACTGATCAGTGGAGCATAATCTAACTGACTGATAAGTTGAAACAATCAGTTATAAGCTTTCCAGCAGAGTGTTTTTCAGCTGATCTCTAAGTTGTACACGTCATCAGTTGAGAATGACAACCGACAAATAGTACAAACAGACTGCAACTCGTAGTGGAACGCCGCATTTCAGAGTCTACAGTGTACAAATTTGAGAAGAATGATGACGTGGCAATCAGCGTCTATAAAGAATCAAATTGTATTTATTGTTACCTTTGAAGAGATGTTTATAAATAGGCGAGAAGAGCAGTTGAAAAAATAAAAAGCTTCTATTCATCTTGCTGTTACGTTGCTCAAGAACATTCACAAGCTCACAGTTATCAGAAATATCAATAGCATTCAAGGATATATTTCGAGCTTAAATAGCACAAGTCATTTGTTGTATATTCATTCAATTTGTGCTAAGATCAGTTTACGAACTGTAAGAAAATTGTATACTAAAAGTTTCAGTTTTGGCACTGTTAAGTCCAAAACTGAAGTGGGTCTATACAATCTTGTATTGATCAAATTCTTTTAGTGTATATCCTATCTTTGTGATAGAATGTGTGACATAGGAGGGATTCAATCTCCGAACATCCATAAACTCTTGTTTGTCATTTTATTTCAGT
Organism: Primulina eburnea; assembly: GCF_022965805.1. NCBI lineage: Eukaryota > Viridiplantae > Streptophyta > Magnoliopsida > Lamiales > Gesneriaceae > Primulina > Primulina eburnea. Next base: position 16,338,525 of record NC_133116.1, read on the forward strand.
TACATATTCTATCTTTCAGTCACTTTACTTCCGCAACTGTTTTCTCAGTTAAACTGATTGTCATTGACTGACAAGATTTCCAGTTTCAGTTTCTTACAAAACTGACACTATATTTTTCAAAAGCTACATAATCGAAAGTGTTTATTCAACCCCGCCTTCTAAATACTTATTCCAGTAGTCAACCGATCGAACAAGTGGTATCAGAGCACATTTACATCTTGTCTAAGAATACTTTCATTCACAAAACTGATTACCATGGCATCTTTCACTAAAATCCATATGTTTTCCAGAGAATACTTCGATGATTGGAAAATTACGATGTGGGCTTACTTAGCTGTAGAAGATGATGACATGTGGTATGTCATCACTGAAGGTCCTATGAAAATATTGAAAGCCAACAAAGCAGTTGCCATCACCGATGGGGCACCTCATAGGATTGAAAAGCCCAGAGATGAATGGACAGCAGAGGATAAAAGAAAAGAAAATTTGGACAACGTGGCCAAGGATATTATACAAAACGCTGGATAAAGTCATATTCAATAAAATCAAGATGTGTAAAACCAGCAAAGAAATATGAGAAAAGTTGATCCAGTTATGCGAAGGCAATGAGCAGACAAAGGAAAACAAATTATCAGTTGCCGTTCAGAAGTTTGACAACATAAAGATGAAAGCTGGTGAATCTATGCATGACTATGATGAAAGGATCAGTGGAATCATCAATGAGCTGAATGCACTAGGAAAAGTGTATTCAAATAAAGAAGTAGCACTGAAGGTTATTAGAGGTCTTCTCAAGGAGTGGTATGTGAAGACTATGGCTATGAGGGAGTCGAAGGATCTCAACAAGATCAAACTCCACGACTTGTTTGCCGATCTTAAGGCTTACGAGTTTGAATTGCATACCAGAGAAGGAGAGCCTTCTACAACATCTGCAACGACAGCTTTAACTGCAGTCAGACAGGAGAAAACTGGTTCAGCTGACAAAACTACTGATCAATTGAGAAATGATGCAATGTCATTGTATATCAAGAAATTTGCAAGATACATGGGAAATAATCAAGGAAACTTTCAGAAGCAATTTCAAAAGAACCAGACAAAGAAGAATCCTATTTGTGTTACAACTGTGGTAAACCTGATCACTTCATAGCTGACTGTTCTAAACCAAAGAAGGATAGTCGAGGGTCAACTGATAAAGGGAAGAAGTCACTATGATCACAGAAGAAGGACTAAGGTTGAGAAAAAATCATCCAGAAAGAAGCATAATGTGCTCTTAGCTGAAGTGAGCAAATCCAAATGGGCTGAAACCGATAGTGATGAATCAGAACCAGATAGCTCAAGCAGCTCAACTGAAGATGAAGAAGAAGTAAAATGTCTAATGGCAGATGGTGTCCAACTGGAATCAGCTAGCGAACAGGTATTTTATTTTAGCTCAACTGATTTTACACGATAGGAACTCATTACCACCCTGCATGACATGATAAATGAGTATCAAAAACTTGCTCGCCCATTCGAGAAAGTCAAAGCTGAGCGAAATGACCCCAAAGAAAATAAACTGAAACTGAAGAATCAGTTGAAGTGTTTAATCTAAAAGGGGAAATCGCAAAGCAGAAAGCTGAACTGAGTGAGAATCAAGCCTTGATATGTCAGTTGAAAATAAACAAGATTGGAACAAGTCGTGAGTTATTTTAACTGAAATGCATAATGCTCAAAAATCAGTTGATGCTAAAACTGGTTTGGGATTTAAAAATCAAATTGATTATTCTGCAAATGATGCTCAGCCAAAATTGAATAAAGGTAAAGGAAAATATATTACCTTTGTAAATCAATAGTGGAAAATGAATTTTCAGAGCCAAGTAAACCGGCTGTTCAAAAGATCGAAAGTAAGAACAAAGGAAAAAGGTAAGGTATTGGATATGGCTATGAGAGTTCAACTTACTCAAGTAACTGGTCAATTAAACGATTCAGTTACAAAAGACAGTATTCTAGGAATGGCTATTACAATTACTACAACCAAAAGCCAGTTTAGAAATGATATCAAATGAACAGTAAGTTGAAAAAGGACAAAAATCATATTGTTTCTTCCTAATTTCACACACCCAACAACCAAAGCCTGGAAAAGTTATCTAGAACACTGCAATTGGAAGGTCAGTTAGACAGATCCAAGTCTGGGTTCCTAAAGGACTTGTAACGTACCGTAATTTTACTATTTAAAATTTGCGGAAAAATTTAAATTTTTTTAAATAAACATGAACGTTCAAAATTCGATAAAATAACTGTACGTCTCAACCATTTGTTGCAAACAAAGATCTAAAAATAGAGTTTTGACAAAAGCGTTTGAACATTTATATAAAAACTTCAAAACATGGGCGGTCCTTGGGTTTAGCCTCCCGCTCAGTCCAAGCCAGCTCCTCGGTCAACACCTTCACCCTCCTCATAAACATCCTCACCTGCATCGATCAAGTCTAGTGAGTCTAAAGACTCAACACGTATAAACTGATAGTAACGAGTAGTAAATAATAAAATCACATGCAACTTTAAATAGGACATACATACTTAAAACTTGAACTTGCTTGATAAACCTGAGCATACGTACATACATACTTAGACGTGCCATAAACATTTCGTAAACATGCTTGCATACTTGAACATACATGAACATACATACTTCATCATTTTGCGTAGAGGATGTTTCAAAGCAAGTGACCCATAACATATTTCGCCTGATCAGACTAAACCACAGTACTGGGCTGACAGGGACGTATCCACTGCCACATACATGAGATCCCCGTTCATGATTTAACGGGCTGATTGGTCCACATTCATAATTTAACGCTTTCCAATCACGATCTAAACCCGTTCATAATTTAACGGGGTGGAGAGGTCCTCGGCCACGTTCACCGATTTCCAAACCCATTAATAATTTGGTCACAAGACATTTAGCATACCTCAAAAACTTGAAATATTTTCTTTTGCACGTCAACATACTTACTTGGCGTTGAGGGATTCATTGGATTTCACTTGGGGCCGCTACTGCACATACTAACATGAATTTTAAATACTTAAATTGCATGTCTTAGACGTAGGTACTCGAGCTCACCACCAAAGTGAATAAGTAGCCTATGACATTCTACATTCTAGTTCGCTCCGACTTGACCTCGTTTAATCATCGTACTAAACCATGACATAAAACCACAAAACAAATCCTATATTTTTACATAAATAAATTTTAACCATGGTGCTAAACCATGATATAGAACCCCGAAGCAATCCTAAAAAAAAAAATTTATTTTTTTTTTTGTAAAAGGGTACACGGACCCCGTGTAGGGGTCCGTGTACGGGTCCGGGTAGGCACTGGAATTTCGTATTTTTGAAGGAAAACAGACACGGACTCCGTGTAGGGTCCGGGAAGGGTCCGGGTAGGCACTGGACTTGCAAACTCACGAAAATTCACTAACTTATTCATTCACTCTTTCAATCCAAGCCTAAGGACCATGAACCAACACCTCAAGACTCATCCTAGGATTATTACATTGATTCAAACCATACAAACACCCCGAACGTTCCCAAAATCGACAAGTAACTTCAATACAACAATAACCCGCAATTCGGCATCGTTTCGCTTCCTACGACTTCTATTACATCAAGCCAATCCCGACCCAAACGAACCACCAAATAACACCTAAATACTTCTCATAACATATCTAAATGCAGTAGCACAAGCCCGTCGATGCCCAACAAAGCCTGCAACAAATAACTTCAAGAACATATCACTAACATAATTTTCAGGAAACAATTTGAGCAGTCCCACGAAAACGGTCATAACCCCTCAATTTTATCCAAATATTTCAAATTTTATATCAAATCGAAGGTACAAAAAATTCTACAATTTTCACGTTGAAAGTTTTCTCGGAATCACGACCGAAAAGTCGCAGTTTTAAAAATGATAGAAAAAACGAGTTTTCAGATCTAAAATTATCTCAAAATGATCCGAACCGTTTTCCGCTCAAACGAAGAACGTCACACATATATTTTTATGCATAAAAAATGCAACACATAATATGACATGATCGATGCAACAAAAGAAAGATTATACGTGCCTTTTGATGATAAACTTTACCGACAGCGATACCGAAGCGGAGAAAGAAGCGAGGTTGATCCGGGACGATGGTGGCTCGATTATCTTGCAATAAAATCGCCGAAAACTTGCTGGAAAATAGAGGGGAAGGGGGCGGCTGCTTGTTCTCTCAAGAACCCTAAGTTTTCTTTCTTTAAAAATCTGAAAATGAATGTGTAAGTGTGTTGTTGTTTTAGTGTGTGTAAAAACGTGTAAGTGTGTGTGAGTGTGTGTACGTTGTGTTGGTTTTTGATTAGGAGAAATTAGTGCTAATAATTGATAAAAATACTAATAAAGGTTAATCCACACTGATTTTAACAAGACTCTTAAATTAAAATAACACCCACCAAAATGCTAATTTTAAAAGTTTTAAACTCTTAAAGTTACCAACTAAATGATTTAGGCTCAAAGATGCTAAAACTAAATAAATCATTAAATTGCCCCATGCTCAACTTAAAATAAATACCACACTTTCAAATTGCCAAAAATCGTCACCGGTCTTTTCCTCTATCCCGCCTCGAATAATCGCCTAAAACATGAAACTGGAAAAACATTTTAACGTGCATCATAAACTCGAATAATTTAAAATAATGCATTTAAATAAATCATGCATGGCTTAAAACTCATTTTAAAATTAGTTAAATGATTTAATAATTAAATAACTGCATGGTTATACGTGTACTGAATTTGGGCACTACAGTTCCTCCCCCACTTATAAAAATTTCGTCCTCGAAATTAAGTCTTACCGAACAATTCCGGGTAGCGGATTCTCATGTCTGCTTCAGTCTCCCAAGTGGCCTCCTCCACTGATTGGTTTAGCCACCGGACTTTGACCAACTTGGTCACTTTGTTCCGAAGTCTACGCTCCTGTCTGTCTAGGATTTGGACGGGCTTTCCTCTTATGACAGGTCTGGAGCCAACTGCAACGGCTCGTAGCTCAGAACATGCGAAGGATTAGCTAGATACTTCCTTAGCATCGAGACGTGGAACACATTGTGTACCCCGGCCAGATTCGGAGGAAGGGCAACACGATAAGCTAGTGTCCCAACTCTGTAAAGAATCTCAAACGGCCCAATAAACCTCGGACTTAGCTTGCCTCTTTTCCCGAATCTCATAACACCCTTCATGGGCGCTATCTTTACAAAAACGTGATCGCCTACGGCAAACTGAGATCTCTCCTTCTCTATATCATAGCTCTTTTGGCGACTCTGGGCGGTCTTCATTCTGTCTCGAATCTTGACCACCACATCTGCATCTGCTGAACTATCTCCGGACCAAGTTCTGCTCTTTCACCAACCTCATCCCAATGAACTGGTGATCTGCACTTCCGTCCGTACAACGCCTCGGGGGCCATACCTATAGATGCTTGGAAACTGTTGTTATAGGTAAATCCACTAAGGTAAATTTGATTCCCAGTTCCCTGGAAATCAATCATGGCCCGCAATAAATCCTCCAAAATCGAATCACTCGCTCAGACTGGCATCTGTCTGCGGGTGAAAAGCTATACTGAAAAGCAATTTCGTCCCCATGGCTGCATGTAAGCTCTTCCAAAAGGACGATGTAAACCTTGGGTCCCTGTCGGACACAATAGAAACTGGGACTCCATGCAATCGGACTATCTCCTTGATATAGAGCTCCGCATACTGCGTCATAGAGAAAGTCGTCTTCACTGGCAAGAAGTGTGCTGAATTTGTGAGTCGGTCCACTATAACCCAAATAGAATTAAATACTCTGACTGACCTTGGCAGACCAACCACAAAGTCCGTGGTAACATTCTCCCATTTCCACTCTGGGATGGGGAGTGGCTTAACCAATCCTGCTGGCCTCTGATGCTCTGCCTTCACCTGCTGACAATGAGGCATTCAGACACAAATCTGCGGATGTCTCACTTCATCCCTGGCCACCAATACAGAATCTGTAGGTCCTTACACATCTTGGTACCTCCTGGGTGAATAGAATACGGAGATGCGTGTGCCTCTGTCAGAATATCCTCTGTGATCGAATCAACACTAGGCACCCACATTCTATCTCTGTACCTCACAATATCATTGAAACTGTGTAGAGAACCTTCCCTTGGCTTCATCCTTCAGCCTCCATTTCTGTAACTGCTCATCTAAAGGCTGACCTGTACGAATACGGTCTAACAAGGAAGATTGGACTGTCAGATTAGACAGCCTCGGAGCTCTACCCTTGCGAAAACTTCTAAACCAAACTTCTGAATCTCAGATTGAAGAGGTCTCTGCACTGACAATTGAGCTATGACTGCAACTTTCCGGCTCAAGGCATCTGCCACTACATTAGCTTTCCCCGGATGGTAGCTAATCTCGCAGTTGTAGTCTTTCACTAACTCCAACCACCGTCTCTGCCTCAAATTCAGTTCTTTCTGTGTGAAGAAATACTTGAGATTCTGGTGATCCGTGAATATCTGGCACTTCTCGCCGTACAAGTAGTGTCTCCAAATCTTCAATGCAAAGACGACGGCGGCAAATTCTAAGTCATGCGTCGGATAATTCTTCTCATGCACCTTTAACTGTCTGGAAGCATAAGCTATCACCCGACCCTGCTGCATCAAGACTGCGCCTAAACCGAGCTTAGACGCATCGGTGTATAACACAAATTCCCTTGCCCTGATGGCATGGCTAACACTGACCCTGAAATAAGGGCTTGCTTCAACGTATCGAAGCTCTTCTGAAATTCATCATTCTACACAAACTTAGCATTCTTTTTGGTCAGTGCCGTGAGTGGCACTGCTATCGATGAAAATCCTTGGATGAACTTACGGTAGTAACCGGCTAAATCCAGAAAATGCGGATTTCCGATGCATTCTTCGGTTCAACCCAATCCTTAACTGCCGCTACCTTGGTTGGATCCACCTCAATTCCACTGCTAGAAATAATATGACACAAAAACGCTATCTTCTCCAACCAAAACTCGCACTTACTGAACTTCGAAACAACTTACGACCCTGCAAAACCTGCAACACTGTCCTCAAATGCTGGTATGCTCCTCATGGCTCTTCGAGTAAATGAGAATATTGTCAATGAATACTATGACGAAATGATCAAGGTAAGGCTGAAATACTCGGTTCATTAGGTCCATGAAAATAGCTGGGGCGTTCGTCAGTCTGAATGGCATTACTAAGAACTCGTAATGCCCATATCTGGTTCTGAAGGCTGTTTTGTGCACATCTGCATCTTTCACCTTCAGCTGGTGATATCCTGATCGAAGATCTATCTTAGAGAACACTGAGCTCCCTGCAACTGATCAAACAAGTCTTCGATCCTATGAAGTGGGTACTTGTTCTTTATCGTTACCTTGTTCAACTCTCGGTAATCGATGCACAACCTCATACTCCCATCCTTCTTTTCACAAAGAGCACTGGCGCGCCCCACGGTGAGAAACTAGGGCGGATAAACTCCTTGTCGAGGCTCCTGAATCTGCTGCTTGAGTTCTAACATTTCAACTGGAGCTAATCGATACGGTGCCTTAGAGATTGGCACAGTGCCTGGCATAAGATTGATTGCAAACTCCACCTCTCTCTCCAGTGGAAGGCCTGTGACGTCACCAGAAAAGACGTCTGAGAATTCTCTGACTACTAACACCTCTGATAAAGACGGAGTGGGTATGTCAAGTGCAAAATAATGCTGGCCAAGAAGGCCTGACACCCCTTAGAAATAAGTCTCCTAGCCTGCATGCAAGAGATCAGCGAGGGAAACTTCTCCATCAGGCTGGTTCAAAAAGAAATTACTCCATGCCAGGCGGTCTAACAAATGCCGACCTCTTCTGAAAATCAATCAGAACTATGTTCTTCGTCAGCCAATCCATTCCTAAAATAATGTCGAATTCTGGCATCGGCAAGACGATCAAATCAGCATACACCAGGTAGCCGTGCAATTCTAGATCAATGTCTCTGACCACACTAGTAGCTGACAGCTCTTCCCCTGATGGGACTTGTGAGGCCCGGGGCCGAAGAGGGCGGGGGGTGATCGCCGGTTCCATCAGTTGCACGGACAATGAGCGGCTCCTGGAAAGCTTCTAGGTGGAGGGAACATGAATGAACCGACCCACACGAGAATGAGAGGGATTCCGAGACTGTTCAATGTAATGGACTGTACAGTTGAAGAGGGCTTAAAAGATTTGATTGGTACTACTCATGTCACGAAGGTGCTTCTTTTCGGTAGCTCATCACATAAGAATTTAAAAGTTAAGCGTGTTTGACTTGGGGCAATTTGGGATGGGTGACCTCCTGGGAAGTTTCCCAGGGTGCGTGTGAGTGAGGACATAAGCACGCTGGAAAGACTCGTTTTGATACAGTGAGGACAGTCGTCGAATCTGGGGCGTTACAAGTGGTATCAGAGCCGACTTCTCTTAGTAAGGTGTGGTTCGGGGACGAACCAAGCGGAAGCAGGTGGGCATGTGAGACCCGGGGCCGAAGAGGGCGGGGGGTGATCGCCGGTGCCATCAGTTGCACGGACAATGAGCGGCTCCTGGTAAGCTTATAGGTGGAGGGAACATGAATGAACCGACCCACACGGGAATGAGAGGGATTCCAAGACTGTTCAATGTAATGGACTGTACAGTTGAAGAGGGCTTAAAAGATTTGATTGGTACTACTCATATCACGAAGGTGCATCTTCTTTCGGTAGCTCATCACATAAGAACTTCAAAGTTAAGCGTGCTTGACTTGGGGCAATTTTGGGATGGGTGACCTCCTGGGAAGTTTCCCAGGGTGCGTGTGAGTGAGAACACAAGCACGCTGGAAAGACTCGTCTTGATACAGTGAGGACAGTCGTCGAATCTGGGGCGTTACAGGACTGTCACGGAATAATTCACGTCGAGTCCAATGGTCTTGATATCCAAGTGACTAGCAAATGTTTTCGAAATGAAAGAATGGGTGGCTCCTGAATCTATCAAGGCCTGAGTGACTAATCTCTTAATGAAAATATTTTCTGAGAGACGCTAGCACAACACAAACTTATATCCCAAAAATTCTTACATTAACCTCAAACATAGTAGAAAATTATTATTCCAAATTACTCAAAATATTACTAGCACCTTAATAATCCCAAATAAAATTCCACATGCAAGGAAAAAATTTAAAACTGTACTGAGTTAAACAGGTTACCGGTTAACAGTGTAGTATCTGGGCTCGCCTCCTGTGCATGCATGGCGAATACTCTGCCCTGAGTAGGCTGCTTCCACTGTGGGCACTCCTTCAGCATGTGGTCACTGGCCCCACATTTGAAACATTTTCTGGATCCCCATAAGCATGGTCCGGGATGCTGGCGATTACATTTCTAACACACTGGGAAATTCCGGGTTTCTGAGGCGCCACCTACTGTTGTATCGGACCCTTACCTTTCGGTGTTCCCTGATAGGGTTTCTTCCCCGACGGTCCCTGAAACGGCCTCTTAAACTGAGGTCTCTGCTGTTGCTGCTGGTGGTGTTGCGGTGGTGCCTGATAGGGCCTCTTGCACTGCCTGTCCATCTCGATATCTCTCAGATCTTGCTCTGCAGCCAATGCTCTAGATATTGCGACTGCATAGCTAGTAGGACCAGCTACTCGGACGTCACGGCGCAAGATAGGCCGCAAACCATTCAAGAAATACCTCAACTTTGCCTGGACATCATTCTCAATGAGGGGTATGAAGTGACACCCTCTCTCAAACTTCCTAACAAATTCTGCAACACTATTGTCACCCTGATGCAGTGTCATAAACTCGCTGGTTAGGTGAGAGCGTACTTCCTCAGTGAAGTACTTGGAATAAAGACGTCCTTGAAACCATTCCAAGGCAGCACCTGCAAGTTGACTGCCACTGATGTGCTCTCCCACCACGGCCTGGCGTCCCCTGTCAGAAGGAACGTGGCACACCTGACCCTATCTGCATCAGTCAGTTCCATGAAGTCGAAGATTACCTCGATGGACTTAATCAATCCATCGGCTATCATCGGGTAGGTGGTACCCAAAAACTCCTTAGGACTCATCCTCCTAAACCTTTCGTACACTGCCTCAGGTCGGGGCCTCGCCCCTGCATCAACTGCAGCCTGGTTCCACGCAAACTGTGCGAAGAACTGAGTCATGCCTGCAAGCATCTGTGCCTGCATGTCTGGGGTGGGGGTGGAGGATTGGCCCTCTCCTCACCCCGAGGCTCTTGGCCCTCTTCCCTTGATTCACGATCAACCACATGTCTAGGAGGCATTATGTTCCAACAATTTACCCAACACGTAAACCCAATATGCATGAACATGATATCAATGACATAAGATGCACGTACTACAACTTTAAATTATTCTCATGCTGAAATCAGAACTTAATGCTTACTACATAACATAAATTTGAAACCTTAAAACTTACAGACTTGAGGTGTGACTTCGCGAGCTTCTTGCGACTGGCAGTAGGCATAACCATTTACAAGAACACCGCTCTGATACCAACTGTAACGTACCGTACTTTTACTATTTAAAATTTGCGGAAAAATTTAAAATTTTTTTAAATAAACATGAACGTTCAAAATTTGATAAAATAACTGTACGTCTCAACCACTTGTTGCAAACAAAGATCTAAAAATAGAGTTTGAAAAAAGCGTTTGAACATTTTCATAAAAACTTCAAAACATGGGCGGTCCTCGGGTTTAACCTCCCGCTCAGTCCAAGCCATCTCCTCGGTCAACACCTTCACCCTCCTCATAAATGTCCTCACCTGCGTCGATCAAGTCTAGTGAGTCTAAAGACTCAACACGTATAAACATGTAGTAACGAGTAGTACATAATAAAATCACATGCAACTTTAAAATAGGACATACATACTTAAAACTTGAACTTGCTTGATAAACCTGAGCATACGTACATACATACTTAGACGTGCCATAAACTTTTCATAAACATGCTTGCATACTTGAACATACATGAACATACATACTCCATCATTTTACGTAGAGGATGTTTCAAAGCAAGTGACCCATAACATATTTTGCCTGATCAGACTTAACCACAGTACTGGGCTGACAGGGACGTATCCACTGCCACATACATGAGATCCCCGTTCATGATTTAACGAGCTGATTGGTCCACGTTAATAATTTAACGTTTTCCAATCACGATCTAAACCAGTGCATCATTTAACAGGGTGGAGAGGTCCTCGGCCACGTTCACCGACTTCCAAACCCATTCATAATTTGGTCACAAGACATTTAGCAGACCTCAAAAACTTGAAATATTTTCTTTTGCACGTCAACATACTTACTTGGCATTGAGGGATTCGTTGGATTTGACTTGGAGCCGCTATTGCACATACTAACATGAATTTAAATACTTAACTTGCATGTCTTAGACTTAGGTACTCGAGCTCACCACCAAAGTAAATAGGTAGATTATGACATTCTAGTTCGCTCCGAACTTGACCTCGTTTAATCATCGTACTAAACCATGACATAAAACCACAAAACAAATCCTATATTTTTACATAGATAAATTTTAACCATGGTGATAAACCATGATATAGAACCGAAGCAAATCCTAAAAAAATAAAAAAAATTATTATTTTTTTTAAAAGGGACTGGAATTTCGTATTTTTGAAGGAAAACGGACACGGACTCCGTGTAGGGGTCAGGGAAGGGGTTCGGGTAGGCACTGGACTTGCAATCTCACGAAAATTCACTAACTTATTCATTCACCCTTTCAATCCAAGCCTAAGGACCATGAACCAACACCTCAAGACTCATCCTTGGATGTTATTACATTGATTCAAACCCATACAAACACCCCGAACGTTCCCAAACATCGACAAGTAACTTCAATACAACAATAACCCGCAATTCGGCATCGTTTAGCTTCCGACGACTTCTATTACATCCCTAGCCAATCCCGACCTAAACGAACCACCAAATAACACCTAAATACATCTCATAACATATCTAAATGCAGTAGCACAAGACCGTCAATGACCAACGAAGCCTGCAACAAATAACTTCAAGAACATATCACTAACATAATTTTCAGGAAACGCAATTTGAGCAGTCCCACGAAAACGGTCATAACTCACTCAATATTTATCCACATATTTCTAATTTTATATCAAATCGAAGGTAACAAAAAATTCTACAATTTTCACGGTGAAAGTTTTCTCAGAATCATGACCGAAAAGTCGCAGTTTTAAAAATGATAGCAAAAACGAGTTTTCAGATCTAAAATTATCTCAAAACTGATCCGAACCGTTTTCCGCTCAAACGACGAATGTCACACATATATTTTTATGCATAAACAACGCAACACATAATATGACATGATCGATGCAACAAAAGAAAGATTATACGTGCCTTTTGATGATAAACTTTATCGACACGACGATACCGAAGCGGAGAAAGAAGCGAGGTTGATCCGAGACGATGGTGGCTCGATTATCTTGCAATAAAATCACCGAAAACTTGCTGGAAAATAGAGGAGAAGGGGGCGGCTGCTTGTTCCCTCAAGAACCCTAGGTTTTCTTTCTTGAAAAATCTGAAAATGAATGTGTAGGTGTGTTGTGTGTTTTAGTTGTGTAAAAACGTTTAAGTGTGTGTGAGTGTGTGTACGTGTGTGTGGGTTTTTGATTAGGAGAAATTAGTGCTAATTTAATTGATAAAAATACTAATAAAGGTTAACCCACACTAATTTTAACAAGACTCTTAAATTAAAATAACACCCACCAAAATGCTAATTTTAAAGTTTTAAACTCTTAAAGTTAGCAACTAAATGATTTAGGCTCAAAGATGCTATAACTAAATAAATCATTAAATTGCCCCATCCTCAACTTAAAATAAATTACCACACTTTCAGATTGCCAAAAATCATCACCGGTCTTTCCTCTATCCCGCCTCGAATAATCGCCTGAAACATTAAACTCGAAAAACATTTTAACGTGCAGCTCATGAACTCGAATAATTTAAAATAATACATTTAAATAAATCATGCATGGCTTAAAACTCATTTAAAAATTAGTTAAATGATTTAATAATTAAATAACTGCATTGGTTATAGTGTATTGAATTTGGGCACTACAGGACTAATAAGTTTAGGACCTAAATAAATAAGGGTACCAAATTTATATTGTGTGTGATTGCATGAAATAGGTATAATCAAAGAATCCACATGGTATCTAGACAGTGGATGTTCAAGACATATGACAGGAGATGCAAATATGTTATCCGAACTGATTAAATACAATGGACCAAACGTCAGTTTTGGGGACAACTCCAAAGGTAAAACTGTGGGTAAGGGTAAACTTATCCATGGTAAATGTAAGGCCCGAGAATTTGATTACTGTGAATAGAAATGATTGGTGATAATTGAGGTGATTACAGATCGAAAGGATTAAAACGGAAAAGACGTACGAAATCACGAATTATGTGCGAGGACAAAATACCTCGTGCATATGCGCGACAAGGAGCTGTGCATATACACGAAGGTGATAGAAGACCTCGCGCATATGCGCGAGCAGTGTGCGCGCATGTGCGCGAGGGTACCCGAGAGTTGTGAAGAATGGAAAAAGGCCTCGCGCATATGCGCGGCGATGGGGCTCGCATATGCGCCAGTTGCGGTGATACTACGCGCCGCGACATATTGTCTCGCGCATATGCGCTGAGGTAGGTCGCGCATATGCGCCGAGGTAGGTCGCGCATATGCGCGAGACGTGCAGTATGCACATGGAGCCACCTAGCCTTCTCATGTAACGTGTGTGTGTGTCTATATTATATATTTATATATTATATATATATATAAATATATATATATATATATATATATAGGCTTGCATTTAGGATAGAGAAAGAAAGGAAACCGAGGGGAAGCTTTGGAAGAATTTCCAATTCCGTGATCGTGGAATTGTGAGTTAAGTGAAATCCAACCGTCTGATTTTCAATCTGACTTTAGTATCGTGTTCCTATCGACATAGGCTACAACTACACGTAAGTTTCATTACGTTTTGATATAATTTGAAATTATGGTACTGCCAGAATCAAATATAATCCATATATGTTGCTCTTGCGATATCAGACATTGTATAATCGAAACCGGATCGAAGAACAAATTGTCTATGTAATTGTTATGAATTTTCAGAGTTAATTTGATTGTGATTAGACCGATTTGATATCATAATTATGTTGTTATCGATCATGAGATGTTGGGTATATTCATATTATTCAGACTTGGATCAGATGAGTTGTTGATTCGTATATACTGATATTGTATTGCCGGTATTGCGAGCTAGTATAGAATTGAGATTACGATCTGTTATTGTTGAGATTATGTGTTTTATTGATGATTATGAGTCGTGTAATTATATCTAGGATGTTGAGATCGACGGGAATATCAAGACTGTATTGTTTTGCCGTCAAAGCATCAGTAGACTGATTTTGATCAGATTTGGTATTGATTGAGATTGTATCATGATATTGTTGACATTGATCAGATTATGTCTTGATTTACGTATTGATCAGAACAAGTCTTGAATTGAGTTGTACATTGACACAGTCTATTCGATATTGTCATTTCAGATTTGATATGGACAGATTTGACTTCGAGACTTCGACTTCTTCAGATCGAGAAGACAAAGGTTTAAGTCAATGTGGTACCGGGAGATCGACTCAATTATGATATATTTGAGTTTCCCTAAATCACATACTTATTGTTATTATGTGTAGTGATTTGGATTGATATGCTTGTTCTATTGATTATAGGAAGCATATATTAGACGAGTATTAGACGAGTGATCTTGTGACATAAGTGCCGATAGTGATGGAATCGTCACTGGCACATT